>NC_081759.1:23020457-23380786 GCF_963082965.1 Carassius carassius | reverse complement strand
CTTACAGATTTCTATGGGCCGTGTGTTTGCTTTAGTACTGTTATATCAACTCTGCATTAAAGGCATGTGTGTGTGCATCATTAAAAAGAAATTGCAAATCAAAATGCGGGTTTACAAAAATTCTATGTAAATATTATATAACATTAACAACCAAACTATGTCTGAAAATGTGTGAATACAATAATTAGAATATTTCACATCTTTTACTATATTTGATCATTGGCTAAATGCAGACATATAATTGTATATGGAAAGAGATAATTTAGGTTTAGACTCAATGCAGCCAGTTTCTCCCATTATGCTATATTTTGATAAAATGTGTTTAAATAACCCACTTACAATCTGTTGCACTTTAACATTTTCTTTAAAAAGTACTACTAGATTAAAATTGTTTCTGATGACGTAATAACAGCTGTTAAACACTCAACAAATAATTTAAGTACTTAAACTCCTCAGCATTTTACAGTACTTCAAACAAGTGCTTCCTGAAATCCAACCCTTAAAAAGGCCAAACTCAACTGTGAATGCAATTACCGATCTATAATAAAACAGCCTGACAAAGTGCTGTCACCCAATAAAATATGTAGCAGCATGCAAAATCTAATTAACTGATTAAACACAATGAATATGATTAAAGTGACAGAGAGCATAATGAAAGGCACAATAATCACGGCTACAATAAAAATAGTATTTATTTGACTGAAAAAAAACTGAATTCCACGGTCTCTATTTATTTTATGCATACTGGCTTTAGTCTTTCAATTTATGAAATCAGCCGCAGTCAAAAATGCCATAAAAGTTAGAATTTATTGAACAAATCAGATGCAGTCATGTTGGCAGCCAGTACTGATATGTTGCCAGTGCTGAGATCACTGACAAGTTTGCTTAAAGACATTTCATTTAAATGCATTTTCATTTAAATATGGTGTAACTGTCAAACTGCTTGCAATCTGGACTAAACCAAATAAAGTACAGTAATATTTAAATTATCTCATTCGCATGACTGTAACACAGATGGCATTTTTTTTTTTTTTTTTTTTTTTTAGTAAATGTGGTGGAAAGGAACAGCAGAATGAGGGCAAATATAAGATTGATATATATAAGATTATTTTATACATCTTTACAGATCTTATAATGAGCTTGCCAAACTATTTGTAAAACATTGCAGTGTTACATTATATTGTAAAATAAGCCAATACAATATAATTGTTTTTTTTTTAATACACTGACATCATGGCATGGAAAAGGAAGTCATAAATGAGTTCAGATCCAGTTTTATAATTCATAATTTTTAGGCTCACTTCTTCATATCTGTTAAAATCCCTCCCAGGAACAGCACGAGTTGCTCATTGTACTGACTAAAATTAGATGAGTTCATGGATCGTTTAGACAATCCGTGTCTCCCAGGAGAATAATCACTTTAATACACCTGCCCCACTGCTCAGGTGACAGTGACCTTTGGCTCTCCTTTTCTGAGGTTGATGTGAAAGAAGGGGGAAAAAATGGCAGGAAATGACTTGGCTTCATGCATCTTATGACACTTTCAGGGGGGTGAACTGTAGATGAACTGTAAATTTAATTTAAATGTGCATAATGAGCTTAATTTGCCCTTAAGCTGGTGCATAATTTGACACCAACGCTTGTTCACAAAAACAACCTATGCAGTGATGCCAGACTGGATGAGTTTGATTGAATTCGATTGGGGGGGTGTTCATAGGTGGGTTGATCAAATTTTGGACAGGTAAAAAAATATTAAACTCCTGTGATTTATGCAACTAAAAATATGTAAATTTCCCTCAAGACTCACACACAATTATTTATTATCAGATCAGTCAAAACCTGGTCAGTTCTGTTCACACTCAGGATTTCCACATCCACCATGATTCTTTTTTTTTTTTTCAATCAAGGCTAAAGGGTTAAAATATAATAAATAAATTACCCTGATCTAAATTTGACACTCAGATTAAATTTGTGGGTTTTTACCTTTTTCATACATACCTAATGGCTAAATGTAGAGAGTTTAAAGATGCTGACTTCCAGCATTCAGCTGATCAGGGGTGCATTTCCTAAAAGCATCATTAGCTTAATATGGTACTTAAATATTTAACTCTATTGGTAATGATGGAACTTGTAACCAAAGTTTCTTTAAAGGGAAACGCACCCCAGATCAGTTTTCCCATATACAGTGGTCATGCAGAGAGACACACATGGGACTACTGCTCCATTCTAGTTTGATGGATGTGCACCCAGGCCTAACACAGAATACATGTACAGTACATCAGATGTGTTCCTTTTTCTATTATAGATGTTTCACAAACTTTAACAGAGCGTATTACGTTTTCCAACTGTTCAAGTTGGAAGTAGCACATGACCTGAGTAAAAAGACAGGGCAGTTTCTTGATTTTGTTCACTCTTTTCTTTGGTTCACAACCAAAAATGTCCGTTTACGTCATAGAACGTTAACTATAAGGAAACCCAGCGATATCATTCTTCTGTGTCGTTATCATTGTAAAAGATGTGTGGCCCTAGTGTTCTTTAATATCAAGATGCTATCATAGTTTTTAGTAATAATTTGAATACATTTTTTTTATATAGTTTGCATTTTCTGACTTTTGTTGCATCTTTGTTATTTTATTCGTTTTTTTATACTTTATGTCGATACAGTTTTTATTCAGAATATTCCACTAGTTGTTTTAATTTAGTACATCAAGTTAAACTAAATGAAAATGAGAAATTTTGGGGGCAACTAGCTAAAATTAAGTACATTTTAGTATTTAAAATATTTTATTTTATATAAATAATGATTTATTTCAAGTAACAATTTTCGTTTCATTTATAAAACTAACTAAAATTTAAAGGCAGAATTAGTGATTTGGTTCAAAAACATTTCTTTGTTTTGCTGGTTTAAAGTCTCTTCACATCCCGTTAGCAATCACTAAGTTAAGTGGTCTAAATTAATTTAAATCAACTGGGGAAGGCGTATGACCATAAAATGTTCATCCGAGGGTTATGATAGGCTGTTCTACCTGCCAGTCAACATATGTATTTGCATTCCTCTGAGCACCCTTTTCACACAGACATAATACATCATGCTCCATTACGCTGTCGCAGACCAAGAGAGAATAGAAAGCGTTATTATTATAATATTATGCAGTTTGTACTATAATGCTTTACAGAGGTAATCTGAAAGAATTGCATTCAACCCTCCACCAACGCCTGCCTGTGAGTGTCCACGTGTTTTGGAGGAGGTGTGGCTTTGCAGAGTAATTATGCAGAAAGGATTGGATCTTACACGACCTCCCAAAATTGCCTACCCATTATTATTATAGAGTTACAGATATTTTTTTAAACTTTATGCTTTTATGCTATGATACGAAGGTTAAAACTTTGGAATTTGCCTGATTTTCATATACACTTGCGACCATTTTCTTGGGACTGGACAACCTCTAGCTACCTAATCTGGCAACCCTGAACCTAAATTGTGTACAGCACGGCACCCCTATTAAATAATTATGTTAGTGAGCAGTATAATCATTTCACTTGACATAATCAAAACTGAGAAAACATAAGCAAATTTAACAGAGACCCCGCAGCAACCAATTCATGAGATCACTCAGTACATCACTGAAGCATATGCACTAGGGCTGTGAATCTTTGGCAAGGCAGCGATTCGATTCGATTACGATTCATAGGTTTTCGATTCGATTCAAGAACGATTTTTGCAAATTTAGCACGATTCAATTCGATTCGATTCACAATTAAATTCGATTTGATTCGATTATAACGATTCGATTCTGCATTCTTTAAGTGCATTCACGAGATTATTTAAATGCTTCTACTACATTCTTTAAATGCTTAGTCAGGGGGCAAATTACAGTAGCATTTATGTTTAGAGAACCATAGGTTAGAAAAAAGAAAAAAAAAAACCTTTTGTCCATTGTTAAATGCTAGTTTAATGATGCGACATGGCATACGTAAAAATGTATGTAAGCCAAGTTTTTAAATAAGAGTTTAAAGAGTATTATGAATAAGCTAACATTTTGTCACACCAGGGGCGTAGCCATATTTTCAGAAGTGACAGACATGTCAAATACAATAATTTTATGTATGTAGCCTATATAATAATAATAATTATTATTATTATTATTATTTTTTTTTTTACAAGGAATTATCTTCTTTTTTAATTACTTTTAATTAGCTGTAATAAATCAAATACCCTGCTGGACAATAATCAATCATTTGTAATCGATATTTTTTTTCTAATGGCAATTTTTGTTTTGTTTTATATACTAGGCTACATTTAATTAGCAATTATTTAAATTTTCTGCACAGAATAAGGTAGAAAATATACTTTATAGTTTCTGTACTGTAATAAATGTCAATTAGCACTGCATCATTCATAAATTGTTTGTGAGTTTTTTTTTAGTTTCATCAGTTCATTCTGCTTTTATTCAGTTTAGCTGCAGATATAGCCTGGCACGTCTATGAGAGCGAGATCGCTTTTCTTTCAGTGTGAAAACGTCTTCATCTCTATTTAACTTTTCCTCTCCATCAGCGAATGATTCTGAGAGAAAACGTGCCAGATGTCTGTTTGCTAATGAAACAAACGCTACTTTCATGCATCTGATTATCAGATAAATCTCGCGCTCTTATTTCAAGGTCGTTGTTAATGCTGTGGTTAATTTTAAAAGTTTCCTTCGTATATTCGGTTCATCCGCATTGTTTAAAAACATTTATAATTAAATGGATCTGTGCGTATGATTTAGACACTTACATTTCTGCTCCGTCCATGCAATAAATACAGCAGTCGACGGCTCCGGTAACTCCGTCGGTAAGATGCAGAGAGCCATTGACAAACTACAGAAAAGTAAAACTACTTCACTTTAGTATTACGGTCCATGAGTTCTATAGATCAAACGTCAGCTGCGTCAGAGACGAACGGAGCGCGAGCGCAATCCTGTGACAGTCTCAGTCGGTAAACAGTGGAGCGCGTGAAGGACAGATAAGAGGCACGATTCACGAACACTTTTCAAGGTCTCCATTAATTTGTGCGTGTAGTAATTTAATGTGTATACATTTTGAAAGCATTGAATCGCTATAGAAATCGCGATTCATTCGATTCTTAGCATTTTGAATCGATTGCTGTCCAAGATCGGTGATTCACGAGTCAAAAATCATGTTTCAAGATCGATGCATATGAATCGACAGGGTTTGTAATCGATGCATCGTGAAAACGAGTGAATCGTTACACCCCTATGCACACATCAGCAAGATCCCCTGATTAGCTCAAACATCAGTTAGTTTATCATATAATCATAACTCAAGGGAGAGGCTTTCAGTGTCTTAGTTGTGTGACATTAGACCTCCACTCTCCTGTTAATTTCTTTTTAGCGGTCTAATCCTGCAATCCCTGTTCCCCAGTGGAATAATTATAAATAACATCACACCTCTCAAACAATTCAAGTCATTATTGTTGATTTAATACTGTCTGACATTCAAGCGTTTGTTTTCTAGAAACATGCATCAACATAATTTAATTGCCTTTTACGTGTTTATCACAATAAGGTGGAGGACTGAATTGCAGTGTTTGAATACATATTTCTCAGGACCAAATACAATGATAGGGGACCAACACAATACAGCTCTACAAACTTGTAGCTTTGGGGGGAGACAGAGTTGTTCATGTGGAGAGACGAATAACTTGAATTAGACGCCTAATATTTTAAACCCTTGAGTCACTGCAAGAACAACCACTGGCTTGCAGAAAGCTCAAAACAAAACTCCATCTCCATCTCCAAAATCTCCATTGGCGCAAGAGAACGCTGTTTACATTTACTGTTAAAAGTGCGAATCCGTACAAACTGTTATTATACAGAAAAAAGGCTGTTCCTTGTAATATACTGATTTTAACCAGAAGTACAACACAAAACATGCTAAATCAAAATGAGGCTAAGGAGTTAGATCGTAATAAAGCACGTGGGCCTACCTGAGCTCAGATGGGTCGGGTGTCTGAGTATTCAATTCCAGTAGGCCTACTCTTTTAGATCAAAAGTGTGCATATGTTGTAAAAAAAAAAAAAAAATCATATCTCAATTTCCACCTAATTATGCCGATCTCGTTTAGCAGTATGACGCTAGATTATACTGTGTGGTCCATTCAGTCGCAAAGCCAGAGGCCGCCCTTGAACTATGACCTATAAAAGAGGTGGATATGACGACAAATGCAGATAGTTGTCCTCTGGCGATAGCAATATGGATCGCAAGTTTTAGATTTTTCATTTTATTTTATTTTTTATTTTTTGCCTTTATTAAATTGTCTGTCATATTCTTTAACCTTTATTATATATAAAATAAAATAAAAAAACGTTATGATAGTTTGTAATATAAATATATATATATATATATATGGGTTGTAACAGCCTAGAACACATTCATGTAGTCCAAAGCAAAATTCAAGATTGGGATTTAAGTAATTTATAAAATAATCTCACAGCAAATGTTTGCTGTTTAAAAGAAATTCCAAAACAGATGAAGCACTTTAAATGTGATTTATTTCAATTTGTTATAGTTATACAACATTTTTAAGGCAAGGTCCAAACTTTCTTCAAGGGAATTTATAACATTTACAAAACCACTACGATAAGAAATCATATAAGATATATGTTTCTATTCAGAGAGATGAAAGTCATAAACATTTTGACACATGAAACCAATAAATACAGTATGCAGTTACTACAATATTTGGTTTGGAGATCAACATAGACTTCAGAGAGTTGATTATGTGAATTTGCTTTACATGTCCTTTAAGTCTCTCCATTCAAAACTTATGTCTTAGATAATCTTTATAAATATAATAGTTTTAAATTTATCTTCCTCAGACATGAAACAGAACATACACTTTCACTCTATTTTGTTTTCATACTCTGATATAGACGGTTTTATGTATTCCATACACATATTTTATGCAAATAAATGAATTGTTGATCATATTGCAATAAATATGGTTTCTTGGTGATAAATATGATTTCTTTTTAACGTCACAGACTTCAATTCTAGACTCTCAGGTCAGAATTTAATTAGATTTTTTTTGTCTTAGAAATGTCTTAAAAAGTAAATGTCCACCTTATGCCAGCAGTAGCCTACTAAGGGTATAAAACTGCAAACATTTTAGTTTGAGCATGTCATAATCACAACTTTGCTTAAAAAGGAGGTTAGATCAAATCAGGTAAAACAACCCATAACATATATCAGTGTAAAGACTTATTTGCAGAAAATCCTTAAACATCTGTTTAACATTTGTTTTTGTTACATACATGCCAAGTTTGTGTGCTCTGCCAGATACCAGTCATTGAGCAAGTTCAAGTGATTGCTTGAATACTCAGCATGATTGAGGTTATGGGTTCACAGACATGACCACTCACAATAAACCAACTCTGCTGCACCACCCATTTAATGGCTAAGTAAACTGTGTTTAACTTTTAATTTTCTTTCTACTAGATATTAATTTCCAATAAAAGTGCCATAATATTTTAATGGCCTTGGCTGCAAGGTCAATGCAGACACTACAAAGTAATTAAGATAAAATTAATAGAAGGCATTTATGACTTAATTTGCTGCTGTTTAATTGAAAAATATGGCCAGATTTTATCCTCTAGTAACACACCATATAACAAATTTTTGCCATGACTTACGAGAAGGGAGGAAAAAATACCTGCTCACTTCTCACCTCCCCTTGATTTATATTTTGAGTAGATTCATTACAAGTTACCACAAATTGTTGTGTAATCTGTTCAATTTTTAATGTTCATTACAAATTCATTCCATTTGTTATGAGCTGACTTTATATGTTGTGATTTTATGGCCTAGAGAAAGTACTCCAAGCAAGTCCTTATTCTACATTTTAGTGCAAAATACAGAAATTCCGTGAGAAATGGGCATCTGGGGGATATTACAGCCAAACTGCAGTACTATAAGACAGAGTTTGTTACTGAGGTCTGAATAGTGCAGTTTTCCTGAAACGATTCTTCTTTATAATATATCAGCTTGTTTTGACCTTGGTGTGGATACGCAGATAAGTCCAAAGGAAAAAAAAAATCTCCAGAGGAGAGGGGTCAGAGGATATCTACAGCCATGACTGCCCATAAATTTATCACAATATGAAGCGAGGGAGATCAATTATTTAGGCCATTGGACAAGGCCACAATGAATAAAAGGACAAGAAGAAGAAATACACAGTGAGAGTAGATCAACTTGAGAAGAAAAATTCTAAAATAATAAACAACCATTGAAAATCACTTTGGGGAAAAATGAATGTGACGCTGCTAGCCAGAAATGAGATCAATACAAACTTGAAACGCTGAAGGACAGCACATGCTGTTTCTGTTATAACACAAGTCTAACATAGCGCATATTTTTATATGATTTTTAGTGCTTCCTTATTACAGGGAGTGCTAACAATGTCAGCAATATAGGTACTCAGAAGACTTTCTACAGCGACTGAATCTCTCGAAATCATCGCACACCCAAAACACCCAGTTTACTGACACATTCTGTATGCGGTTCAAATTGGGGGGCTGACATAATTAGTGTAAAGGTTTGACTCCAAAATTTATCTTTACCTGAAACCAGAGAGGGAAGTGAGTAGTGCGCCACAGGCTGCTTTTTGATGGGCCCGAGGTTATAAAAATGTCATTTTCACCCCACAAGGTGGCTTGTGGGGAGCCATGATGACAATTAATTCTCCTTCTGGTTATGACAGTGACAAAATACCGCCTGCTTCAAGCTCCATCCCCATTTGGAATGGAAATAAGCTTGCCTCTCGTTTGCTACAAGAAAAATGATCCTCTATATTTATCTTATAACTTCTCTTTCCTGGGGAATTATTAGAAAGTGGGTCAAGTGATGAGTTGATTAACCATTTGACGTCTTTGTACGGCTTATTGGGATGGACATATTACAAAAACATGGGTTAAACTATTTATTGTATTTTATTTTGGTTGTGTTAGATAGCAGCTATGAAATGTGTGTGTGTGTGTGTGTGTGTGTGTGTGTGTGTGTGTGTGTGTGTGTGTGTGTGTGTCTGTACCTGCCTCAAACTGGCACCTAGCAGCATTCAATAACACAAAACTGCATGAATGTGATGTTCGTACTGTCAGATTGGATTCAGGATATGGGTTTGGAACAGCATTTCAAGTTTTGTATGTCAGATAAATTAGCTTAGACACAAAGCAAACATTTTTTTCTTTATTCCCACAACACAGTGTAATTGATTGGTGCATCCCAAATTGGTCTCTATCAGAAGACGGGAGGTATGCCAGCCGTCACACTCAATCAACCTCTCTGCATCTGCAAATGTCAAAAGAAACATGAGGTGAATGGAAATGCCTGGAAGACAAAAACCTATACCAATAACCTGCATCAGTGCAAAAACTGGTGCGCCGTGACCCAAAAATGGGATTTGTTTTGATAGACAGGATTTTAATTAATAAACTACAACTAAATGTATTATTGTGTATATTAAGAACAGCATAATTAGGCTTAACTTTTAAAAGAGAGAACATGCTTCCTAGAGATACTGTTAGTAATTCAATTCAATTCAATTCAAGTTTATTTGTATAGCGCTTTTAACAATACAAATCATTACAAAGCAACTTTACAGAAAATTATGTTTCTACAATATTTAGTAGTAGCTAGTAGTTTGTGCACGTTTGACAGGATTTTAGAAAAATAAAAATAATAATAATAATACAAGACGCAGTCAGCTAGATGATGAACTATCAATATTATTAATTAATAGTAATTATAGGATGCAGTCACACATGTAGCAATAATTGTTAGTTCTGTTTGTTGATTCAAGGTTAGGATCATCTGGGGTCCTCTGAGGGTCAGCATCATCTCTTCTCAGGTGTTCTGGATCCAGACTGGAGCTTGTGTAAATCCTAGTTACCACGGGATGTAAATCCCGTGGCAAAACATAGAAACAAAATAGAGACATCATTAGCATAGCTGCTGATCCAACAAAGTAAAATTAGTTTAACCCAAGCTAAAGAATAAAAATGCAGATGCAACTACACTCACAATTTAAGAGATACATTATTCAAATGCTTGGCGAAAGAGAAGCGTTTTTAATCTAGTAATTTCAATTCAAACTGACTGATCTGTCACTTATTAACTGATCACAGATTAAGCCCAAATGTATCTATCACTCATTAATATGGCTAATACTAATACACTGTTTAGCACATTATTTATTTCATGTGTTGGACTGGTGAATAACACTTCTGTTTTTTTATGTAGATATTTACAACATTGACAGTTTTTGTATTCACCCTATTAATTTTCATCATTTTGCATATTCAGGGCCTGTGTGGTTTATGGTAATGTTAAAGGACAAAGAAAATGCTATTTTCAGTAGATGCTTAGAGGGTACTGTAACACGGAGTCAGAGACATTCGAATCCATCCACAAGGCTTTATTTAGAATCGTCAACAGGCAGGAATAATCACCAGAAAACAGGAACAACGTAGGTAATCCGGAACACAGTTCAATAGATAGGCAATGGTCGCAATGGCAGGCAGCAGTAATCGTCAACGGGGTACACAGTCCAGAGTCATACACAGAAAATCCAACACAGAGATAAACGCTCAGAATTACGACCATAGGGAACGATAAGACTTCGCAATGAACAAAGAAAGTCTGCGCCTATTAAAGGCAATAACTAATGAGATGATAAGCCACAGCTGAGACGGAAAAGTACTGGGTCCGTGTGAGAAAAGAGTCCGGGCGGAACTAATATTCGGGTGATGGTTCCCGCTGTGTTCGGTCAGAAAGGGCCACAGAGGCGCTATTAGTGACAGAGCCCCTCCCCTGCGAACGGCTCCCGACGTGAGCTCCTCCTCGGCGCCGAGGTCTACCACGAGGACGAGGAGCGGGTTTCTCCGAGTGTTCCCGTTGAAATGTAGCAGTAAGTTGGGGGTCGAGCATGTCCTTAGAATTGACCCAAGACCGCTCCTCGGGGCCGTACCCCTCCCAGTCCACGAGATACTGGAGAACCCCGCCTCGGCGCCGAGAGTCCAAGATCTGGTTGATCTGATAAATGTTCTCCTCTGCGTCCATTAGGGGAGGAGTCTCTGCCGGAGCGGCCTCGTCCTGGTCCCCCTCTCCTCTCGGTTCCACAGCGGGCTTGAGCAGGGAAACATGAAAAGTGGGTGAGATGCGGTAATGAGATGGAAGATCTAAACGGAAAGACACAGGAGTGATTTGTCTGAGGATTTTGAACGGACCCACGTACCTTGGGCTAAGCTTTCTGCAGGGGAGTCGGAGTCTCAGGTCCCGGGTGGAGAGCCAGACCCACTGTCCGACTAGGTATGGAGGAGCGGCTCTCCGGAGGCGATTGGCTTGGCGGGTAACTCGTTGGATTGCCTGTCGTAGGTTGGTGTGTGTTATATCCCAGGTAGCTTCGCTCCTCCGTAGCCAGGTGTCCACTGCGGGGAGGTTAGTAGGCTCCCCGGACCACGGGAATAGTGGAGGTTGGAAGCCTAACACACATTGGAATGGGGTAAGTTGGGTGGAGGGCTTCCTTAGGGAATTCTGGGCGTATTCGGCCCACATGAGGTATTCGCTCCAGTCCTCCTGATGGAGGTGACAGTAAGCTAGTAGGAAGCGGGAGAGTTCCTGATTCAGCCTCTCCACTTGTCCATTGGATTGCGGGTGGTACCCTGACGTGAGGCTGACGTTGACATTTAACTGAGACCAGAGGGACCTCCACACACGGGACGTGAATTGGGGTCCCCGATCTGAGATTATGTCTTCGGGCAAACCATAAAATCTAAAGACCTGGTTGAGCAAGGCTTGAGCCGTCTCCCATGCAGTGGGAAGTTTGGGAAGCGGAATGAGGCGGCATGACTTTGAGAACCGGTCAATGATGGTGAGGATCACGGTGTTGTGGTGAGAAGGGGGCAAGTCGGTCATGAAGTCGACGGCCAGGTGGGACCATGGTCTTTCTGGGATAGGGAGAGGCTGGAGCAGACCGGCAGGGTGCTGGCATAGGGATTTGGTTTGGTTGCATGTGACACATTCCTTGACGAAGGTTAGAATCTGTTGAGTCATGGAAGGCCACCAGAACTTATTGAGAACGAGTTCCCTGGTCGCCTGGACGCCGGGGTGGCCGGCGCTGGGATTCTCGTGGATCAGTGTCAGTACGCGATGCCGTAGGGGAGCGGGGACGTAGGTCAGTCCAGGAGGGCATTCCGGAGGAGCAGGGTCTGTTTCTAGGGCCTCAGTGATCTCGGCCATGATGTCCCATTGCACGGGGGAGACGATCTGGGAGATGGGAATGATGGTAGCCGGAGAGGTGTCTGATTGGGACAAGTCGTATTGGCGGGAGAGTGCGTCCGCCTTACCGTTCTTGGACCCGGGCCGATAGGTTATAGTGAAGAGAAACCTGGAGAAGAATAACGACCATCTGGCCTGGCGGGCATTGAGACGTCTGGCGGTTCGCAAGTATTCCAAGTTTTTCTGGTCGGTTAGAATGAGAAAGGGCATGGTCGAGCCCTCCAACCAGTGTCTCCATTCCTCCAGGGCCGCTTTCATGGCCAACAGTTCTCTGTCCCCGACAGTCATAATTACGTTCCGCGGGATTGAGTTTGCGAGAGTAGTAGGCACACGGGTACAATTTCTCTGGGGTTCCCTGGCGTTGTGACAGTATTGCTCCGATACCTGTGCTGGAGGCGTCCACCTCCACAGTGAACTGACGTCATCCATCCTTGCTGTCATCCATCGTGACTCCCTCAGCAGAGATGATGTATCCTAAGAAGGAGACGGTGGAGAGGTGGAAGGCACACTTAGAGAGTTTGGCGTACAGCTGATTCTGGATTAATCTTTGGAGCACAGCTCGTACGTGTTGAACGTGTTCAGACAGGGTGTCGGAGTAGATCAGTATGTCGTCAATGTAGACTATGACGCACTTGTTGAGCATATCTCGGAAAATATCGTTGATAAGGGCCTGAAAGATGGAGGGACTGTTGGACAGACCGAAGGGCATGACCAGATATTCATAGTGGCCAGTCGTCGTGGAGAAGGCCGTCTTCCACTCGTCACCTGCCCGGATGCGAATGAGATTGTAGGCGCATCTCAGGTCGAGCTTGGTAAAGATACGGGCAGTGTGGAGTTGTTCCAGGGCTGAGGGTACCAAGGGTAGGGGATAACGGTACTTGGTGGTTACTTCGTTGAGGGCTCGGTAGTCGATGCAGGGACGCAAGGATCCGTCTTTTTTTTACGAAGAAGAAGCACGCCGAGGTAGGTGAGGTGGAGGGTCGGATGAACCCCTTGGCGAGTTCTTCGTCGATGTATTGCTGCATGCTCAGAATCTCGGGTTGGGACAGGGGGTATACACGCCCCTTGGGGAGCGTGGCTCCAGGTAAGAGCTCGATGGCACAATCCGTGTCCCGATGAGGTGGAAGCTGGGTGGCCCGGGATTTGCTGAATGCCGAGTGGAAATCCCAGTAAACCTCGGGAAGGTCCTGCGGGGGTTGACCTTCAGGTTGGGGAACTGGGACCACGTGATGGTTCCTCTGTGGGGATTTGAGACACCACTGGAGACAAGATTGGGACCACTGGATGATGTCCTGATCCTTCCAGGAAATTTGTGGATTGTGGAGGGTGAGCCAGGGGTGGCCAAGAATAATGGCGTGGTGAGGTGATTGAGTGACATGGAGCTGGATGGTCTCGGTGTGCAGGGAGCTGGTGATCAGTGTGATGGCCTCAGTGATGTGGTAGATCTTTCCAGCACCTAGTGGTCTTCCATCCAGGGCTGCCACCGCCATAGGAGGGTCACATGGAACAAGATATATGCGATGGCGATTAACAAAGTCTTGGTCAATAAAGTTACCGGCTTTAGTCTTGATGTGGCGGCCGTGGATGATCAAGCACACATCCAACAAGAGAGAGGGTGACAAGGAATTGTGGCTTACCCGAGTGCTGGTGGTTCTAGGAGGACGAGCGGAACATTGAGCTCGGAAGTGACCAGACTGACCACAGTAGAGGCATAGACGATTTCTCATCCTTCTCTCGCGCTCCTCATCATAGAGGCGGGAAAATCCCACTTGCATGGGCTCCTCCAGGGCGTGAGCCGAAGACTGGGGTGAGGCGAGAGGTAATCGTGGTTGACGACTCCTGCGAGAGCGGAGCAGATGGTCCAGTTTGATCGTGTTTGTTAATATTGATATTAACTTACAATATGTTGGCGCTTATAAATATATATTTTATATATACAGATATATTATTTTATTAAGACAGTTATATGATTCATTCAACATGACATTATCTTACTAAAGATTTTGTAAGAAAACAACAACAACAAATTTTGTTGTTGTTGTTTTCAGAAAATTAATTTCAAAATTATATTTTTCAGAATTAACTGAAAGCCTTTCTAAAAGTAAGCAAGCATTGTCTTTACAGTGCATGCTCCTCTATTCCATTTAAAAACAGAATTCATTCACAATTAATTACAGAAATCAGAGCAGTATACACTCCCAAATGTATTTTTTCCCCAGTGCAGCCTGAATAATTACACACTAACATTCGGTATTGTTTTAATTATGCATTCTGTTGAGATTTGTGCTTTGTAAATAAAGCAATAATTTCTGCTCTGTTATATTTTCTTCTCTTTCCTCTCAGCTATCTCTGTTCCCAGAACAATGGGGAGTGATGTTGCCTTCTCTCAATTTCCTCTTAACCTCTGTTGGCTGCCATTATGCCAGTCATCATAAGTATCCTTAGTATCATCTGTCGCCCTGCTCTCTCTTCTCCTATCTAAAAGCAGGTGAGCATTGGCCCCAATTTTTACTCTTCTGTCCCCAGCCTCCTTCATGAACTCCTTTACTCAAGAGGCTTTGTTAACAGATTGCCAATAAGCTGTGTGTCAAGCTCCTGCGACACATGTCCCCTGGTCAGAGTAATGCTTCCCCCCATGGGAGAGGAGCTCTTACTCATCACAGAGACCTCCCTGTTTCATTGTCGGCTCCCTCTTAGCCCATTAAGTGTGATGAAAGGTCACATGGTCCATCATGGGATGGAGATCTTAAAGTCATGTCACTATATATGTGTATACTTTTTTAAAACAATATGTATTTGTATCCAGTGGAAATACTCTAAAATGTATCTAAAAAACTATATTGTTTTTACTTACATGCACTGAAATTAAGTGCACTATACTATATTTTCAATGTGGAACGCTTATGCTCACACGCACACACACCCCACCCATAAAAATCTTACATAGAAATCAATCAAGAACTATATACAAATGACTTAATATTGCAGAATACACACAAAAATGAAGGGGTGACGTCTTGATGGGGTAAAAAGATAAAAACATTACCCACGAGCCCCACACCCACCACGTGTGTATACAAATTTTCAAAATACCCTAAATCCCCCAAAACTGTATTAAAAATATCAATAAAGTGCTTGACATAATATGGGTAAAAAACAAAAACATTATTATGTTACAAAATCACATTTTATTCTCTAATGTCAAAAATGACCCCAAAAATCCCCAGTGTACATCCTAAATGACCATCACAAAAGGTACTATCCTTTCACCAAAATGAAAACATAAGGATCATGGAACAAAACCATGGGCCCACAGTCAAAACTTCATAGACCGGGTCAAATGAATTTGTGGGGTGAATCACACATACATATGTTTGCATAAAATATGCACGCTCTGCATTTTTACATCAAACCCAGCAGTGCTGATGCAGTTCAAAGGCAGAGGTCAAAGCATGCAATCTGCTTCATGAGTAAATACCACAAGATCCCAATCTCTTCAGCTGAATTTTATGCCTCTGTCTGTTTTGCTGGGTACATGGTGCTCTTTTAGTGACAGTTCATGTTTGAGATTAATCTGTTTCCCCATATTGCTTCATGTGGCTGTATTCTTTACCTCCTTTTCCAGCTCTGAAGAAATGGCTGAAGCCTCTCTTATCATTCTCAGAAAAATTGATTTTCCCCTGACAAGCTCATAAAACTCAGTTTCATCTGATGCAAGGACAGTTTACAGGTAAACTCAGCTGCTCTCTTTTCTGCAAACCAGAGGAATGCCAATTAAATGCCAATTAAATAAAAAAGTCTTTTTTTTTTCTTGAAATATTGTATTATGTTTATCTCTTGTAAAGATGAAAGAAAAAACCAAACAACCATCAGCAGCCATTGCCAGGAATAAAAGGTATTACTCAACAGATGAAATTGATGGCCTCGTGCTGCTGTCAGATCCAAACCAAATAAACATCCACAGCGTGTTTCACTCTATTGCATCAATGTTACAGCTTTGTGTTCCAAGTGGTTACAGCATAATCAAAGTCGAGCTGAGAGTGGGCATCATGGGGCACTGTGTACCGCGCTTCTTCAGACAGCAGAATTGGAGGACAACAGGAACTATTGAGTTACACTTTGAGGTGCACAAAGGAAATAAAGCCAGCTGAGTAAAACGCATATTGTCAAACAAAGTAAACTGTTGTCTTGACAGGCAAGGAACAGGGACCATCACTACCGACTGTTATTCAAACTGTCACACAACGTCCTGTCCTCCTCCTTCTACTGCTCCATATAATTAGCTGAGAGCAGCGATGTACTAGATGTCAGTTCTTTTAGTTAGAATGTGGTACTTTTCCCCCCAGGTGCAGTTCTGTTGCTCTGCGGGGCAGGTGTGGATCCAGAGGCTCAGTCCCTTGTAGGATGTCAGAACAAGTTTAGAACAAGTACCTCAAACAGCCTTTCAAATCTAATACTTTAGACAAAGTAAAGGGCCACACTGAGCAGAGTACACTACTATATGTTTGAGGTCAGTAACATGCCCTTTCATTCCTAGAGATGCCTGTCTGTGTGGTTTATTACAAGCTCAGCAACTGCCATTGAGATGAATATCAATGTTAGCTCTATCCACATATTATAGGCCTGCGTGTCTGATATAGATGTATTTTGAATATTCTGCAATGTAGGACAACCACAGACATGGAAAGCAGCACTGCATCTTTGTGATATATCAAATGACTATGGCATATTTTGTATGTGCATGTATTACTTCTAGTACACTGAGAAATTTGCATACTTCACCATAATTGTTGCCAAAATTGTGTCTCTGTAGATAAATGCTTTTGCTGTTGGCTGTGTCAAAAGGTTGCATCACAGTTTTTTTTATTTATTTTTATATTGTTTCACATTAGTCAAACAATGATTTGCATTCCTGGAATTATCACTGGCCAAGCTCCCAGGCTTACACTTTGTTGGCCCTTCACTTTGGCCCTGCATTCTGGGTGACAAATCTCTGTGCTACTGGGGACGGGCATCTCAAGGTGAATTTAACAGTGGGAAGGGAGAGCAAGACAGACGTTCAGGTGCACCCAAAGCCCCAGTGAAGGTGAGAGTGCAAGATCAGCCAAGCTTAAGGACCTTGCTCTGTGCTTTAACACCAGCTTAATTCATGGTTCACACATATGGGGTGCCATACTGGGAGGTGCCATATTCCTCCTTCACCCAGGGAATATCCCAGAAATAACAGCATTTCATATGGCTACAGAGTAACAGAATGTGTTTAAAATGGTGCTCTGTGGAAAATACTGCAATGGGACAAACTTACAAGTTTAGAACTATTAGCATGTTTAAGGATTTTTATTAATTTATGTATTTTATCAAGTTTTCACATTTTCTGTCACCATTGTGCAAATTATTCAGTGCCTCATGGAGGTAGATTTTTTTTTTTTTTTGGAATGCCGGTAGTTTTCAGGACACAATCTGTGTGAGGTTTCTATCATGCATCGTGTCCATCCTGCATATCATATCAGATAAACAACAGTGATTTACAGGTGCACATATATGTAAATATACAAATGTGCTTATCGAGCCTCCTTCTTCTTCCTAGGTTATAAATTGAGTAAGGTGAAGATCACACTCTGCACCATATGGTGCATTTTAATTGGATATGTTCTTAAGCAACAATACAGAGAACTCTACCCACTTACAGAAAACAGTGTAGGTAAGTTTGTTAAATCAATGCTGTAATGATTTAGTGATTTAGTGTGGTGATTTAGTAGGATGCAGATTAGGAAAAAAGAATAAAATAAAAATCACTTTAGATAATTATCACATATTGTCTATATAAATATATCTTCCTTTTCCACATTTTCTTAAAAAAAATTACAATAAATGTCTACATTATGTATATTCTAAATATATGAAAATAAAAAAAAACCCTGTCATTCCTTCTTATCACTGGCTGATCCTGTAGTTCTCCCGTCATGTTCTGCTGGTCTTTCATGCTATGGCAGTGTGTTTGACATTTATTGTGGAAGTAAAGTACATGATGGGAACGCTGACATGAGTACTTATACATATCATATCTGTCAGTCAGGCATGACCTCAAGGATCATATTCAGCCTCAAAAATCATAGCTGCAAATGCAAATCCAATATGTTATTCATCCTTTGGACATCCCTTTTTTTTCTTTTTTTTTAATTGGAGTAAACAATGGGGAGAAAAGTAGCACGTCAAAGGCCAGGATTGAACGTGTGTGGGTATAATTTTATATATAAGCAAGGTCATAATTTTTCAACAAATTTAGCAAATAAAATCTGCATTCTATACTTCACATAAAGTTGAACATTGTCCTCATGTGACCTAAAAATTAAATTTTGAAGTGCTTGTTTTCATTCTTTTTTGTCTGTCTCTGTTTAATAATTAGATATTTCACAATGTAAAAATGTGTTAGTTTCTTCAATGCAAACCATGGAGCTTTGAAATATATAGTGTAGGTTTGTACAGAAGATTGGTGGTTTATGTCAGCAAATGGCATTTTGCATAAAATCAGTGACTCACTTGGAGTCTCAGGGAAACCATTTAAGTGGGTTTTAGCTGAAGATAAGATGTTGATTTGCATAATGACCTTTTTTCTTAAAATGTTAATGAGCCTAAACATCAACATTATGATATATGTCTAAAACATTGAAGACTGTGAGGCAAAACATGAGCTCATAGATTCAGTAACTTTGACATTTTATTCCAGTGTTTATTCCGGAGCAGATGCTTCCGTAAAGAGTTTATTTGTAGATGGGGTTACGTTTAAACAAAAATTAAATAAAGAAAAAAATATAGTTGTAGCTTAGTGCTTGATTTTTAGCTTCCTTTTTAGTACACATAGGATTTCTCTATGGTATAGTATAAGAATATGATTATTTGGTTATGAAATTTTTCATAAAGTAAATCTGGCAGCAATGGAAGCCTGTTTCTGCAATAAGGAAAAAAAATGAGATGTCATTTTACTTTATTTGCTTTGATTTAATTGACTTTTTTTTTTCAATTATGCACTTATATCTCACAATTCAGAGTTTTGCTTTTTTTTTCCTCATAAGATTGAATCCTAGAATTGTGAGACAAAGTCAGTTTCTATTTTTTTCTCTTTCTCAGGATTATGTGATTAAAAGTCTCAGTTACCTTTATTTATTATTTTTTCTGTTGTGAAAACGGTCTTCCATATGTAAATGTTTGTAGGAAGGAAGATGAAGGTGTATTTAAAATTGTCATTTAAGATGCCACAGATTTTAGGAATCTGAATATCTACACTATGATTTTTTACTTGTAGTCCATTAAAAATGCATACAAAGTGAGGTTCTTCTCAGGGTTACTGTTTTTGCCAATTCTTTTCTGCCGCCATGTAATGTGGAGAGACACTAGTATGAGATTTGTAGAACACTTTGTATATTTTGTAAAAGATATCAGTGTGAATTTAATATTCTGGCTTCTTTTTCTCAGCAGACACTTGCATCGGCCAAAATGTCCTCAACAGCTCAGATGGTCAGTGTGAGTGTTGAGGTTTTTGTCCAAACTCTGGATTTATTGTGAAATTAAAGAATAATCACATCAGTTGCAGAAAAGAGCATCCTGCCAATTGAAAATATACTTCTAATTAGTGAACTGCATTTGATGATTGATTTTTTGTTGTTGTTTTTTCTAATTCATTGCAAGTGTCCTTTGACAGACCACAATAATCAGTCCTGATAAATACAGTAAAAAAAAATGTCTGCACATTATTGTAATTGCTTGCTCCATGTCATATGCACCTTATTTGTTTATTTAGTTTGAACTTCAGATTTCTGTTTGGGTTTAATGGTTAGAATGCTGCTGTGAAGAATAACTAGACTGCTGGTGAAATAGCTATCAGAAGGACGTGCTTGTGCATTTAATGAGAATTAATTTCTTCTTGTGAAAACAAACAAACATCTGCACACTTTTTAATGCACTCAAGCTGATAAGATGAAGTAGTGTTTCAACTGAATGGTTCTTCATCAAGTGCTGATCAGTTATATTAACACTTCAATAGGACTAATCCCAATACTAGCACTACTGAATTGCCTTTTTTTATGGCAGTTTGTAGTTTCTTCTTTGTGTGCCATTGAAATGTGATATCTAGAATTCCAGATCCACTCTACTGAGGAAACTATCTTATATTTCAGTCATTCTAATCTGTGCTGGCCTAGAAAACATGCAAGTACAACAGTGAACTGTTGATGTGGGTGATGGGATTCTCACTCTTTTGGGCACGTGGGAGTCTGGGGGCTCCGGAGCATTTGCCCAACACTCAATGCTCATTTACCAACTACACTGGTGTTTGTTTATCGTGATCTTCACTTCATTGTGTGTATAATGTGTATCCGTTATCACATTCACATTCAGTAACAGGAAGAACAAGACCTGGGGGAGCGGATGCAATTGCTCCCCTGATAACGCATGAAAACAAGCTGCTGCCATTTGGATTTTTCAACCACAAAACACTTTTGGGTTTTCCTGACATGTTTGTATAAACAGAAATATACTGAACTCAATGGAGACATCTGAGCATCCTAAAACATCATTTAAGCATGTAAAAAATGAACTTCTTCACAGTAAAAATCCAAGTAATTGCTATGTTTTGAAGTTAGTTCCATGCCAGGTCATACAATTCGATTTACTGAACTGCTAGTTAAGCCAGCAAGTTTGCTCATCTATTTGTTTATTATAGCATCAACAAAATTAGCCTTTGTGTGTTGAGACCATTTGAAATCAATTGAGGAAGTGATAACCCAACTATCCTCACAGAAAGTTGAAAGCTGGACAAAGCTTGAATACATTATATGGCAATAGTTATAGGAGAGTTGTGTTGATGCTGGATTTCTTTTATGCTGTTGTTGTTATTGTTAGTTTCTCGTTATGAGGTGATGCTCATGTTCATGAAAGGGTGATTGTTTGTTGAATGTATGAGGAGGAATCAGTTTGTTTTCAAAGTGTTTTGGGTCTTGTAACAATCCTTCTGAAGAGGAAATCAGTCACTTAAAACTGCAAGATAAAGAAAGTTTTCTTTGTTGATAATTGAACATTTATTGAGTAAGAGATCTGTAGTTGCAGTGACAAGTTTATTGACTGAAAGATACAGCATTTAATCAACAAATACATTTAAGTTGGCTGAATTACTGAGGACAGTTACAAACTCCTTGGAGCATTTATGATTTTATTTATTTATTTTTATACAGTATACAGTGCAAAGCCAAGCACATTAGCTGTTTGAGTTTTGCTGAAAAGACTTCTTGACATATTATATATGTGTGTGTGTGTGTGTGTGTGTGTGTGTGTGTGTGTGTGTGTGTGTGTGTGTGTGTGTGTGTGTGTGTGTGCGTGCGTGCGTGCGTGTGTGTGTAGTAATAGGGGTGCTCCTATCGTGATCGGAGCACCCCTATGTAGTAATGTATTATTTTTATTTTTTAGATTTTTATTTTCTTTTACAGTGTTTTAATGTGAATGATCTCCAAGATGCTTTTTCGGGATATTTTTAAAATCATTGTTTCTATTTTCACTGCAACTTTTGATTTTACAATGTTGAACCGTAAAAAAAAGTTGCTCAACTCTCTCTCTCTCTCTCTCTCTCTCTCTCTCTCTCTCTCTCCCATAGAACTCAGATTTAGAGCAGTGGTCTCCAACTTGAATCAGTGTGTTTGATTAGGGGGACATCCAAAATGTCTATAAAGTGTCTATGTCTATAAAAAATCTAGAATGTGATTTGTTGTGTCCTATTCACCAACAATTCATTATAATTATGTCTAGAATCTATTCATGCCTGAAAGTAATTACACATCATATGTATAGTCATTTTACCCTAGAGAGAACTGCTCACCGTACTCAAAGGTTACACGGCAACCACAGTTTAAAATCACAAAATAAACAAAAGATATTACTGAACAGCCTTGTGACATAATAAAATCACTTTCCAATGTTTCACATACACTCTTAAAAATAAAGGTGTTTCAAAAGGTTCTTTAATCGATGCCATAGAAGAAACATTTTTGGTTCCACAAAGAACCGTGTCTTCCTTATCTTTTTATAATCTAAAGAACCTTCTTTCGTGACAAAGAAGCTTTTGTGAAACAGAAAGTTTCCTAAAATGTTAAAGGTTCTTTATGGAACTATTTAGACAAAAAAAGGTTCTTCTATGGCATCGTGAAGCATCTTTATTTTTAATAGTGCACTACAATATTTAGCTGGAAGTACAAGTCCTGAACACTACACCCATTTGTGTTACATTTAATTTCAAATTATGGGCATCAGTTCCTCCCTTTGCTGCTATACCATATACTGTTGATGAGGCCAACAGTCTTTGTTCCAGTTCATCCCAAAGGTGTTCAGTGGAGTTCATGTCTGGGCTTTGGCAAGTTCTTCTACACAAGACTGAGTAAATCATTTATATATGGATCTCTCTTTGTTCATTGTCCATTTGCCTAAAGCAGTGGTTTTCAACCTGTGGGCCGCGGTGGTATTGCAGGTGGGCCGCCTATTACTATTAAAATAAATAATATATTTCATATATATAATTAAATAACAAAAATTGGTTTAAGAATAAACCGCCAATTTATCTTAGATATTTTTTGCTGCATATGCTACAGAACAATACATTCAAACATGCATAAATGGCTGTCAACATGTTCCCTCCTGACTGCTTGCTCCGCTGACTGTTTCCCGTTTTGCTGAGCGCTGCCAGTCCGAGTTATTTTCTGTTCATTGTCAGTTCATTCTAGCGCCGTGTGATTAATATAAATCATCATAAAATAACGATTTGAGCATGCGCGATTTCTAAATCATTTTATAGCACGATTTTCCGTGACCCTGACCTCCCGCAGTATGCTATACGATCCAATCAGAATGCATTGCGCCTAGCGCGAGAACAGAACAGACTGGGCATGTGCCTAACTCCAGGTTCACACTCTAGGCCCCTTCAATAAAGTAGTAAATGCAATCCAGTCCACATAATTGAACTAAAAGGGCTTCACTGATAATGGGAAGATACATCAAACTCTCAGAAAAGTGCATACAAGTGTGTTGTAACACTGTGTTCATACAACCATTTCAATACTACAGACCTTGCCATATACTGCTTCAATAAATCTTATATGTTCTTACATTTAAAATTGTCAGAAAACAAGCTGATAAAAAGATTTAATCCAATATTTGGTGAAAATATAACAAGAAATGTCTAAGCTTTTTTTGTAGGCCTTTCATTTTTGACAGGGAATACCACAAGTGTAACAAGAAGGGGGCAAGATGGGTATTGTGAACTAACGGAGTGAGTAAAAATCGGTAAAATTTAGTCCAATGTTATAACATTATATACTTTTTTAGTGAAAAGAAAATGCTCTTCGGGTTAAAAAGAGCAGAACACAACATGAAGGTTAAGTAAAAATTAAATTAAACTGTAAAACTATATATGTTAAAAAGTTATAATATGCATTATAAACAAACATCTCTTCCACTGAACAACCAAATATGGGTATTATTATTATTATTTAACTATTATCTTATCTAATATTAAATGACATCCCACATTCTTGTGGCATTAACCATACAAAGAACCACTTTACTATTTCTTAGTTTTTCTACATTTCCACGTTTACTAATCATATAAAACTGGTTATAATGACACGTTGTCATGTTTGTTAATTACTTTGACTTATGTGTCCTGTGGTAATAACTTACAGTGCATATTTCCCGTAATGATATACAGTACAATAGTGTTGCTACATACCATCGCTATGGTTTGTTTATGGAATGCTAAGTACTGTTGAAATCAAGTATTTATATGAAAGTAAAAAGCAACAAATAAAGGATAAACTGTGTAGTATGAGCAATGCAAAGCTGACCTTTTTATGAGAAACAGTGTTTGGCTTCCCATTCAGCTCATGACTGTGTGACTGTGAGGAAGGATTAATGCGAGAGCTAGTTTGGCATGCAGATGTGAGAGACTAAATAAAATAAATATAGATTCCTCTCTGGATATTGCTCATGTGCCAGTGATTACCCCTACATGTGCACCCTGGTGTAAACCATTACTCTTACTTGCCTTGTTTACCATGACCCTACTTTTTCTTGTTAGATTTTTGTTTCTTGAATGGATATTTGAATTTGTTAGCTAAGCAGAATGCAGTTACGTTTGAACTGTTCTCTCACCTTTTGCCTTGTTTGCTGGATTGTAATAATGTGCAGTGCAATGGTTGTATGCTGCGTTCATTCAATCAATGACACTGACACCGCATTTCGGTTAATGTACTTATTTGTATTTTAAAAATTGTGATGCATACTGTGAAATGTCACCTTATGAATACAAAAGATTTATTGTTAACCAGAACACTTCTGTTTATCTATACATTACTTTATTTTTAACTTATTTTTACTTGAAAGTATATTCATCAGTGAGAAAATAATTAAACGTTTTTGTTTCCTAGTTTGGTGTCCTAGTTTTGACTGGCTCGACTTCCATCAACACAATAAATCAAACTCTATGTCACAGGAGGAAAACAAAAATTGTGTCTTCAAGCTGTGTTTCATCATTTAATTAGAAATAGTTTCTGTTTAATAAATGTCTCAGTTGGAGCTTGTTCCAACAGCCAATCTAACTTATAACAATCACATTGTTACTGCATTTCAATAATTGAGACAACCGAGTGATATAATAACAACAGTGAACATCCCCCCAACCCCCCCAAGCCCCCCCCCCCCCCAACCCCCCCCCCCCCCCCCCCCCCCCCCCCCCCGCTGACTGAGCTGACTCGAATCTCATCTACTGCCACATCGGCTAATGGGTTAATAGCAGGGCTCTTAATTGACTTAACTGTGAAATCTGGGAATTTTTCTGTGTTTCGAGCACAGCGTGACAACTGACAGGTCTATTAAAGAGTGCATGATGCTCACTTTGTGAAAGAGCACTCCACTGCAGACATGCCACAGCAAACCACTACAAGCTATTAGTTCTGACCTTTAGCTCCACTGCTGTAACTAATACAGACTCCTGCGGTGCTGTGTTAGACCCTCTTATGCTGCTGATTCTCTGAAAAATATCTAACCTCATTCATTTTTGGAGATGGAGACTGTGTGTGCAGTCTATTTTTTTGCAATATATTAAATTGGTGTTTATTTGTCATTAACAAACAACAGTAATATTAGCCTGTACACCAGACAGTGTTTTTCGAGTATTGTGAATAGCAGTACATTGTTATTCTTGCACATCTGAATCTCATGTAACTTGTAATTGTACTATTATTTATATACTGCTATAGTTTCTCACTATTTATATTTTATGTCAGTCTTATCTCGATTAATAATATTAATAGTTTTAGTTTTAGTTAACAATAGCAATACTTTTTAAATTTGATTTTCTACTTATTTTCAGGCAGTTATAACTATTTTATAAATTCTTCATAAATGTGAAATAGATGAGGATTAGTTAAATAAAAAATTGTGCTTATACTTTTTTATCTCTCTCAATTATAAAGAAATTTATAAAATAAATAAAAAACAGTGGAATTTTTGAATGACGTGCCTTATTTTAAGTAGGTCCTATAGCTGGCAACATCAGAAAAATAAATACTTCCACGCTATATTTAATATATTACAGTATGTCTGATGTGCGAAATTACAGTTATTTTGTCAACACTAGCAGACACATTATTTTTATATCTGATAGTGCTGAGTCATCATGAGTGATAGGCGAGAAACAACACACATTTTGTGAGAAATTGGAAGAAACAGGAGGCAAAGCATACGCATTCATCCAAAATCTTTCTTTGATACATTCTGTTCCCAGTTTTGTCTCAGTACCAGACTATAAGTGCTGTGTCAGATGTAATCGTGAAACATTTGTTTCCCGTATCCTACTTGAACACATCAAACAGAAGTCATCAGCACTTTATAATACTCATAATGTGTTGCTTTTCATTAAGTTGTTAATGATGCTGCTCATTGCAGAGTTCCGGTTATAGAGAGGTGGACTAGCCACAGACTTTGAAGAAGTAAGCATTTGATAGCCAATTTTGCTGTGTAGCATCAAGGGTGCTTTTGGGTACAGCAAAGCAATTACCAGTCCATCTGTGCCAACCTTTCTGCTGTCACAGGCATTCTTTTTCTGCTAAGGTTGCTTGGCTTCTCTCGCTGAAAGGTCAGTGGCCTGCTAGGTGAGCGCAAGCAAAAGTGTTTCAAAGTTGTCTGACTGCAAGCAGACAAAACTGGCTCTTATTTTCACATTACATATGGCTTGTTTCTGTTCAGACATGCAGTGATGTTAAATATCGAAGCTAAGTCAAACAAAAAACAGCTCTTTTTTCTTGTGACATAACAACAGTCCGAACCTAATTAAGCCTAATCAAGGCTCCTTAATCACAGAAGAATTTAGATACCATGCAGGAACAATTGCTTCTAATTGCAGAACTGAGTGGGTGAGTCTTGATTAAATAGTGGGAGAGGTCATGGCTTTTGCTGCAGAATTTGGCTGATTGCAGGTTGTAATATGGGCAGGCTGATTGCACCATGTAACGGTCAATCAGTCCCCAGGCTGCTGCATGAGCAAGCTTCGGTGTGTATGCCAAAGTCTGGAACAGACTGAAGGCTAGGTTGTTTTTTTCCCCCTCACAATTTTATTCCTTGACTTTTCTGTGGGATATGCTTAGTTAACGAATGATAAATAACAGCATGTGAATCATCTGATTTAGCAGACTTTCTTGTTTAATTTGATATATAAAATCTACATAAGAACCCCATTTAGGTTATTTTGGCAACCCAGCGCTGGGTCAAAAAGGGACGAACCCAACGCTGGGTTATTTTAACCCAACCAGTTGGGTTATCATGTTTAACCCAGCCTGCTGGTTTGCTTTTTTATGGTTTAAATTTACTACATTGCAGGGTTTCAAAAACCAGAGCGGATGTTTTTTAATCATTGTATTTCAGAAGGAAAACTACTGTATTTAGAAAATGTTTGATTTAATTTCGCCTGTGCTTGATAAGGCAGCGTTTGTGAGCTCAGCGCTGCTTTGCAGCCGTTACCGGAGAAACCCTTACCTCTCCCGCTCTTAGCGCCTCCTGCTGGCAGAAAATGAATTCGAAGAGTGCCGCCAGGAATTGAGTGCAAGGCTGTGGGAAACACTGCATTGCCAGGCTAAAATGAACCCAAATTGAGCTAGGCATTAAACCTACAAATCTTGTTCATTTTAAATATCACTTTTACACACAAATAATAATTATCAAAAGGAAAATATTTGTTAAAAACAAGAGGAAAAGTAAAAAAGTAACATGCAAGAAGAAATGCAGAAAAAGATGGCATTAACAGCTACAGAGTCCATATATAAAGCATTGAACATTTGTTGAATATAACTTAAGATCAAACTGGACTTTGTTCAGTTGTATATATTGTATAAAAATATATGAAAACACTATTATACAATAAATTACAGGTTATTTAGACTGTTAAAATTTTTTTTTAATTCCATCTAACATTCACAAATTTGTACCAATGACAAATAACATGCAATTTACCCTTTTTTTTTTGTTTCCAGCAAATGCAAAAAAAAAAATTAAATGAATAAATCACAGAATCACAGTTGCAATAAATAAGAAAATTATTTCTGAATGACCTGTCTAGCTGTTTAACTATTACATTTTGACATGTTTAGCTATTTAAATACACAGTGAAATGACATTGACAATTAACATTTTTTAAATTTAAATGTAAAATAATGTCCTAAGATGTATATCAAGTATATAAAGACTCCTATGTAGGTACTCACTTAAAAAAGTTGGGTTAAAAACGACCCAACAGCTAACCCAATGGTGGGTTGATATAGCACCGACCTATTGTTGGGTTATTTTAACCCAATAAATTAGGTAACTAGTTTTACCCAATAAATTGGGTTACAAAGAACTAATCTGTTGGGTTATTTGGCCAAAATGATGCTTTAACCAACCTAGTAATAATATTATTATTACTATTATTGCCATGTAAATAAATAACTCACAACTTAAGTAATATTAACAATGCTTTATTTACATTCAATTAGACATTACATTCAAAAGTTATTGTTGCAATTGTTTTAATGTATCTCCTAATGAAATTGTTTCAATAAAAGTCTCATAAGGCGACAGTGTGTTGAGGGAACACCTCAGGCACAGAATATTAATGTAAAATTAATTAATTTACAATTATGATTTAAGTTCTAAGAAGCATGGAACACAAAAAAAACAAACAAACAGTTGTAAACAATAGAAATTGTAAACATTTTCATTAAGTTATTGTTGCAATTGCTTTAGTTTACTACCTTAAGGTAAGAAATTCTTTCAATAAATAAATAAATAAAAGTAATGTAATTATGAACTGCCTCATAAGGCAACAGTGTGTTGATGGAACACCTCCAGGCACAGAATATTAATGCTCAAATGAATTTATTTACAATTTTGTTTTAAGTTCTAAGAAGCATGGAATACAAAAACACAAATAAACAAAAAAAACAAACCAAAGCAAAGCCTGTCCAGCTTATCCAATTATAAACTGCCTAAGTAGGCGACAGTGAGTTGATGGAACTCCCCCTGGCACAGAATATATTGTGTGTTGTAGAAACTGCCAAACAGCTGCAGCAGGCTTTGGATACTCAATGTCTAAAACATAAAATAATTTAAAGCATGTATCCACAGCTTGTAAAAGGCTGTCTTGCTCAAGTGCCATTCCTCCCACAACGACGAAGGCTTGTGAGCAGTTGAATTTATCCCCAAGCTGTAGGACATGAGGGAATTGCCTCCGTTGCTCCTCCTCCTCCAAATACTGAATGATGTTTGTTCCCACCTTTAAACATAATTTTTTAATTGTAAATATGCACACATGGATCAAATATTACCCAAAATGTGTTGTCATAAATGATGTACCTAAAGGCTGTAAATCAACAAATGCTTGTTTTGCCTCCTGGTAAGAGGGCCGAACCATCTTGCAGCCCATTTTGTATGGCAATGGAGGAAGAATAGCTGGCAGGGTTTTTAAAGCAACATCTCCAAGAGTGTCTTTACATAAAACAGAAAGAACAATGGATTAATCTTTAAACAAGTGCATTATATTATAGACAAAATATTATAAATTGATATGAAAGTACAATGTTGTGCATTTTCTCACCAGAAGAAATGTTAGTCTGAACAGGAAGAAGATCCAAGGCTCTCTTCTCGGTCTTGCAATATGAAAGGATTCGTTGAGATGCATGTCCCCAAATTTCAAAAAGTTTATCTTTGGCATGTGGGTATAAAATACCAAAGTCCTGAGCAATCTAAAAATTAATAAAGAAAAAGATAAGTTAAAATCACACCAACATCTCATATGGTGCAGTAACAATGTAAGTATGGACATTTGTTTTTCAATATCAAAAAATTAAGCTAAGTGAATCAAATCAAGTGGGATTCAATTTTTTTTAGGGCAGGACACAGTGATTTTTTTTACAATGTCCAAGCAAATAAATGAATTGTTTAGGTTAGTATTAATTGTTTATTAAAACTAATGCGAATTTCATTTTCTTATTATAGATTTAACATTTCTTTACCATTCCGGGGGTGTCCAGAAGTCTTGGATACTCTTGCGTGATCTCTATTAAAGATTTAGACCCGTTCTCTCTCATCCACTGTGCCCTGTAGATAGCTGTTCCTCTCATAAATTCCTCAACTTGACTCACTGGTTGTTTATTCTTTTTCAGCCACTCTGTCATTTTGTTATTGTGTACCTCACTGACTTGTGAATCTGCATGAATCAAACAGCATCAGAGTGATTAAAGGAGAACTCCGGTCAATTTTAACATTGAGCTCAATTTTTTTTGTCAATTTGGAGTGCTGTCAATACAGAGAACAACGACAAAAATCGGTGTTGCCTACACCGTGTTATCCTCTTTTTAAAATTTTCACCCTGTTGACTTCAGTGGGGCAATATTTAAACCTGCTTTTAGCCTCTTAACATCCTTGATGTGTCATTACAAGTGCACAGGTCATGTGAGTGATTCCTTCAGAGTGAACACGGTGAATCTGACTGCAGATGTGAAAGATATGGATAAAAATGATGTTATTTAAGCCAGCGCAAATACCTGTATTTACATCCTGTTTTCGGTTGAAGTCAATAGTAGTCGATTGTCGAGTTCACGCGCATAGGTTTAGTTACCTAGGATCACGCGCGTGAACTTGCCAATCGACTACTTTGGCTTTGGCTAAGAGGCTAAAAGCAGGTTTAAAACTTGCCCTATTGAAGTCAGCAGGGTGCAAATTTTAAAAAGATGATAACACGGTGTAGGCAACACTGAATTTTGTCGTTGTTCTCTGTACTGACAGCACTCCAAATTTACAAAAAGAGTTCTCCTTTAATATCTCAACAACCTAAAGCAATGTTTGAAGAATGTTAACAGGCCGATGTAACAGTTACTACTAAAATTTCCAAATTAGGAGAATTATTTAGATAGTTTCACATTAAACTGCTTTGATCATAGCACAATTTGGATTTAAGGAATAAAAAAGGAATAAGTAAGAAAGTAGAAAGAAGAACGTCAATAAGGTTTCAGCACCTTTGGTTACATTTTTCTTTTACCTGGCAATAAAGTAATCCTCTCAGTCACAGTAGCTCGGCGCTCATCTGTGGTTTTTGACCTCTGTCTAGATGTTGCACTGTGCCTGTTAAGGCGTTTCCTGATATTACGGAGTCGTTCCTCCAAAAACCCTGAGGCCGGATGGCGGTATCGCCCTGGTGTATACCATACCTCCTAAAACATCAACACAAATGTGAAATGGATAGTTTTTCCCAAAAATATCTTAAAAATGTCTTGAGTTTTTAAAATAGTATAATTCTGTGTAAAGGTGAGTGTAGTTCTGATAAACTTGGGATCAGCATACTCACATATCCACTGCCCTCTGAATCTCTAAGGCATGGAAATTGTGTGACCAGGGTCAGAGCTAACTTTTTTTTTTTTCGGTCTGGTGATGGACTTAAAGGGATAGTCCACCAAATAATGAAATGGTTTCAGGTCCCATTGATTAACCTCATATTCTCATATACACTTTACCCTATTGGTGTTTGGGTTCCATTAAAGTCCACATATTTATAAAGCAATTGTATAAAAAAATAATATACTTTTAATATGATATATCATTTTTATTATTCACTTATCAATACATTTATGCTGTGTTTTAGGTGATATGTTATATTTTTTGTTAACCCATTTACAGCAAAGTTACTCAACTATTAACAGATTGCATATTATGAAATGTTACATTTTTATGAAAAAAATACTGTAATGGTGATCTTAATTAAATGTAGGTTGTGTCTGAAAATTGATCTAGGTGTTAGAGGCCGAATTTTGTTGTCTGCTGGTTAGAAAAAACCTGGGGAAATTACAGTGTGTGTGTGTGTGTGTCAAATAATTCCCAACAGAATTATTATTTGAGGTGTTGTAAAATTTTATGTTTTTGCAATAACACCACAAATTTTGCACAAATATATTTATTTTAATGAACCAAATGTAGAAAAAAATATATATAATATATAATAATAAAAAAAATATATAAAAAATGTGTATATAAAACCAACACCAATAAGCAGAAATGAAAGTTGTACATGCATGTGTGTGCACCTGCATTTGTGTTTGTGTGGGTGTTAAGTCTCACCCCTTTATATGCATTTGTGGCTGTTCTATACAAATGCACTCTTGCAGTCACACCTGTGTGTTTGTGTGTATGAGCAAGCATGTTTGTTCCAAAATGCATTTGTGACTCAAGGCTTTCCTTTCTGTGTGAAAATGTTGATTTATTCTGGATTTATTGATTTGAAAAAAAAAAAAATAATATAAAAAAAAAACCTCTTGGGAATTGTGTTCCAAACAAGAAAGAAGTTAGTATAGGGACATGGTGAGAAAATTATGACAAATTCAAAAAAAAAATTGTGGACTATTCCTTTAAAGAGAGGTGTCATTTGAATAATTAATTATCCTTTGTTACTAGTAAGTTCTGATTTTCATGAAGTCAAATTAAAAAGGTTTCATTATATTAGTGATGACATTTTTTAATTGTCATTTTTTTAAAGGTAAGCAACTGAGACAGGGTTTCCTTTTTCAGACTTGCTACATTATCTCTCACCTGCAAATCTGTCGATTAATGTTCCAAGGTTCCACTTCTGAAGTGTTTCTCTTACATATGAATCCATAGCATCCTGTGTAAAAAATGTTTAGTTAATATAAAGTGAATAACAAAAATAAAGCCTATTCTCACTAACCTACTATAAATTAACTGTAAAATTGTAGAGCTGTAATTTTAAAGTGTTAGCTTCTGCAATGGCCATGTATTGTGGTAAATTACCTCCATTTAAAATGTCATTTTACTGCTATGTGTCATTTAAAAAGTAATACATGTTATTATAAAGGTATATGGTTATAAAGGTAAATGTTATTATAAAGGAATAAAGTCTCAACCAACCGTCATTTTATTTAATGGGCATGTGGCGATCTGAAAATTGTTATGTAACTTAACTGGCTATTGTAATACCTTACTATCTTATTGAGTCATAGTTATCTTTTATAACTTTTAATCTTTATAGAGATTTCTAGATAAAATATCTAGATAAAATGTTTAATTAGGGTGACCATATTTCGGGGAGCAGCCAGGGGGAATGCATTAAAACACTACTTGACTAATGTATTTGCAACCATGCAAATATGCAACTATGTTATTAAAGTTTAATACATTAAGTACATTCTTTCCATTCAACTTTTGGCCCGCAACAATAGAACAATAACAAACAAATAATAAAATGGTTTAGCTTTCACATGGGAATTTTCTCTGTAAATCGTTTGTGAATTTACATTTGGGCTCTTTTGTAACGCTGTTCTGGAGCCATGTGCCACTGTTGACAAGCCGTGGTGCAGTTTGAACAATGTTTCTGTTACGGTTACATGACCCAAAATCTGCAAAAACGCATACAATGAATGGCGTCCCGGCCGGACGCATTTTTTTAGGTCCAAAAAGGACATGTCCCGGAAAAAAGAAGACTTATGGTCACCCTAGTTTAACAATTTGTAGTATTTTAAATTCACAATGTAGTTGGGATAGCCCAAGTAAACATTTGAGCAGCATTTGAGCTACAATGTGGGCCTTTATAACACAGCATAACGTTACCTTCTTCCTGTAGCTGGCTGCTAAAGTGACTGTGTGACACTGGCAGGCTTCCGCTGGGTCTTGAAGCCGAGCGCGTCGGTTAAACACTTATCTGAAAATATGAATAACTTCCCAAAAAGTGTTGGAAAGAACATGGAAAGTTGGGAAGAGTATCACAACCGAGTATCAATAAATTGGCTGGCTATTATTGACATATTGGTGTCGTTAGTCGCAGATAGCGGACAAAAAGCAGTCAACAGGGGAGATATAAACATGGAAATAATTGGCTGAACATTTAGAAAAAAGCGGCAATAATACTATGTAAGAGCTTAAAGTCACTTTATAACGAAAAAAATAACATGTATACAATATGAATACTGTGTATAGTGTAATATTAACTCACCCGTGTATCTTCTTTATCTTCGTATCAGCTGCAGCAGCGGTCAACCGTTGAAATTTAAATTTCAAAATTTCAAAAAACTGGCTGCGTTGTTATAGAAACAACCCAATAAATGTTCCGAATAACCCAACAGAACGACCCAATATTTTTGACCCAGTTATTGGGTACACAAAATAACCCAACGTTTTTTAGAGAGATGTGCACTGCTTAGGGTAGTTCAACATATAGTTCACCCAAAAATGAAAATTATGTCATTTATTACTCAACTTCATGTCGTTACAAACCCATATACAAGACCTTAGTTCATCTTCAGAACACAAATTAAGATATTTTCGATGAAATTCAAGAGCTTTCAGACCAGGGTGAATAATTAATGACAATTTTCATTTTTGGGTGAACTATTGTCAAACAGTTAGAAAACTTTGAAGCAAAGATCTACACCTAAGAGCCTGTCTATGGAAGGACAATTTTCAAAAAGAATTGCAAATTATATTTTCAATGCGTTTTCCACATGTGACAAATTGGGACATAATCCAAACACAATTGCAAATCTTGAACAAAAACAGTGTTTCAAAAACACTGAACAAAAATTACTGTTTCAGTTTTCATGAATGCAGAGTGACTGCCAAATTTCAAATGGAAAAGCAAAGTCCGTTTGCAGCTGTATTTTCCATGTATTATGAGTAATAAGCCTGTCATATTGAACAAATACTGCATCATAGCAGCTTTTCAGCATTAAATAGAAAATAGTGTCTAATAATGCAAAGGGATAACAGTAAACACTCAGTTCTCTTACGAGAGCTCTCTCGTACTGCGTCTTAGCTAAGACGCTACGGGAAAAGTCTCTTTTCACGAAATACTGAAGCAAAAAATTATCCTTAATTTTGTATTTTTGTAAAGCGCATTTGCAGCAGTACACAGCCATAGGCGAGACGGCTCGTTCGCTCATTGGCTTGTTCTGCGGCAACTGCACAGCCTATCGAGCGCGGGCTGATGCAACAGCAGACCAATCTTCTTGCCACTTCCCGCCAAAACGGGTGTTGCCCAACCTATAAAAGGAGCTCGAAAAAGCTGACTCACCTGATTTTTCATCTCTTCAGCGAAGCTCACGCATCGCTGGATCACGGAGGAAGCAAGCGCCGTCTGAGAAAGCATATCAGCAGGACGAGCCATTCTGAAGCTGCTGGCATCGCCGCCTTCCACTGCTGTTCCTGCTGCGCTATCCGGCGCCTATATCCTTTCAATTCTGTTATATCCAGCTGTTCTTTATGTGTGTGTGTGTTCGCCCTGCGACACACACTCGTAAAAGAGCTCGCGTCTTTTTTAAGATGCCTTCCTGCTGCTCGTCAGAGCCCCACTCAGCGAGGGAGACCGGTACGTCATCTTTGTCTCCTGCCTGGGTGAAGATCATGCAGCGCTCGCGCTCGCTGACGGCGGATGCCCCCACTGCGAGCTGTTGCCATGGTGACCCTGAGGACTCGCCTGGCCTTTTTCTCTGAGCCTGCATTCTCCGCTGCGCTGAGGCGCCGTAAAAGCATCGCTTTCCAGCGGATTCCGGAACCGTAAGAGAACGTACTCGGTTACTAAACGTAACCTCGGTTCGCTCTAGAAGAGCAAACGAGTACTGCGTTCTCTGCCGTGCGCACGATTCACTCTGGTTCGCTTCGGCGATGAAATAAATCAGGTGAGTCAGCCTTTTCGAGCTCCTTTTATAGGTTGGGCCACACCCGTTTCGGCGGGAAGCCTGCGCTCGATAGGCTGTGCACTTGCTGCAGAGCAGCCAATGAGCGAGCGAGCCGTCTCGCCTATGGCTGTGTACTGCTGCAAATGCGCTTTACAAAAATACAAAATTAAGGATAATTTTTTGCTTCAGTATTTTGTGAAAAGAGACTTTTCCCGTAGCGTCTTACCTAAGACGCAGTACTCGTTCGCTCTTCTAGAGAGAACCGAGGTTACATTTAGTAACCGAGTACGTTTTCAGTTAAAGTCAGTTCATCATTGATTCAGTGATGTATCGTCTCTTTCTGTGCAATCAAGTCGATGATATCGCTTGATATTAATTGTCCCCATCTAAGGAACACAAAGGAATCAAATCTCGGTGACAGAATGGAGAAAAAACCTTGGGAGAAGACGAAACTAGTAGTTCAATTCCAGGCTGCAGCAAAGTCAGATTGTGCAGAATAATCTTCTGATTCTTGTGGTCTTGTCCCGTTGGTCATCTTAGACAAGGTCTTTACAGGGGATCTGTATCTGGGGCTCTAGTTGTCCTGGTCTCCACTGACTTTCGTGGCTGTAGAGGTCCTTTCTAGGTGCTTATCCACCATCTGGTCTGGATACGTACTGGATATGGGTGGCTACGGTGACCTCGGAATAAGAGAGAAACAGACTAATGTTAGCATAGGTGCATCATAAGAACAAGTACATGAGGTGTTATTAATTACCGTGTCTGTTTTTTCACTGTGTCGCACATGTTACCTTCAAAAACTCAATTGGAATCGCAATTACTTTAGCATCTGAATTTCCAATGCCTCACATTGAAAGCTGTCAATTTTTGCCAGAGGTGGGACCATACTATGGAGAGTGTTTGTATTGGGAGATGACGTCACTCAAAGACAATTGTGCCAAATGCACATGGGATCTCCCTATATTCTTGGCACCTTACACAATAAATAATTCTGTCATTTTTACCCCAAATGCAGCTACTATCCCCAGCTAACAGCTAGAGCCACATGGTACTATTGGTCAATATTCACCATTAACCAAATGCTTTTCACCTGAGGAATAAAATATAGGGTAAGATGCAAATAGGTAAATAAGAGTAGAACTGCAATGTTGTTTTGCTGACGTGTATCAGAGTGCAAACAGTGAGAGATTTGGGGTAAAAACTACAAAATATCTCCCAATACAAACACACCCCATAGTATAGTCCCACCCTTGACACAAATTGACAGCTTTCTGTGTAAGGCATCTGAAATTCAAATGCTTTTCAATTGCGTTTGGACTATGTCACAATGTATGCGTCCACATGTGGAAAAATGCAATTAAATATACAATTTGCAATTCCTTTTGAAAATTGTCCAGAATATCCTTACCTGTCCATTGATTATGATCAATGCCTGAGAGATCTGCTGGCATTTTTAAAGCACCACGACAGTTGGTTGGGGTTTTGTGGACTTTGCTCGGTTAAGGAATTCCATGTTTGTTCTATCCTATAAAATAAAGTAGAAAAAAAAATACAAATTTTTTTAATAACAGTGATTCAGTTCAATTAACTTTGTGATGTTGAGTCCATCATGATTATTTGTTAAATTCAAATTGAAAACATTAAATAAACATACCTTAAAGCAGTTGAAAGCCTTGGCTTTGCCCTGTTGTTCTTCCAAAATGACAGTTGGGGAGCGATTTAAATGTCTTTAAGGCGCGTTAAATAACCCAGCGCTGGCGTGAAACAACCCAGCGACGCAACCCAGCAGGTTTAACCCAACTCCTGGTAAATTGAAACTACCCAAAAGTGTTTAAAAAGAAATCAAATAACCCAACAAAATGACCCAACAGACTCAGCCCAGCATTTTGGGTTAAAAAATAACCCAGCCGTTTTTAGAGTGTACTGTATGTATGAATGACAGAGTGTAAACTCTTATACTAAACAACACTGACAAGCATTTAACATTGTTTTTACAAATTATGCACTTACAGTTTGTTTCATAGTCCATGAATATAGATCATACATCAATGTCAATTTTCATGATCTCTTCAGCATAACTGATGTAGTCATGAAGAAGCCCCATCAGCACAGCATGTGACAACATCTACATCATCCAAGGCAGTGTCCTCCTTTAAAACCACTGCTGTGTCAGTTTAGGGGAAAGGACGTTCTCTTCTTTGACCAGCATTCATCCAGTCAACGCCTGCTCTTCATCAGTGGCCTAGAAAGAGAAACACATTTGAAAAAAGAAAACATTTAATTAAACTATCCATTTTCAGATAGAGGTGTATTCACATCCCTAAGCACAGGTAAATAATCGGTTTTAAAGTTTCAACACTTCTGTGGTTGTTTAATGTCTCGGTCCACCACAGCGCTCCAGAAGGCTATAATGGCAGCGCTAGTGTGAGGGCATGTGATATTGTTTGAATAAATATATTGCTTTCAGAAAGCTTCTTTACTGAAACATTAAAACAGACAGGACATTCACATACCTCACAAATGTTAATGTACATGGAGGACTGCTCTTCAAATGGTTAGTTCACCAAATAATAAAAATGGTCATAATTTACTATGTGTCTTTAACTCTCGGCGCGAGGACAATGAAGACATGAGCTCGACAAGTCTGAAATATTACATGCAAAACATACTTAATTACCACTATTCTTTACTACATAATGCCGTTTCCTTTAGGAGACTAACGTACATTCAGTTTAACCACGAAAAATAAGACAAAAAATTAACATGTGTAACCATAACCATAACAGTCTATTAACACCTCAAAAGTGCAGATAATGTAAAATCTTATGTAAATATGAAATAAGACATTCACGGACGTTATATTAAAAGTGCCTCTTCCGTTCAGTAACGTTAAATGAGGCTGTTAAGAACTCCGTGTCTGAGGCTAAAAACCGTGTCTGCGTTTTATTTTTTTATATATAACGTTAAGCTCCTTTGTTTCCGCCTTTCATAAAACTTTCCGCCTTTCATACAACCGGGTAAACAATAAACGATAACTTTCCGTTTTGAATCTTTACTTACCATAATGTCTTTCACTCGCTTCTTGCTTCTTTCATGCTGAGAAAATGGCGGCTGCTCGCACTGGAGACGTACGATCTTTCTCTTGACAATACCCCATAGATTATCTATGGGGTTCAGGTCTGGTGAGTTTGCTGGCCAATCAAGCACACCAACACCACAGTGCGTGCTCTCCTTCACGTCCGCATTCCCAACCCAGCACTGCTGGGTTAAAATCGAAACCAATTTTCAACCCAAACTTGGATTAAAACAACCCAAAGTCCTACGCAGCGGTCTCAACCCAGCATTTGGGTTGAAAAAAACAACCCAGCATTTTTTAGAGTGTAAATAATAGATGTTGTTATTCATTATTTATTTATTTATTTATTTTAGATTGTAACACCATTTTTATTTTTCAACAGATTTAGGGATAATTTGTTTCCAAACAAATACAACTTTTAGCAGACATATGGGGAAACGTATATTGAAGTTTGAGACAAATACTGCAAAATAAGATCACAGACTTACAGACCGTTAACTTCGAGTTACAGAGTGGTACATCCATCCTCGGTCTCCCCTACTAATGAGATCACATTGAAGTACTGTAGCATATAAAGAATTGAGAAAGAACTACTCGTTTCTTTTGACATTAAACAGCTTCAATGTCAGCACCTAAATCTCTCTAAGTGAGAGAAATTCTCTTCTTGAATGTCTTCGGGGATAGAAAAGACAAGTTAGATGAGCTCTGTGTGATGAACTACCCTTTAGTTCCTTTTCAGGAACTCGAGCTGCGTCGAAACGCTTTTGGGGAACGTCCCTGACGAGACCGACTCTGAATATCGTGTGCAATCAGTCCATCGGAAAGGCGTGACGTCACGGGCGGGGTGACGTAGCGACCAGGAAGCTATAAAAGCACGTGCCGTGCAGCTGGCTTCAGCTTCGAATCTGTCAGCAAGCGCTCTGTGTGTGCATGTGCAAAAGTCTGTCTGTTGGTCCTATTTATTGTTGTCTGTCCCTTAGCTTAAAAAGATCGCTAAAACAGCCACAATATGCCTAAACAAAAGCAAAAGACCAAACATTTGAAGGGCAATTCCAAGCCGCGTTACAGACTGTGTGTTCCTCCCTGCACTCGCTACATTACGAGTGGGGATACACACATGCTGTGCGTGGCTTGCCTGGGATCGAAGCACGCTGAGTCGGCTCTCGAGGGGGCCGACTGCCCGCATTGTGAACGTTTGCCAATGCGGACGCTTCGATCCCGGAGGGCTCTCTTCGAGGAGGGAGCCTTTACCAGCGTTCCTCGCGGTGCTGGCCCCGCTTCTGCCGAGGCAGAGCGGCTGCTGCACTCGTGGGGCTCGCAGGTGGATCTGTCAGAAGGAATGGAGACGGGCCAGTCCTTATCTCCTTCCTCATCTGCCAGATCCGGCGCCCAAACCCTGGGTTCGGAAGCACGCTCGTCGGTTTCTTCCCCCCAGGGTGAGGGATCAGCTCTTCACCTCTCGTCCTCCGAGGAGGTCGATGTGGAGACTGTTGCTGGGGATTCGCCACCCCTGTCGCCCCAGTATGAGGAGCTGTTGGAGGTGGTCACGCGGGCAGTAGATAAATTAAAAATTGACTGGCCTGCTGAAAAACAGACTGAGCCGCAGAGAAGCAAATTAGATGAACGCTTTCTGCGGCCGCAGCAACCACCTCCACGTCGGAGCCTTCCATATTTTCCCGATCTCCATGACGAGTTATCGAGATCGTGGAAACACCCGTATTCGACCCGCCTCTTTGGCCCTGATTCACTATACTATGGCAACGTGATGGGGCTGGGAGAGCGTGGTTATAGAGCGATGCCACGGGCTGAACAGACGCTCGCGAGCTATCTGTCACCCGGTTCGGCCTCGTCTCTAAAGGCTCCGACATTGCCCACTAAGCCGCTTCGAGTTACATCATCGCTAGTGGGCAAAGGTTATGTGGCAGCAGGTCAGGCTGGGGCGTGCCTTCATACTATGGCAGTCCTGCAAGCTTATCAGGCTGACCTGCTGAGAGATGTCGATGAGGGGGAGGGGATTAAGTCTGAGGAGATTGAAGAACTCAGGAAGACCGCTGATCTCTCCCTCCGCGCCACTAAGGAGACCGCTCGCGCAATTGGGCGGTCTATGGCAGCTTTAGTGGCCGCGGAGAGGCATTTGTGGCTGACCCTGTCAGAAATTAAAGAACGGGACAGGGTCTGCCTCCTGGACGCCCCGCTTCAAGCCTCGGGCCTGTTCGGCGACACAGTTAATACTGTCGTCGACAGGTTCCAGGAGGCGCACAAGCAGGCGGCGGCGTTCCAGAGTTTCCTCCCTCGTCGCTCTCGTGGTACATCTGGGCGGGAGATGACCACGCCACATACCGGCTCCTCACACCGGGTAGCGCAAAAACAGAGCGTCGCCACTCGTGCTCCCCCACGTCGGGACCGAGGGCAACGACGCTCTGAGTCGGGGGCTTCTAGGGCGAAAGCCGGTTTAAGATCTGTCATTGAAGCCCGGAAGTCCTCGACGAAACGATCCTGACGCCAGGATCCAGAGGGTAGCCCCTGCTGGGGTAGAGCGCGGTTCACCTCATTACACGGTGCCCGTCTCACCTCAGTACCCTCAGGAGGTCGGTCTGCCAACCCTGCCAGAGTTTCAGGGCGCAGCGGCCTCCAGCGAGCACCACTCCCAGTTACTTCCGCCCGTGACCGTAGCGGAGCTGGGATGCTCGCCGCCCCTTCGGGGGCCTCTTACACCAGAGGTCAGTCTCGAGAGACTGATTCCCTTAGTAGATTATTTAGCAGCGTGGAAGCTACTGCCAAATGTATCTCAATGGGTCCTGCGTACAATAGAAAGAGGCTATTGCATTCAGTTCGGTCATCCACCACCGAAGTTCAACGGGGTTACACCGACTGTGGTCGGCCCCCAGCAGGCTCTGGTTATGGAACAAGAAGTGAATACCCTATTAAGGAAGGAGGCCATCGAGGTGGTCCCTCCTCTAGACAGGGAATCCGGATTTTACAGCCGGTATTTCATAGTTCCAAAGAAGGATGGGGGGTTGCGTCCGATCCTGGACTTGCGTCTCCTGAACCGCTCAGTTATGTCACTGAAGTTCAAGATGCTCACTGTCAACCAGGTTGTAGCTCAAATCAGATCCGAGGACTGGTTTGTCACAATAGATCTCAAAGATGCATACTTCCACATATCCATCCTTCCACAACACAGGAAGTTTCTGAGGTTCGCTTTCGGGGGCAAAGCTTATCAATATCGAGTACTTCCCTTTGGCCTCGCACTCTCACCCCGCACGTTCACGAAATGTATGGATGCGGCTCTGGTATCCCTCCGTATGCAGGGCATCCGCATTTTAAATTATATCGACGATTGGTTGATCCTAGCTCAATCAGAGCAGATGGCGGCTCGACATCGAGATGTCGTTCTCGCACACATGGGGGAGCTGGGTTTGAGACTAAACGCCAAGAAGAGTGTACTTTCTCCAGTTCAGAGAACCACCTATCTAGGCGTAGTGTGGAATTCGACCACGATGCAGGCACGCTTGTCTCCTGCTCGGATCGAGTCGATCCTCACATCAGTCGAGAGAGTCAAAGAAGGCCAGTCACTCACTGTCAAACAATTCCAGAGATTGTTAGGGCTGATGGCAGCTGCGTCCAACGTGATACCTTTTGGCCTGCTGTACATGAGACCCCTACAGTGGTGGCTCAAGTCCAAGGGTTTTTCCCCGAGGGGAAATCCACGTCGAGTTATCAAGGTCACGCGGCGGTGCCTTCGTGCCTTAGACATGTGGAGGAAACCTTGGTTCTTGAATCAGGGCCCGGTGCTGGGAGTTCCTTGTCGCCGTGTAACGCTAGCGACAGATGCGTCCCTCACCGGTTGGGGTGCGGTCATGAGTGGCCACCCTGCCCGCGGTCTGTGGAGTGGTCGCCATCTAACATGGCACATCAATTGCCTAGAGATACTAGCGGTCTATCGAGCATTGAAATATTTCCTCCCGGACCTGAGAGGTCACCATGTGTTGGTGCGCACCGACAACACATCAGTGGTCTCTTATATCAATCACCAGGGGGGTCTGCGTTCGCGCCCCTTGTACAAGCTGGCACACCAGATCCTTCTGTGGTCCCAGGGCAAGCTCCTCTCGATCAGAGCAGCGTATATTCCTGGGAGATTGAATGTGGGAGCAGACATACTGTCGAGACAGGGGCCGAGGCCCGGGGAATGGATGCTTCACCCCGAGGTGGTGAAGCAGATATGGAGAGTATTTGGTACAGCTCAGGTGGACCTCTTTGCGACTCAGGAGACATCGCAATGTCCCCTCTGGTTCTCTCTAGTTCATCCAGCTCCTCTGGGACTGGACGCTATGGTACAGACCTGGCCGAGGCTTCGTCTGTACGCTTTTCCCCCTATCGCTCTGCTCCCGGGAGTTCTGGCGAGAGTACGCCGGGACGGGGCCCGTCTACTACTAGTAGCCCCGTTCTGGCCGGGCCGAGTATGGTTCTCAGATCTAGTCTCGCTCCTCGACGGCTCTCCGTGGGAGATACCGATCAGGACAGACCTACTCTCACAGGCGCAGGGCACGATAATTCACCCTCGCCCGGAGTTGTGGAGGCTGTGGGTGTGGCCCCTGAGGGGGCACAGCTGTTAGCAGCCGGTCTCTCAACCGAGGTTGTTGAGACCCTACTCCAATCCAGAGCTCCCTCTACGAGGAAACTGTACGCCCTGAAGTGGAAGCTCTTCACTTCATGGTGCAGAGACCGCCAGCTTGACCCAGCAGACTGCCCAGTTGGTACAGTTCTGGAGTTTTTACAAGCCAGGCTCTCTGCGGGGTTATCCCACTCCACCTTAAAGGTTTACGTGGCGGCCATAGCTGCTTTCCACGTCCCTTTCAATGGTCAGTCAGTGGGTAGACACCCCCTAGTTACACGTTTCCTCCGCGGTGCGCTGAGGCTGAGACCTCCAGTACGATCCCGTGTTCCCCCCTGGGATTTGGTTGTGGTTCTAGAGGCTCTTTGTAAAGCTCCATTCGAGCCTATACAAGATATCTCAGATAGACATCTGACACTTAAAACTGCCCTATTACTGGCAATCACCTCACTAAAGAGAGTTGGAGATCTTCAGGCCCTTTCGGTGGCCCCTACCTACTTAGACTTTGCCCCTGGTATGGCCAAAGCATATACCCTCGAGCGGGTTACGTTCCGAAGGTTCCCTCTGTTACACCACAGCCTATCGTACTGCAGGCCTTCTGTCCTCCTCCCTTTCGGGAGCACGACCAAGAGAAGCTAAACTGTATGTGTCCAGTGCGAGCACTGGACGCATACGTCCACAGAGCTGCCCTGTGGAGAAAATCAGACCAATTGCTTGTTTGCTACGGTCCTTCTAACAAGGGTTCTCCTGCCACCAAGCAGACCCTTAGTCGTTGGATAGTCGAGGCTATCAACCTCTCCTATGAGTCCTCTGGTCTTCCCCCCCCTTTGGGGGCCAAGGCTCACTCTACTCGGAGTATGGCGGCCTCCAAGGCCTTCTCAGCAGGTGTGTCCCTCTTGGACATCTGCAACGCTGCGGGGTGGTCCACGCCCTCCACATTTGTCCGATTTTACGATCTTGACATGCGAGCCACGCCGGGCTCTTCTGTCCTCTCGTCTTAGCTGTGCTCTTTTGACTACACACTAGGCAGGGATTTGGAAGTCTGGCAGCGTTGGCACATCGTTCCCCAAAAGCGTTTCGACGCAGCTCGAGTTCCTGAAAAGGAACGTCCCAAGGTTACGTATGTAACCCTAGTTCCTTGAAGGAACGAGACGCTGCGTCGCAGAGCCATACTCCCGGCACCCCTGCTGGTGCTTGCTTGCCTACTCGAAGCTGAAGCCAGCTGCACGGCACGTGCTTTTATAGCTTCCTGGTCGCTACGTCACCCCGCCCGTGACGTCACGCCTTTCCGATGGACTGATTGCACACGATATTCAGAGTCGGTCTCGTCAGGGACGTTCCCCAAAAGCGTTTCGACGCAGCGTCTCGTTCCTTCAAGGAACTAGGGTTACATACGTAACCTTGGGACGTTTCTTTGTATGTGCTGTGAAATGAAGGATGACTATTAAAATGCTAATGTTCTTAGTTATTAAACCAAGTTAATGAAAGAATTTTTTCATTGTTAATGGAAACTTATGCACACAATGGCAATTTTTGTCAAAAGTAAGTGAATTGGAATGGACCCGAATGCTATAATCTGCTGCCATCAGGAATATATATTCAAATGGCTCAATCTCTTCAACTGTGAATAAACACTCAAAGGACTTGAACTGAAGGAACTTCAGAAACAAACTGAAGAAAATGTGCCATTATAAACTTTTTATAGTAAAGTGTGCCATTTCTGCACCAAAATAATCCTAGTCCCATAAGGACACATGAGAAAGCACATATGTTCTTTGATCATATGTTTTTGCATGTTCATTGCAGGTGTAAAGCTAATTACATGGAGTGTGTCCTTTTTTTTTATAAAAAGAAAAAAAGCATTTGCAAGGCAAATGGCAAAACTAAAATCCAAGCCAGTCAGATTAGTTGAGAGAAAGACAGCAGAGGAGGCAGCTCATTAGTTCTTGCTACAGCTCAACTCCTCTGCTCTGAGAAATACTTAAAAGATCAGTTAAAAAGCAAGAGGAAAGGGGAAATATTAAAAAGGTAGAAGAATTGGGGCAGCTGAGGGGTACAGAATCATGACATCCATAATGAGGTGGGACGGTCTACTCTGAAAGTAGAAAATAGGGACTTGTAATAATACTAAACTGTGCACTTGGTACAGCTTCTGTTTAGAACAAATCATGCATTGTAATTGTGAAGCTTGCACATTATTATATATAAAAAGGAATGTTAAACTCTATTTGCATTTAAGTATCATTATATTTCGTTTTTAGAAGTTACTTTTTTGCTACTACACATATACAGGTGCATCTCAACAAATTAGAATACTTTATAAGGCCAATAAAAAAAAAAGTGAATTGTTGGCCTTCTGGAAAGTATGTTAATTTACTGTACATGTACTCAATACTTGGTAGGGGCTCCTTTTGCTTTAATTACTGCCTCAATTCGGCGTGGCATGGAGGTGATCAGTTTGTGGCACTGCTGAGGTGGTCTGGAAGCCCAGGTTTCTTTGACAGTGGCCTTCAGCTCATCTGCATTTTTCTGGTCTCTTGTTTCTCATTTTTCTCTTGACAGTAGCGAATAGATTATCTATGGCGTTCAGGTCTAGTGAGTTTGCTGGCCAGTCAAGCACACCAACACCATGGTCATTTAACCAACTTTTGGTGCTTTTGGCAGTGTGGGCAGGTGCCAAATCCTGCTGGAAAATGAAATCAGTGGAAACTTAACACTGGACTTCATGCAACTTGGGCTATGAGTTCTTCTTCTCCTTAGCCCAGGTAAGACGCCTCTAACATTGCCTGTGGTTCACCAAATTACTTGACACTTCTGTGTGTGGTGTCTCTTGATGCCTTGACCCCAGCCTCAGTTTATTCCTTGTGAAGTTCACTCAAGTTCTTAAATTGATTTCGCTTGACAATCATCATAAGGCTGTGGTTCTCTCGGTTGGTTGTGCATCTTTTTCTTCCAAACTTTCTGTTAACATGCTTGGATACAGCACTCTGTGAGCAGCCAGCTTCTTTGGCAATGAATCTTTGTGGCTTACCCTCCTTGAAAAGGGTGACAATGATTGTCTTCTGGACAACTGTCAGATCAGCAGTCTTCCCCATGATTGTGCAGCCTAGTGAACCAAACTGAGAGACCATTTTGAAGGCTCAGGAAACCTTTGCAGGTGTTTTGAGTTGATTAGCTGATTGGCATGTCACCATATTCTAATTTGTAGAGATAATGAACTGATGAGTTTTTGATAACTGTGAGCAGAAATCATCACAATTAAAAGAACCAAAGACTTATACTACTTCAGTCTGTGTGCACTGAATTTATTTAATACACGAATTTGAGTTAAATTACTGAAATAAATGAACTTTTCCATGACATTCTAATGTATTGAGATGCACCTGTGTGTGTGTGTGTGTGTGTGTGTGTGTGTGTGTGTGTGTGTGTGTGTGTGTTCACTAATAATCTTGTATAAAATACTTATTTACAAGTTTAATGCAAGTTTTTGTCTCATTTAAAATTTTCTAATAAAATAAACAAATAAAAAACTATAAGATAAATTTACTTGAGATGCAACTAAGATTTATAAGATAACATAAATAAGATTTTTAAAGAACTGATCTTTTATACAAGTTTATTTCTATTTGCTGTACTGGCAGAATAATTCAATATTATTACTTTTCCCCTCTAACTTGTGATTAATTTTTACATGTGTAACAAAGAAGTATTTTGTTGCTGCAGTGCTCTGATGGAATTCTGGTTCAGGTTTGTGCAAATGACAAAGTGTTTTGCTCTTGGGTGATATTTTGTACTTGTTCAGCTTTGAAGGTAATTAAAGCTGCTGTAAGTGATCATTTTAGAATAGCATACATGAAATGTCACATCTACCTGACAGACAACACTGAAAAAGGTGTAGAGAGAAATCACGTCTGTCTCTGTGACAACCCTTTAGGCTCTGTTAATCATATCAAAAGAGAGTCAGGGGAGAGGACTGCTTTTTAAAAATTAAAAAGTTAAATGCATACATTAACATAGTTAATTTTGGCAGGCCTAAAAATAATATTGTTCCATAGTTCTAGTTAAAAGGGACAATCAACCATTGTATATTTAATGAATAATCTCTGACACCCCCTTCACCTAACCTAAGCGTCAACTTTGTGGGTCTATGGACCCTTCCCCCGAAATGCAACTAACACCTCAAAAGGGCAGAACAGGCCTCTGGTTCCATGGCAACCATAGTTAAACTATCTGATAACACTAGTTTTATGGCTCAAAGGAATGTGCGGGCAAAGCAACTCTTACTCAAGTCTCTCCAAACCAGACACAGAATGCCCATAAAAAAATGGACTCTTATCTAATAAATGAATAAGAAAACCTTTCTTTGAATGAACCCACATATACTTCTGGTCATTTTGTATGTTATTACTCTTCTTGTATATTGTATTTTTTATATTATATTGTTTTATGCATGCTTATGTTATGAATCACTCATTCATGTAACCTTAACTAGTTTAGTATCTATGAATTCGTCTTCTGATGATCTTAATTAGAGTGTATATTATATGTTGGTACATACAGTAGGCAATATATTAGTGTTCTTAGAATCTTTAGTAATTTTGCATTAAAACTCAGTTGAGTTCCATATGCAAATTACCATGCTCTCGGGCAAAAAAACTCTCCAGTATTTCCAACCTCCTGCTTGGAATTTTAGCCTTTCTCATTGGACAAGCCCATCCTGAGGGGTGTGAATCTTCTCAGACCTAAAAAGACTCACACACAGTTCCACCCAGATCTTCTTCTGCTAAGTCTTCTGCTAAATCTTCTGATTGCTGAACCTGAACGTGTGGAGAGCCTGAGCCAGTGCTGGCGCACTCAAAAGATTTATGTATTTCAATTGCATATCAAATTTCCATCCATTTTGATTACATATTTTTTACTTAAACTTTATGTGATGCAAATTTGCCAGCCTTATGTAAATTAAACAAGTAATTAATAAGATTTATGTAATAGTAACAATAAAATATTTTTAAATGCATGTATATCTATTATCATGTAATAAACCCAATGTACTTAAAATGCATCACATTTAAATAATTTTTATCATAAACCCAACTTATTCCATTTACTTATTCCAACCCCACCCAATCACACTGTGCTACAACAAAATCTAACTACAACACACACAAAAAAGAACAGCAAGAGCACCTTTTACATTATATCAATTTGATGCTTTAAAGCATTTGGCTATATATGAGCTAGCAAGACATACTACACCGTGTTCTTACACTTATGTGCAACAACAAAAAACAAAATGTGTCTTCATATTTATCTGCACATTAAGGTTGAACACTATTTTCCAACATTTATGCCACAATCAACCATACTGCAGATATAAATGCACCCCCCCCCCCCCCCCCCCAAAAAAAAACTTTAATGGAAAAAATAACAATTTTAACCACTTTTAACAGAACAAATGCCATAAGGGTCAGGGGTTGCGTGGCTCTGCCCCACCAGCCTTTCCATGCATATTTAATTACGTACATGTTAGGAGTACGTGAGTATGAAAGAAACATTCCACATTTTCAACTTTTAACACTTAAATGGACTCAAGTACAAAAAATTGAGGCCTCAAAGATGACATCTTGATTTTCAGTACTTAAGAGTTATTTGGTTATAGCTTGGTTGTATCCAGGATTTTCTTCAAATGTGCACTTGAGCTTCGTTGCATAGCTTCAGTTAAGCACATAAATCAGTCCAAAAAACATCAAACACCCAAAAGTGACACTGCAGAACTTCCACACCAACATCCGCAGGTTGGTCTCCAGGACCAACACCAGCACCTTCTGAACGAAAGATAGAGATGCCCACTGTTGTCTGTGCTTTTCCAGACTCAGCCTCTGCACTTTCACAGTCCAATGCCAGTCCAAGTGTTCCAATGCCAGTCACAGTGTCATATTTAGACATTTTAAGGGCACATTGTTTACAAACTCCAGCATTTTGGATATGTAGACTCATTCAAATGTACACTGCCTGGTCCAAATAAATAAATAAATAAATAAATAAGTCACCATTTGGATCTAAATAAGCAAATACCGAAGAGTCTAGAATTGGATGATTGTTACAGTGGTTTTTATGTTTCTGGCTTGTTGTATGTTTGCTGATAATTCTTTTAACCAAAACTGATGCAGTGGGTAGCTTTTAATTTTTTAAACAACCATGTTGAATGATGTACCAATGTACACATTCCACCATGACAATAACAAAATTCATCAGGCTCGATTTATGGAAAAGTTGTTCAGTGAGTACGAGGGATAATTTTCATGTATGAACATGAATTGATCATGTCCTGATCATGCTTAACTGTCTTGAGGCTGTCCTGGAGCAGACTTTACAGAGTGGCTAGACTCTCCAATTGTCTATACAAGATCCAGGCCACAAATAAATGCAACTCTTGGTAGAAATTAATGTTATGATGTTGCATAATTTTGTTTAAACAATGCCACAACAAAGCACAATGTTATGAAAGCTATTCAATTGGTGGTCCAATGAAATATTAGAGTGTGCAACTCCTTTTTGGGCAGGCTATGTAAAGTTGACTCCAGCACATCCTAAAGACTTTCAATAGGGATTAAGTCAGGACTCTGTGGTGGACAATCTTTCACAGTTTGAGCCTAATGAAAATTGACATTATTAACCTGGAATATAGACATGGAAACAACTTCTGACCTGCTTGTTGAAATACAAGGCTACACACTGCATCAGTTAGGGTTAAAAGAATAGTTGCCAAACACACAACATGCCAGAAACATATTAATCACTTTAAGTAATGAGTCAATCCTTAAATATCAAGTACTTACTCATTTAAATCCAGACAGTGATTTTTTTTTTTTGGCCTGTTAGTATAAAATAAGAATTAAATGTATAGCCAGTTATTCTGAACCATACTACCTTAAAGGGTTAGTTCACCGAAAAATTTAAATTAAGTCATTAATGACTCACCCTCACGTCGTTCCAAACCCGTAAGACCTCCGTTCATCTTTGGAACACAGTTTAAGATATTTTAGATTTAGTCAGAGAGCTCTCTGTTGAAACTGTGTGTACGGTATACTGTCCATGTCCAGAAAGGTAATAAAAACACCTTCAAAGTAGTCCATGTGACATCAGAGGGTCAGTTAGAATTTGTTGAAGCATCGAAAATAAATTTTGGTCCAAAAATAGCAAAAACTACGACTTTATTCAGCATTGTCTTCTTTGCCATGTCTGTTGTGAGCAAGTTCAAAACACAGCAGTTTAGAGATATCCAGTTTGCGAACGAATCACTCGATGTAAACGGATCTTTTTGAACCGGTTCACCAAATCGAACTGAATCGTTTTAAACGGTTCGCATCTCCAATAAGCATTAATCCACAAATGACTTAAGCTGTTAACTTTTTTAAAGTGCCTGACACTCCCTCTGAGTTAAAACAAACCAATATCCCGGAGTAATTCATTTACTCAAACAGTACACTGACTGAACTGCTGTGAAGAGAGAACTGAAGATGAACACCGAGCCGAGCCAGATAACGATCGAAAGACTCGTTCTCAAGAACCAGTTGCATCGGTAGTGATGGGAAGTTCGGTTCTTTTCGGCGAACAGGTTTGTTAACATTAGTTAATTCATTAGTTAACATAGACTGTCAATGAAAATTTCTTCTGAACATTCATAAAACTTAGGTATTCCAATATTTAATAGCATGTTGTTAAAATCTAAAGTTGCAACTGTGTTATTTAATGAGCTAACATGAACTAAGACTTTGTTATTTTTGTTATTGAGGTTTTATTGTAAAGTAATACCGATAGTTCTTTTGCACTTTAATCTGTACAGTTTTTGTACATGCGCTAGCTAGGGTGTAGTACAAGTAGATGTGAATACGCATATGCTAGATTTTATTAACCATGTGTACAATGTACAGTACGTTCAGCTCAAACATGCTTCTTGAGAATGTTTTTTGTTATTTTATTTTATTATTTTTATTTTTATTTTGGCACAATTAGATTGGCAACACTTCCTAAGCCCATTGTTTTACAGTCAAATAACAAACAGATGGAAAAACAACTACTGTGGACAGCAATAACAACAGATTAAAGAGGTCATATGATGTTGCTAAAAATAACAATATTTGGTGTATTTGGTGTAAAGAAATGTGTTTATGCAGTTTAAGGTAAAAAAAAATTAGACAAAAAACTTATTTTCTTTATACTGTACATTATTTTTTCTCTCATATGCCCCACCTTTCTGAAATGAGTCGTTTTTTAAAAAGCTCATCGTCTGAAGAGCAAGGTGTGCTCTGATTGGCCAGCTATCCAGTGCATTGTGATTGGCAGAATGCCTCAAGCGTGTGACGGAAATGGTACGCCCCTCACCATACTGAGATTGGGCGTACTGTGTCAGAATTTATACACCATACTGTGTTGCGGTCAGAACACCGGCAAGACAAGACAAAAAACAATAAAACCCATTACAAATGAGACATTTGTTGCATCCACTTGGGACATAATTACAAATTATTATAACTTACACTGTTTTTAACTTAAACCATTTCTACATTTGTGAAAGGTTCGCCTTCTTTCTTTGCGTGAACAATTGGGCAGTGTTAAGCAAATCTTCCTACATCGTGACGTAGATATGTGGGGGCGTTAAAACAAGGCGTTTTAGGGGGACGTGGATAAGGCTTAACTTGTATAAAGTTCTATATCTCTTTGGATTTGAAACTTTAGTCTTTGCAACTTTACAGATTGTCTTTTTGGACCAAAAGCTTGTAACACTCCAAAGAGAAAGGAAAAATTGAAATAGCATCATATGACCCATATGACATATTTGTAGCAATACTCAACAATACATTGAATGGGTCAAAATTATAATTTTTTTTATGCCAAAAATCATTAGGATATTAAGTAAAAATTATGTTACATGAAGATATTTTGGGTCCTACGGTAAATATATCAAAACTTAATTTTTGATTGGTAATATGCATTGCTAAGGACTTAATTTGGACAACTTTAAAGGCAATTTTCTCAATATTTGGATTTTTTTGAACCTTCAGATTCCAGATTTTCAAATAGTTGTATCTCGGTCAAATATAAAAGATGTATAAATCTCAATTTCAAAAAATGACCTTTATGACTGGTTTTGTAGTCCAGGGTCACATTTGAAGTACAAACCGCTGTGTCCAAGATTATCATAATGCATTAAAATAATATAAGAAATGCCTGTTTATTAATATTAAGCAATATGCAATATTAAGCAACATAACATAATGTTTTTGTACATGTAATATAACTGGACAAGAATGTCAGAAGCCACACACATACTCGTAGACTAAAATAAGTCTACTCTTATGTTAAAAATAGGGTGGATATGTTAAAAGACTATGCATTTGCATCGAAACTAAGTGTTCTTTCAGAGAGACAGTCTATCTGGAACGCACAAGGACAAGCAAATTTGGAAGAGTTACATTTGGCCTGTTATCAGCACTCATGGAAAGGTGCTCAATCAAATTCAAGGACCAGAAGTTACTTTTGTATAAAATGTGTTTTTGTTAAAAGATTGATTAATGCAAGTTATATAAAGTGTTGCCAAAAAAAAGAGAGAGAGTTTGATTGTAGAAGTTCAATGGACCAAGAGTCTCTCATCATCTTTCTGCCCAGGGCAATCAGTTTACTATAAGGGAACTATGTTTGGAGTAAGTGTGAGTCTCTGACTCATATGCTAAATGATGAACTTCTGACTCTACAGACAAACTTGACATGATTCTAGCTTTGCTTAGCTGAAAAATATGTGCAACCATAAAGTTGAACTCTAGCATGCATTGCTCTATAGATAACAGGCATATTTGGGCATTCTTCCAATGCTCCAAGAGATATCACCTACACACAACACTGAACTTCTCAAGCAGACAACCAAATGCATTTCTTATATATGCTCCATCTTCTGGTTGGAAATCAATTGTGGGATCGATAATCTCTGAGCTTCCTGTTAAGGAATCTTGCAGTTTCCAGTCTGCATTCGTTTATGAGCCATCTTGTGTGGTCTGCAGGCAGATGGATAGCCCTCCTACTCAGAATTCAGCATGGACGAGGAAATATGAGGCGAGAAGATCAGCTCTCCAACCTGTAAGGTAATAAAAGATACAGGGAAAGGACATTAGACTGTATAAAGAGACTAAAAAGTCTTTAAATACATGTTGGCTTACACATCAGAAGGTTTTATTACTCTGCAGAAGAGGTGACCGTGGGAGTGTAAATGGACTCTGTGCGAAACACATTAATGGTCGAATAACATTAATTTTACTGCTAATACTACCAACAGTCATTTTTGCTGTAAATCAGGAAAATTCTGAATTACTGTTGCAAGCAGGGAGAGGCTGGTGGTGGATACATTTCTGAGTTTTCATTAAAAATGCAATAAATGTCAGAGCAGATTGATTTGATAATGAAATAATGTTCGTTTCACAGTGAGCGCACTCTGAGCACAGGGCCCAAACAAAATGCTGACACGGCCATTTTCTTGAGAAACCACACTCTTATGCATGAAAGGCCCAGTATGGTTTTTACTCTGCTAACATTTTTAGTATGCACAAAATTTATTAACCTCCCTTGCTTTGTGTGTGCCCTTTTTCTTTCTGTTTTACATCTTCTATGGGTGAAATATGCATTAATATGCATTTTATAATAAGCACATTTCACATTAAAACAGCTCATTTCTTTTAGATTTTATCTACCCTTAAATGTTTGATTGCTTGTATTTAAAGTTGCTGTGCCAACTAAATGTCAGCATAATTTAAATGGACAATTTTAACTAGACAAAGTCAAGTTTAAATGAAAACAGCTCTTATAAAACAATGCCATAGAACCTGAAAAATTACAGTCATTCTTCCCTGTTTTTTTTCCCCGGAGAAAAACAAGATAAAGGCATGTAAACTATTATTTAAAGAAAAAACAGCCATGTAGCAGAATACATAACAGCTTGCTTTAACAGCTTCAAGACTTCAAGACAATTTGGATATTAAATACATAAGGTAAATATTGATTTAAGATAATGTTAACATGAAAAAATATTTAAGAACAGATTTCTTGCAGTTTACATTAATGTCTTTATTGGGGGGGGGGGGAATCTGGTGAGGATTTTCTTTTTCCCAAAAATGCTAGTTATATTCAACCTCCCCCTGATTCACTGTAAAATAAAATAAAAAAAATCTAATAAACTGTTTAGAATACTTTAAAAAGTAAGGCAACTTAATGCAGTAAGTCTCTTGAGTTGTGTCAACAATTCTTTTATAGTTATTCTAAATAACAATACTGTGTTCAACCAACCTAAACTTCTTTGCTCATGCAATGATGATTGTCTTATTTTGCTAATAAAGTTATTATTGTCACAGCAACTGAAACAACAAGTACTGGTGTTGAGGGAATGTATTATTTTCTGTTTCCTGGATGAAAAAAAAGAATGTGTATATAGCCACTGCATTACCATTTTTACATCTATTTACGAATGACAAACAAGAAACTTAATTCTTTATCAATTTGTGTCATTGAAATTATAATGTTGATATCAAGAACATAATTAAATGTTTTAAACCACAATGGACAACATTGTCTTTATAAAGCATCCTACAAGACTAGGATATCCAGAATGTAAAAAAAAAAGAAAAAAACTGCTCTTTAAATCACTGAGCAACAAACAGCTAACAATAATGACAAAACAATTAAAAAAAAAAAGTTTAAATTAAGCCAGCAAACAGCAAAACAATAACCCTATAACAGTATCTGCATAGTTTATTCATGCAGCAAGCATGCTGGAAACTCCAAATGCTTAAAGGGGTCATATGACGTTGCTAAAATATTATTTTGTGTATTTGGTGTAAGGCAATGCGTTCATGCAGTTTAAGGTTAAACACATTCATTTCCACATACTGTACATTATTGTTGGTCCTCTATGGCCCGCCTTTCTGAAACACGTTGATTTTTACAAAGCTCATCGTTCTGAAAAGCGAGGTGTGCTCTGATTGGCCAGCTATCCACTGCATTGTGATTGTGAAAGCACCAGACTGTCCTTCTCTGCAGGTTCAGGAAACAGTCCTCCATAAAACGTGCAGCACACATCTGTAAATACAAGTTGTAAATACAACTTAACCACTGATTTCTAGTTGTTTCCTCTTTTGGAAGGCAAAACACAATACAACGAAACACAAAGCGTCACACATGGCAGGCTTGAGTGAGGAACGGCAGGAGGGCTTGAGAATGGCGCGGCCGGCAGATTCAACGAAGGAGCGGCCGGGGGCTTGCGGCAACCACATGTGACGACCCCAGGCTGAACTCTGAAGAGAAAGGAAAAATGTAAATTGCATCCTATGACCCCTTTAACATTTCAGCAATATAAAATGCTTTGTTCAGACAACTGTGTTTGACTAGATGGGACAACATCTGGAGTCTTTTTATGGAGGTTTTTATGTTCGATTCTGTTGGTCTAACAAAGATTTTTACGAGTTTCAAGAAAACGTACTCGGTTACTAAACGTAACCTCGGTTCTCTCTAGAAGAGCGAACGAGTACTGCGTCTTAGCTAAGACGCTACGGGAAAAGTCTCTTTTCACGAAATACTGAAGCAAAAAATTATCCTTAATTTTGTATTTTTGTAAAGCGCATTTGCAGCAGTACACAGCCATAGGCGAGACGGCTCGCTCGCTCACTGGCTTGTTCTGCGGCAACTGCACAGCCTATCGAGCGCAGGCTGATGCAACATCAGACCAATAAGGGCGCTTCGCGCCCTTCTTGCCACTTCCCGCCGAAACGGGTGTGGCCCAACCTATAAAAGGAGCTCGAAAAGGCTGACTCACCTGATTTATTTCATCGCCGAAGCGAACCAGAGTGAATCGTACGCACGGCAGAGAACGCAGTACTCGTTCGCTCTTCTAGAGAGAATCGAGGTTACGTTTAGTAACCGAGTACGTTCTCTTACGAGAGCTCTCTCGTACTGCGTCTTAGCTAAGACGCTACTGGAACCCGATGTAAAACGCCGTGCGCGCAGGGATCACACACCGATAAACCTGAAGCAACGCCCAGGATTTACAGTGCACAGTCACCTGAGGGACTCACAGAGAGTCCGGGACAGAAAAAAGGGGGAAAAACCCTCCGTCCCATATCTAGCAGCATCCGTAGATGCGGCAATATGACATCACACAGCCGAGGCAAGGCCTGACCAATGTGGCAATGCGGGTCTTACGCAATACTGCCCATATAACAGTCGGCAGCGCCTAGCGCTCATGAATTCAGAATTCCCCTCAGGGCCCTGATTCTTCTATACCGACAGCAGCCTTGCTTGCAAGGCGGGAACCTCCAGGTTATAGAACCTGATAAATGTAGACGGCGAGGCCCAACCCGCCGCCATACATATATCCTGCAAGGAGATCCCAGTAGACCACGCCCACGATGAGGCGACGCCTCTTGTGGAGTGTGCTCTGACGCCCAACGGGCACTGAAGGCCCCTGGAAGCGTAAGCTAACGCTATGGCGTCAACTATCCATCTGGATAGAGTCTGTCTCGAAACAGCCATTCCTTTGGAACGTCCACCGAATGAGACAAATAGCTGCTCCGTCTGCCGAAAGGCAGCAGAGCGAGACACATAAGCTCTTAAAACCCTGACAGGGCAAAGAAGACTCGAGTCTCCATCCTCCCCTGACACCGGCAGGGCAGACAGGGCAATAACCTGAGCCCGAAACGGTGTGCTGAGGGATTTCGGCACATAACCGTGCCTAGGTTTGAGTATGACCCTTGAGTCATTGGGCCCAAACTCCAAGCACGACTGGCTCACCGAGAGCGCGTGCAAATCACCCACACGCTTCACAGAAGCGAGAGCCAACAAGAATACTGTCTTGAACGACAGATGCTGAAGGCTAACCGATTGGATAGGCTCAAAAGGGGGACCCTTCAAGGCCTCCAAAACCGCCGCGAGGTCCCACATAGGGACTGACGGAGGTCTGGGAGGATTCAGCCTCCTAGCTCCTCTGAGGAACCGGATGACTAAATCGTTCCTTCCTATTGACTGACCGGACGCCGTTTCAGAAAACGCCGCGATGGCCGCCACATAAACTTTGAGCGTGGATGGGGCTCTGCCCTTATCCAACAGCTCCTGTAGGAAGGAGAGGACCTCCGTCACCTCACAACTAAGGGGTGAATAACCTCGAGCTGTGCACCAGCTGGAGAACACCGACCACTTCGAGGCATACAGACGTCGTGTCGACGGAGCTCTAGCCTGAGTGATGGTATTTAGCACTCCCACTGCGAGATCAGCGGGTAACCGTTGAGTGCCCATACATGGAGGGACCACAACTCCGGTTGAGGGTGCCAAATCGAGCCCCTGGCCTGCGAGAGGAGATCTCTCCTCAACGGTACCGGCCATGGGGCGACATCTGCTAATTGCATCAAATCTGGGAACCATGGTTGGTTCTTCCAAAGAGGTGCCACAAGCAGTATTGAACATCTCGTTTCTCTCACCCGTTCTATCACCTGCGGAAGGAGGGAGACGGGAGGGAACGCATAAAGCGGGCAGCACGGCCATTTCCGTGACAGCGCGCTTTCGTTCTTGGAAAAGAATGCGGGGCAGTGAGCGTTTTCGTGGGACGCAAAGAGGTCCACCTCCGCCATGCCAAATCTCTCCCACAACAGCCGAACTGTTTGCGGGTGTAGAGACCATTCGCCCGTAGGGACATTGCCTCTGGACAGCCTGTCTGGACCCAGATTCTGCAGTCCAGGCACATGCACCGCTCTCAGCGAGCGCACGTTGCGTTGAGCCCAAATCAGGAGGCGTTCCGTCAGCCTGTACAGGTTTCGGGACCTGAGACCGCCCTGGCGATTTATGTAGGACACCACGGACATGTTGTCCGAACGGACTACGACGTTGTGATCCTTGATATGGGGACAAAAGCGCGTCAGCGCATTCTCCACTGCCAGCATTTCCAGGCAGTTGATATGATGGAGCTTTTCCCGTTCTGACCATAGGCCAAAGGACGGTCTGCCTTCGAGCAGCGCTCCCCATCCCGAAGTGGAGGCGTCTGTCGACACCATTTTCACACTCGGGGAAGTCCCCAGGCTTACACCTGATCGGTACCAGCCGTTCGCTGTCCAAGGTGCTAGAGCCGCAACACAGCTCTGATCGACCTTGAAATGCAGCCGGCCAGACGCCCACGCTCTGCGCGGCACCCGAGCCTTCAGCCAGAACTGCAGGGGGCGCATGCGGAGCAGGCCCAGCCGCAGAACCGGAGATGCTGAGGCCATGAGACCCAGCATCCTTTGACAGTGTTTGAGCGACACAGTCGCGCCGCAGCGGAAAGAACTCGCTGCGCGCTGAATGCCCATCGTGCGCTGTGGTGACAGTCGCGCCGTCATGGAACACGAGTTCAGAACTATACCCAGAAACAGGATCGTCTGACTGGGGTTCAGCGAACTCTTCGCCCAATTGACACTGAGGCCGAGCTTCTCGAGGTGATCGAGTAAAACAGCCCTGTGGTCCACGAGCTCCGCTCGTGATTGGGCCAGAACCAGCCAGTCGTCCAAATAATTCAGCACTCGTATGCCTCTGAGTCTGAGAGGAGCGAGCGCTGCATCCATGCACCTCGTAAACGTACAAGGAGCTACGGACAAGCCGAATGGCAGGACTGCAAACTGGTATGCCTGGCCCTCGAAGGCGAATCTCAAAAACCGCCTGTGGTTTGACGCTATCTGTATTTGAAAATACGCGTCCTTCAGATCTATTGACATGAACCAGTCCCCTCCGCGAATCTGCGCGAGGAGCTTCCTGGTCGTGAGCATTTTGAAACTGCGTTTCATCAATGCCTTGTTCAGCTGCCTTAGATCCAGTATGGGCCTGAGACCCCCGTCTCTCTTGGGCACCAGAAAGTATCTGCTGTACAGCCCCCCCTCGCTTTGAGCTTGAGACACAGGCTCTACAGCCCCTTTGCTCAACAGTTTCGATATTTCGGCCCGAAGTATGTGTGCTACTTCTGTTTTGACCGTAGTTTCGACGCGCGCTGAGAAGCGCGGTGGGCGTCGAGAAAACTGTAGCGAGTAGCCTCTCTTTATAATGCCTAGCACCCAATCCGAAACCCCTGGAAGCGCTGACCATGCATCTGCATGAATGGCTAAGGGCTGGATGTGACACGCGCTCTGTTGACTGGGCAACGGCGGCGCTCGAGTGTGCTGCGCATCTGAGGCGGGGAGCGCGCTGATCACAGCGGGCAGATCGCTCATCCTCGACCCCGTTCCGGCGCTTAACCGACTGGAGGGAGGCTGAGCGGGTCCCGTGGGACTCAATATATCTGCGAGTAACCGTGGGCTGCATGTGTGCACTTTTACCACTTCCAACTCGCCGTCTGCCTGTGCAGAATGTACGTGCACGGGCCTCGTTTTTACAGAAGCCCCGCGCCGTAAGTGACATAGTGTATGTGGGCACTGGGAAGTGGGCACGTTTACTATGCGGCGCGCTCGACCGATCTGTGTCGATCTTATGTGCGCCAGCCCTGTGTGCAGGGCTGTGCTTACATGCGGGGATGGGCACTGGGTAGTGGGCATCGTCACTGCATTTAAAGCACCATCGGCCGTGGCCGGACGAGCGTGCACGGCTTTCGTTTTTACAGAAACCGCATGACGCGTGTGACATAGTAATTGTGGGCACTGAGGGGTGGGCACGTTTACTATGTAGTGTGCGCGACCGACTTGAGTCGACATTATGAGCGCAGGCCCTGTGTGTAGGGCTGTGCTTACATGTGGAGATGGGCACTGAGGAGTGGGCATCGTCACAACATTTATAGCACCATCGGCCGTGGCCGGGACACCAGAAAAAACGCTGTTTTTGTGAAACATCTGGGTAGCCGTGATAACGGCTTTTGTGTGCAGGCAAGCGGGCACTCGTGCAGGCTTGCGCATTGCAGAAGACACTGAGGCAGTCGCAACTCTTGGAACTGCAACAGCGGCGCGCTTGGGTGAGAGCTCGGCCGCAGCGGAACTCGAACACCGGCGCTTTCCCAGCAGTGCTAGGATGCTTTCGGGGCTTCTGGCTTCACCGCAATCCTCTGCCGCGGCTCCCGCGGCGCGGGGCGACGGCTCGAAGAGCGAGAACGGGGTCCCGAGCTGCGTTGCTGACGCTGTAGTGATGGCGCAGCAGGAGGCGGTGGGCGTGACTGAGAGCTCTGTGGGGCCGGTCTAGAGCGGCTAGCTGCAGAACTGGAGCGCTTCGGCAAGAAGTGCTTGAACGCCTGTGAAGCTTTCTGGTCCTCGGCGAATCTCTCCACAAACTCGTTGACGGAAGATCCAAAGAGGCCGGCAGGAGTTAGCGGAGCGTCAAGAAACGCAGCGCGCTCAGACTCCTTGATGTCAGAAAGCGTCAGCCACAAATGCCTCTCAGCCACCGTAGCGGAAGCCATAACCCGTCCCATGGCCTGTGCAGCGGACTTAGTAGCGCGGAGGGAGAGATCCGAAGCACTCCTCAGATCCGCGAGACAGATCGCTTCAGGTCCCATCTCATCCAGCTTGCGGAGAAGATCGCCCTGGAAAATCTGTAGCGTCGCCATGGTGTGTAACGCAGACGCAGCCTGCCCAGCAGCAGAGAATATCCGTGTGAGCAGCGATGACGTCATGCGGCAGGCTTTGGATGGCAACGCCGCCTTAGTCCGCCGTCCAGCAGAGGGCGGGCAAAGGTGCGCTGCTATAGCCTGTTCCACCGGCGGAAGTGACAGGTAGCCTCTGTTCTTAGCACCGTCCAGTGTGGAGAATGCTGGCGAAACAGATGAGCGGATTCTCGCCGAGAATGGAGCGTCCCAAGCCTTCGCCACTTCTTCGTGAAGCTCAGGAAGAAAAGGGGCGTGTTTTGAGCTTGAGGAAGAGCGCTCATCCGGAAGATAGCTACCATCCAGCCGGGAACGCGAAGGGGGCGCTGGTGCAGACCACTCGAGGCCGAGGCTCGCCGCGGCCAACGAGAGTACACGCATCAGCTCCTTATCGATATCCCCCCGTCTGCTGGGCCTCTGAGCAGCTGGCGCGAGATCCACGGAGCTCGTCCAACCCTCACTGCCCGAAGCAAGCAGAGAGCACGTGTCTTCTTCCTCCGACGCGGGCCTGAGATCCACTTCCTCCGATGACGCGTCGGCAAGCAGCGGACACTGAGCATCGGGAAGCGATGCAGGGGAGACCGGCGAAGCGGAGGGAACCGGCGAGCTCGGCCGAGCTGGAGGCGGTTCTGGTAGGCGCTGCGAGCGGCGCTTCTTACGGCGCTGCGGCGCAGCGGATGATGCAGGCTTCGAGAAGGATGCCAGGCGAGTCCTCAGAGTCACCATAGGCATCAGCTCGCAATGAGGACATCCGCCATCAGCGAGCGCGAGCGCTGCATGGTCTTCACCCAGACAGGAGACGCAGATGACATGACGATCTCCTTTGCTGAGCGGGGTTCTGCACGAGCCGCACGAAGGCATCTTTAAAAAGACGCAGCTCTTTTGTGAATGTGCGTCGCAGGGCGAACACACACACAGAGTATCACAGAACAAGGATTATAAAGGATATGGGCGCCGGATAGCGCAGCAGGAACGGCAGTGGAAGGCGGCGGTGCCAGCGGCTTCAGGATGGCTCGTCCTGCTGATATGCTCTTCCAGACGGCGCTTGCTTCCTCGTGATCCAGCGATGCGTGAGCTTCGCTGAAGAGATGAAAAATCAGGTGAGTCAGCCTTTTCGAGCTCCTTTTATAGGTTGGGCCACACCCGTTTCGGCGGGAAGTGGCAAGAAGGGCGCGAAGCGCCCTTATTGGTCTGATGTTGCATCAGCCGCAGAACAAGCCAGTGAGCGAGCGAGCCGTCTCGCCTATGGCTGTGTACTGCTGCAAATGCGCTTTACAAAAATACAAAATTAAGGATAATTTTTTGCTTCAGTATTTCGTGAAAAGAGACTTTTCCCGTAGCGTCTTAGCTAAGACGCAGTACGAGAGAGCTCTCGTAAGAGAACTGATTTTTTTTGTATTTGATGCTTAAAAGGTGTCGTAGGCTGAAAAATATGCAGTTGCATTTTTTTTACAGTATAGTTGTGTCTCCGAATAACCAATAAAATGCTCTCACAGCTCTGACACATTAGAACTTCTAAAACATATATATCCAAAAAAACGTTATTGTTCTTCAGGCCTGAAGATAACCCGGTAGGTTCTTTCACAAGTCGCTTCACAAAATTCACACAAAGCTGTGACACAAAGAAAGTGTGTGTGTGTGTGTGTGTGTGTGTGTTCGAGATACTTTGTTTAAGATGGCACTGATCCACCCCCATCATGGTGGAGGTGTGCAAGCTGTGATCTCTCTCCTGCCTTCTCAAACACACACATGCACATCTACACACACATTAGGTGGGAGTTTTGAGTGAGAGGGCATTTCTGCAGTTGCCGTCTAATCCTCCAGAGATACGCTGCACTTTGTGGATCAGAGGCTCACCAGGATCAGATAAGCCCTCTATTAGACCTGCTGGAATGGGACCACCTTTGTGACAGCGACCAGAATCGCTGGTATGAATGCAATCTTCCTCCTGAAATGAACCCCATACAGTTCCTCCATTAACTCATTATACCGGCCTTTCATTGCTTTAAAAGGTGGGATTATGGCCATTTGTAAGACTTACATAAACATTGCTTTGCAGGCAAGTCAAGCATGCACAGGATGGTACATTAGGTGCTTTTGAAATATCGAAAAAAGGTTGAGTGGGCAGTGATATATGGCTTACAGCTTATTTAAGAGCTTGTGTGCTTTATCAGTCCACATGGCAGAATTTATAAACATTTCATAATTGGGACTAATGATCCCCCCATTCTTTCTGCAAATTCTCTTGTCATTGTAACTTAATAGCTCTCCTCCGACATCAATAGTTTGCATGTATTCCCTCTTTGTTCTCTTCAGCTGGACATTTTTATGTATGGATAGAGCATTTCTCCATGTTTCTTCCTAGCTTCTTAGCTTAATGCCATACGATTTTAGTAGAGTGTTAGATCTACATGTCAGATTTTTTGAATGAATAAAACATTTGTTGAGGTATTGTTATTTATTAAGCCTACAAAATAAAAACACATTCCAGTATTTTTACTGACATAAACTTAAAGAAAAGAAAAATATTTATATTTTAAATAAATGCTGTTCTTTTAATGGGGACCTATTATGCCCCTTTTCACAAGATGTAAACTAAGTCTCTGATGTACCCAGAGTGTGAATGTGAAGTTTTAACTCAAAATACTTTAAAGATAATTTTTTTATCGCTTGTTAAAATTGCCACTTTTAGGGTATTAGCCAAAACCATTGACTGTATAAAAACATGGACGTAGTGTCCGTGACGTCACCCATTGGTTTCTGAAGAGCATTTTTGAAGCCAGCGGCCAGTCTATGAATTGCAGTTTTAGTCACTTCCGTGATGGTCTCAAGAGAATGAGCTGAAGGTTGCCGCTTGGCCAAAACGCATAATTTTCATGTCTTCCCCTTTAAATGCAAATGAGCTGGTGCTCTGGGGAAGAGTGTGATTATGAGTAATTCCAGCGGTCGACTTCAAATTACTTTCATATGCAATTTTAACTCCCACTTTGCTATTCACGATCATTCTGGTAGTACGTGAATGCAGCATCAGTTAAAACCAACAGACAGTTGTAGCTTTTGCAACATTAGCCTTACAGAAGGCCAAGAAGATCTTTCAGAAAGGCAATTTGGAAAACTAACGTCTGATACTTACTTCTTCTGGAGTTGTAGCTGGATCATGAACAGTTGGCACTGCTCCATCCTTCAGGAGCAACTTTTGTGCAAAACCTGCTTTCACAAAGCAGTCCAGTGTAAAATGATTCGCACAGACCCCAAAGAACTAGTTAATTATAGACCAATCTCGAATCTCCCTTTTCTGTCCAAGATACTAGAAAAGGTGGTATCCACACAATTATATTCCTTCTTAGAGAAAAATGGTATATGTGAGGATTTCCAGTCAGGATTTAGACCGTATCATAGTACTGAGACTGCTCTCCTTAGAGTTACAAATGATCTGCTCTTATCATCTGATCGTGGGTGTATCTCTCTATTAGTTTTATTGGATCTTAGTGCTGCGTTTGACACAATTGACCACAACATTCTTTCGCATAGACTTGAACACTTTGTTGGCATCAGTGGAAGTGCATTAGCATGGTTTAAATCGTACTTATATGACCGCCATCAGTTCGTAGCAGTGAATGAAGATGTATCCTATCGATTACAAGTGCAGTATGGAGTACCTCAAGGCTCAGTACTAGGGCCGCTACTCTTCACACTTTATATGTTACCCTTGGGAGATATCATCAGGAAACATGGTGTTAGCTTTCACTGTTATGCTGATGATACTCAGCTCTATATTTCTTCGCAGCCCGGTGAAACACACCAATTTGAAAAACGAATGGATTGCATAGTCGATATAAAAAACTGGATGACGAGTAATTTCTTACTGCTAAATTCTGAAAAAACAGAGGTGTTAATTATAGGACCTAAAAACTCTGCTTGTAATAAACTAGAACACTGTCTAAGACTTGATGGTTGCTCTGTCAATTCTTCGTCATCAGTTAGGAAGCTAGGTGTGCTATTTGATCGCAATCTTTCCTTAGAAAGCCACGTTTCTAGCATTTGTAAAACTGCATTTTTCCATCTCAAAAATATATCTAAATTACGGCCTATGCTCTCAATGTCAAATGCAGAAATGTTAATCCATGCATTTATGACCTCAAGGTTAGATTATTGTAATGCTTTATTGGGTGGTTGTTCTGCACGCTTAGTAAACAAACTACAGCTAGTCCAAAATGCAGCAGCAAGAGTTCTTACTAGAACCAGGAAGTATGACCATATTAGCCCGGTCCTGTCAACACTGCACTGGCTCCCTATCAAGCATCGCATAGATTTTAAAATATTGCTTATTACTTATAAAGCCCTGAATGGTTTAGCACCTCAGTATTTGAATGAGCTCCTTTTACATTATAAACCTCTACGTCCGCTACGTTCTCAAAACTCAGGCAATTTGATAATACCTAGAATATCAAAATCAACTGCAGGCGGCAGATCCTTTTCCTATTTGGCACTCAAACTCTGGAATAACCTACCTAACATTGTTCGGGAGGCAGACACACTCTTGCAGTTTAAATCTAGATTAAAGACCCATCTCTTTAACCTGGCTTACACATAACATACTAATATGCTTTTATTATCCAAATCCGTTAAAGGAGTTTTAGGCTGCATTAATTAGGTAAACCGGAATCGGAAACACTTCCCATAACACCCTATGTACTTGCTACATCATTAGAAGAATGGCATCTATGCTAATATTTGTCTGTTTCTCTCTTGTTCCGAGGTCAACGTGGCCACCAGATCCAGTCTGTGTCCAGATCAGAGGGTCACTGCAATCACCCGGATCCAGTACGTATCCAGACCAGATGCTGGATCAGCACCTAGAAAGGACCTCTACATCCCTGAAAGACAGTGGAGACCAGGACAACTAGAGCCCCGGATACAGATCCCCTGTAAAGACCTTGTCTCAGAGGAGCACCAGGACAAGACCACAGGAAACAGATGATTCTTCTGCACAATCTGACTTTGCTGCAGCCTGGAATTGAACTACTGGTTTCGTCTGGTCAGAGGAGAACTGGCCCCCCAACTGAGCCTGGTTTCTCCCAAGGTTTTTTTCTCCATTCTGTCACCGATGGAGTTTCGGTTCCTTGCCGCTGTCGCCTCTGGCTTGCTTAGTTGGGGACACTTCATCTACAGCGATATCGTTGACTTGATTGCAAATAAATGCACAGACACTATTTAACTGAACAGAGATGACATAACTGAATCCAATGATGAACTGCCTTTATCATTTTTGCATTATTGACACTGTTTTCCTAATGAATGTTGTTCAGTTGCTTTGAAGCAATGTATTTTGTTTAAAGCGCTATATATATAAAGGTGACATTGACATTGACAGACATAAATGATTTTCGGTAGAGTTGAGGGAGCATTTTCTTAAAAAACAAAATTAATCCACCTCGTCTATAGCGGCTCAGATTTCAGGAGTAAATGTAGAGAGCTATGTGGATTCATACATCCAGCTATAGAACACCTAAAACGCTTGGGAGACATTCTCGTCAGTGCAGCAATGGCGGACAGGCTTCAACTCGCTGTGAACTCGCTCAGAGCGGTTCTATGTATAAACAGTTTCTGTCAACTTTCATGGGCGAGGCCTGTGTCTAATGTGATGTCACATTAGCAGCAATGCTGAAAACACGTAGTTGGGAGACACTGTTTTTTACTTTTTTTACTTTTATGGGGATAAAAAAAAAGGAGTCTGTGGATTTTTATCTTTATAGGGTGGTTGTGTACACACACTGCCAACACACATTTATGTCCAAGCATCATGTGAAAGTGAATTTTGCATAAAATGTCCCCTATAAAGTTTTTTATTCATCAAAGAATCCTAAAAATTACAAGTTAAATGTAAAGAAAAAAACTCAAGCAGTACACTTTTTACATTGATAATAATAAGAAATTATGTATCAAATAAGCATATTAGAATGGTTTCTGAAGAATTATGTAATACTGAAGACTAGAGTAATGATGCTGAAAATTCAGCTTTGCCATCAGAATAAATTACACTATAAAACATTCCCAGTTATTTTAACAGTTATCTCACAATATGTATAAAGTTTTTGCTGGATTTTTTTGTGAGGTTGTGGGTTTTGGACATCATTGATATTACTTCCGGTCTGTCTTGTCATCAGTCTCATTCACATAATGTTGATTTTTGTTTCTATCCCCATGGCAACAGTGATCCTGTGCCCAAAAATGATTGGTCTGAAATCCGTCTGATATGTCTGTCTAAAAGAAATCCCCCAGGACAGGTGCTTTGCACAACTGAAGGAATCACTTCAGTACTGTACGTACAGAGTTAAAACAAGCTATTATGAGCCTCGGGCTATGAGGTCAGTTTCAGAGTCATGTGTAATGGTTTGCTAATCCTCTGGGACCATGCTAAATCAACCCTGTAATGCAAAAGAGCAAAGAAAAGTAGGCAAAAGAACCAAAAAACGATTTCTGACCCCTCTCTCTCTCTCCATCTCAGTTTGAAATAAATTAAATGTGGCATAACTGAGAAAATACACACCACGGTGACATAATTACCAATATGAAAGCCTCTCCATTCACGTTTCATTAGGTCAAGGTTATTAGTGTGCTTTAAAGAGTGTTTTAGCCATGGTTGCACTTTCTTAACTATACACAAAAATGTACTACAAGACAGTACATATGATGTTAGATACCATCTCACCTTTAAAATCAACTGACCCTTAAAATCAATTGAGAAAAAAACAATAGAAAAGCAAAGGTTACTGTCTCACCTGGCTGGAGAGACACGGTGTTCTGAGGATGCCCTGAACAGATCAGGCATTGTATAAAATAGATGACATTTTCAGTTTGAAATATATATATATATATATATATATATATATATATATATATAGTTCCCTTCATAAGTATTGGAACAGTAAGGACAAAATTGTTCTGTTTGCTGTGGAGTCAATAAATCTGTAAATATGATTTAAAGATGAATATGAAACAAAACTACAGAATGTCACTTTTTATTATTGGGTGATTCAACACAAAGATGTTTTACCAGCTAAGACAATCAGCACTTTTAGAATTTCATCTCCCTATCTAATGTGAGCATAAGTATTGGAACAGTTGCCTCACAGGTTTTTCTAAGTGTTCAGCTGTGTCCTGTTGCATTCATTCTTCAGATATTAAAAGCAGGGAATGTGTCTTATCAGTTATATCCATTGCTTCTGCATTTTAGTCTTGCATTCAATGATGACACACACAAACCAGGATGAAGACTAGGAAGCCGACTCTGAAAGAAAAGCAAGCAATTTGGATGCAAAAAGAAAAGAGGAAGACAGTTAGAACTATAGGAAAAACAAAGGGCATGGAGAAATCAAGAGTTTGGAAACTACAGACGACATCAGCAACCAACAATGACCTGATTGGGTGAGAAAAACAATAGTTGATGACAGACAAATCATAAAAGCTGTGAAAATGAACCATAAATACATGTCTGTAAAATTACCAACAACCTCCAGAAAGCTGAGGTGATGCTCTGTCAATCTACAGTCTGCAGGAGAATCCGACACAGAATTACAGAAGCTACACAGCAAGATGCAAACATGATCAGCACCAAAAATAGAAAGGCAAGATTTCTAAGGTTGATGGACCGATGAGACAAAGTTTAACCTTTATCTAAGTGATTGGAAAGCTAAAGTGTGGAGAAAAAAGCATACAACCTCATTTGTAAAGCTTAGTTGGTGTCATAGTATGGGCATGCATGGCTGTCTCTAGAACAGGACCTCTTAAATTTAATGATGACTTAATGTAAGAATGAATTTGGAAGGGTACAAAATCATCTTGGCTACCAATATTCAAGAAAACTCATTAGAAAGCACTTCATATTGGATCAGGACAATGACTCCAAAACACCCTGCCAGTTCAGTCAAGGTCTTTATCAGGGCAAAGCAATGTAAAGTCTTAGATTGCCCAAATCAATATCCAGATTTAAATACGATTGAACGTTAATTTCACCATCTGAAGAGGAGACTAAAGACAGAAACTCCCCAAAACAAGCAACAGTTGGAATTGGCTGCATTAAAGGTTGGAGAAAAGCATTTCAAAACATAAGACCAAGAGTCTGGTGATGTCTATGGGTTGCAGACTCACTGCTCTGATTGCACGCAAGGGATCGGGAACTAAATATTAGCTTTTAATCTTTTACATCTGCCTTAAATTCAACTGTTCCAATACTTATGCTCACATCAAAGATTGGGATGAGCTCCAAAGGTGCTGTCCCTTTTATTTGGTAAAACATGTAAGTGTTAAAAGACAAATGCCATAGTAAAAACATTTATAATGTTACAGAAGATATCTATTACAAATAATTGCAATTCCTTTGAGATTAAAAAAAATAGCACTGATATAATAAGAAATGTTTCTTAAGCAGTAAATCTGAATATTTCATTATAAGTATGATAATTCACTTGATAACACTTTAGTATAGGGACCAATTAACACTGTTAACTAGTTGCTTGCTAGCATGACTATTATTAACATGTTGGCTGTTTATTATTCTCCCTGACCTTGTACATGCCTATTTCCAACACCTCAACTTAAAAACTACCTTACTTATTATTAATAAGCAGCAAATTCATGTAACATTAAAGGCTATTGTAATGGATGCTGAAAAAGCTTTCATAGAAATGAATTACATTTCAAAATACATTCAAATATAAAACAGTTGTTTACATTTTTTATGATATTTTACAATATTTCTGTTTTACTGTGTTTTGATCAAGCGATTTGTGAACATAAAAGTCTTCTTTCAATAACATTACTGACTTCAAACTGTGTGTGTGTGTGTGTGTGCTCTTGTTTTTGTGACATATCAAGATACAACTCTGTATAATGACATGGGTATGACACAGGTATTACAAGGAGAGGGTGACTTATGAGGACATAACCCATGTCCCCATTTTTCAAAACGCTTATAAATAAAAACATTTTTTTGAGAAAGTAAGAATGCACAATGTTTCCTGTGAGGGTAATGGTTAGGTGTAGGGTTGGTGTAGGGCCATAGAATATACAGTTTGTACAGTATAAAAACCATTATGCCTATGGGATGAACCCACTTTTCACAAAAACAAACGTGTGTGTGTGTGCGTGTGTGTGTGTGCGTGTGTGTGTGTGTGTGTGTGTGTGTGTGCGTGTGTGTTTTATAAAATTGAATTCACACTAATTCAGTTTGGCAAATTTAATCATTTAGATGTGATCACTAATTCACACAAAGATTTGAGTAAGAGAGGTCTGAGTTTTTTTTTTTTACAGAACTTTCAAAACATATATATATTGAGAGTCACAAATGACAGTAGAACAGCAAATTTCAGATCTGAAATGCTTGAAACTTGTAACTGTAGTGGAACATTTGAAAGGACATTAAAAAAGAGGAAAGAAATCAAACTCTCAGCATGTTTCTCTGCCATAGTCATATACACGTTGGTAGTTTTGCTAAAAGCTATAGTTTCCTCAGAAATGGCTCTCAAGCTGTGGAAGGTAATGGGCTCTGGGAAAGGCCAGATACCAAGGTGTACACAAGGGTCAGTGCATACGACAAAACTTCAAAGTAAACCATACCAGGAGAATAGCCATGAAAAATTGTGCATAAGAAAAAAAAAGAAAGTTTTCTTTCAAAACAGCATTGTGCCACTGAGATCGCCTGAATTGAGTTTTCTGACAGAGGTCCAACCATCTGTGACCAGTGATAACAGGGATACGGTGGTGTGGGACACATGTGTTTCTGGTTCAGTGGGTTGATTGGCAGCGGATGTGGAGCTGTCCTTGGTGCTGATTTGTTTGGCTGAACTGGTGGTGGTTCTGAATGGACAGCTCCAGTTTTTCAAAGCCTGGTTTTGCTGCTTAACTGCCTTTTAACGTGTATTTGTAAGAAGTAACACAGGCAACATACATTTCTAATGAAAATCTACTGATGTGTTTCATGCTGAATGAATTACAGGAGACATTTTACTGGATTTTGCTGTTATCTAAGTTGCCAAAGACTGAACGGATGAGCTGAGAGATGTGGAATAGAAAAATCTAAAAACTCTGATTGAATTATCATTATCTCTCAGCACAGATTCCAGAGAGACTGAAGGTCAAAAGTTATAGCTTCCTTTGAGATAGCGACCTCAATACGTCAAGCTGCTTTTTGATCACTTAACATACCCTTGAAAGACAGCTCAAACTGGTTTCTCCGAGAGTATCATCAGACTGTTGCATCTGTCTGGCTTGCTTGTTTGTTGGGGCCTGATATTGATTTACCCTCCTATTAAGCAACAATGCAGCATGTAATGAAAGCTTCAAGCCCAGCGAGTATGTAATGAGTGTATGATGATACCTAAGCCCTGTTCATTGTCTGCTTGGGAGAGAAAGTAAAGAAATTATCACATGAGAAGAACAAAACAAGACAACTTTAAGAAAGTTTAAGAAAGTAGGTGCAATTTGAAATAAATGAACAGCTCACAGGCCATCAAATATTTCAAAACACTTTTTGTCAGTCAGTATCAAAAGTAATGCTTTGACAAAGTTTAAATAGTTCAAATATCAAAACATTTAAAAAATGTAAATAGTGTTTTTATTGTTATCAAAAACTATTAAAACTGAGTTAGACTGAAATTAAAATAGGTTTAAAATAAAGTACTAAAATAAAAGTACAAAAAAAAAGGAAGTACTAAAAATAAATAGGTAAATGCAAATATTTTAAATAAACCAATAAAAATTACAGAATAACATAATAAAATCGCTTACACCTAAACTACAATTAAAATAGAAACTAAAGAAAATAAAAAATGTTATTATATTAAAATGTTACTGAATACTGTAATAGTATATACATAATACTAATATAAAACTGGTTCACATAGATGAACAGTTGAACACAGATTTCTTTTTTAATTCACATATTTCATAATTTTCAAATGTTTCATATATTTTCATAATTTAACTGTGGAAAAACCATAATTTTCTCTATACATGTGTTTTTCTTCATACTTCTATTTTTAAAAGTTAAAAATAAATATAAAGGAAGTTCATTCACGTAATTGTTAATAGACATATTTACATTTACACTTTTATATGACTTTGCTAATGAAGACTTCACTAATGCACATCATATTGTGAGACCATTATGATGTAATTTGCTCTCAAGTGCATATAAATGCAAAAAGCTCCAATGTAATTTGCAGTAAGCAGTCTGTCAAATGAAACTAAATTCTGGACTGTCATCAGGTAATTACTGCCTGCTGCAATTTACGTTTTTTTATTCCACTGGTTTTTCATTTTTGCTTTTTATTAAGTGGAATCAAATCATGCAACTCATGTCATAAAGTGCTCATAGATACTGCAGAGATTCATTAGCTTAAGAATTAACCCTTTCAGGATACATTAGACATTAGGAATTCAAATGAAGACATGTAATGCTTAAGGCACTGTACAGACCTTCAGTTAAAGAAAAGTTTAAAAGGTAGGTTTGCTTGTTAAACAAATTACTTACAGGAAGTGGTCATCATCACCAATGAAGCTGATGGCCTTATACATGATGTCCTTTGCAAAAAATATTTTAATAGCAGGCAGCATTCAGAACAGACTGTTACATTCTAAAGGTTATTTATTAGTATCAACGGTTATATTAATTTTACTGCTAATTCCATCCAAACCAGCAACAATGACGTAAATTAAAAAAGATTAGAAAAAAAAGAAAAAAAAAAGAACTGAAGATTTAGATTAGCTTTAGTTCAACTGTGACTAAAATGGCAGACATTAGATATGTGGTGCTGATTTTTTGGATTCAAATTCATTTTTACAGCCATCTTTAAAAGCTGATTGCCCTCAATTATACATGCTGGAAGAACCTTAATGCTCATTTGTAGTCAGATTTTTCTGAGCCCACCCAATAATTAACCAAATTCCCATAAATAATGTGCAGAAGAGGTCTTTAAATAAGAGCTCTCTGGTGGAAATCATGAGGGTTCCCTACAGATGGAGCGCTCTGTTCTCTGAGCAGGAAGCAGGAGGTGGGCAGCAGGGGGTCCCGTGTAAGGCTGGCAGGTCACATATGGGGCTGATAGGTTGACAAGAAGAGCCTCAAGCTGTTGGGAAATGAAGAAGGTGGTATTTAAAGGTGCCTTTAACCTCCCACATGAGGTGACACTGGTATTATTATTGCTTTAATTGCTTTTATTATTGCTTTCTAAAATGTAAGCATACTACAAACCCGATTCCAAAAAGTTTGGGACACTTTACAAATTGTGAATAAAAACAGAATGCAATGAAGTTCCAAATTTCTATATTTTATTCAGAATACAACATAGATGACATATCAAATGTTTAAACTGAGAAAATGTATCAGTTTAAGGGAAAAATAAGTTGATTTTAAATTTCATGGCATCAACACTTAAAAAACTCAACACTCAAAATATTTGGGACAAGGCCATGTTTACCACTGTGTGGCATCCCCTCTTCTTTTTATAACAGTCTGCAAACGTCTGGGGACTGAGAAGAGAAGTTGCTCAAGTTTAGGAATAGGAATGTTGTCCCATTCTTGTCTAATACAGGCTTCTAGTTGCTCAACTGTCTTAGGTCTTCTTTGTCGCATCTTCCTCTTTATGGTGCGGCAAATATTTTCTATGGGTGAAAGATCTGGACTGCAGGCTGGTCATTTCAGTACACAGATCCTTCTTCTACTCAGCCATGATGTTGTAACTGATGCAGTATGTGGTCGGGCATTATCATGTTGGAAAATGCAAGGTCTTCCCTGAAAGAGACGATGTCTGGATGGGAGCATATGTTGTTCTAGAACTTGGATATACCTTTCAGCATTGATGGTGCCTTTCCAGATGTGTAAGCTGCCCATGCCACACGCACTCATGCAACCCCATACCATCAGAGATGCAGGCTTCTGAACTCAGCGCTGATAACAACTTGGGTTGTCCTTGTCCTCTTTAGTCTGGATGACATGGCGTCCCAGTTTTCCAAAAAGCACTTCAAATTTAGATTCGTCTGACCACAGAACAGTTTTCCACTTTGCCACAGTCCATTTTAAATGAGCCTTTGGCCAGAGAAAAGGCCTGCGCTTCTGGATCATGTTTAGATATGGCTTCTTTTTTGACCTATAGAGTTTTAACCGGCAACGACGAATGGCACGGTGGATTGTGTTCACCGACAATGTTTTCTAAAGTATTCCTGAGCCCATGTTGTGATTTCCATTAAAGTAGCATTCCTGTATGTGATGCAGTGCCATCTAAGGGCCCGAAGATCACGGGCATCCAGTATGGTTTTCCGGCCTTGACCCTTTCGCACAGAGATTGTTGCAGATTCTCTGAATCTTTGGATGATATTATGCACTGTAGATGATGATAACTTCAAACTCTTTGAAATTTTTTTCAAGAAACTCATTTCTGATATTGCTCCACTATTTTTCGCCACAGCATTGGGAGAATTGGTGATCCTCTGCCCATCTTGAAAGGATCTTTTTATACCCAATCATGTTGCCAACTGACCTAATAAGTTGCAAACTGGACCTCCAGCTGTTCCTTATATGTACATTTAACTTTTCCGGCCTCTTATTGTTATCTGTCCCAACTTTTTTGGAATGTGTAGCTCTCATTAAATCCAAAATGAGCCAATATTTGTCATGACATTTCAAAATGTCTCACTTTCAACATTTGACATGTTATCTATATTCTATTGCAAATAAAATATTAGTTCGTGAGATTTACAAATTATTCCATTCCTTTTTTACTCATAATTTGTACAGTGTCACAATTTATATATATATATATATATATATATATATATATATATATATATATATATATATATTCCTTTTTTCTTTTTTTTAACACAGTATCAAACTTCTGTGCTGCTAGTCATGAGAGAAATAAAGCTTTTTAAACTCAGAGTCAGTTGAACCAAATAATTAGTGCACCTTTTATAAACCAATTGCAAATGTTTTCATGAAAGTGTAAAAATATAATGCAATTTACAAATTATTAAATACCATTGAATATCAAATTTGCAATCTTGTATTATTGTGTAATGCTTGTTTGTGTGTTATTAGGCAGGATTTGGAAAACTTGGTTAATTGCAAGCAATTAAATATAATTGTCCTTGTTTGTATTATACATGCATAAATTTCATATTAAAATTATTGACAAACCCCAAAATGTTTTGAAATGTTTTAAACTCTGACGAAAGGAAGCCTTGTTTTCCTGGTGAGTTTGAAACAAACCCTGATTTGAAAGATTAATAAATGTTTCTGAAGCTTCATGAAGCAGTGTTTTGTACGGTGGCCTAGTGGTGCACAACACAACGACATTAAAAAAGCAAACATAAGTTCACAACACAACGACATTAAGCCAAAACACAACGAAATTCTCACAACACAACGACATTAAGCCACAACACAAATACATTAAGCCACAACACAACGAAATTCTCACAACACAAATACATTAAGCCACAACACAAATACATTAAGCCACAACACAACGAAATTCTCACAACACAACGACATTAAGCCACAACAAAATTTAATTAAGCCACAACACAACGAAATTCTCACAACACAACGAAATTAAGCCACAACACAAATACATTAAGCCACAACACAACAAAATTCTCACAACACAACGAAATTAAGCCACAACACAAATACATTAAGCCACAGCACAAATACATTAAGCCACAACACAACGAAATTCTCACAACACAACGACATTAAGCCACAACACAAATACATTACGCCACAACACAACGAAATTCTCACAACACAACGAAATTAAGCCACAACACAACGGAAGTGCTCCCGACCTCTAGGTGGCAGTGTTGAAAGTTAAACACCGATATTTCATCGAGACGTATGTGTAACTTAATATGTGTAATCGATTTTTAAATGAAAAACTTGTTTTTTTTAATGTTTTGATATCCTGATAATCTTAATTTATCGATTCATGAATGGATCAAAAAATAAATTGATAATATTTGGACCGTTTAGCTCTGCTCTTGTACACAATGTTTTTCCTCAGGGGGGCTTATTTAAATCCGGTGCTGTGCGGGTAAACCATTGCTCTTTCCGTAGAGCTTTCAAATTGACAAGAGGAGAAGATTTTTCATCTTACAAGAACTTCCCCTGATGACTGTAAATGAATTTCATCGCGCGGAGAAGGGCATTAAACGTTACATCAACAACTTTAGGGTGAGTATTGTTCTATCGTCTTCTAGCAAATCTAGCTAATAAGGCTGGACAACGCTGCTGCACTGACTTGATCAGCTCAAAAATAGCAGGGCTAAGTTAGAGTTTAGCTTTAAACTCCGTCCACCTCATCTTTTTATAACTCGTAAGAGATAGTAGAAATAACAGCAGGACTCCCGGTAATCCACGTTGATTTGCATCGGTGGTTCTGATAGGTGTTTGCTGTGATATAAACTTCTTCACTTGATATAAAGTATTTTAAATACTGTTGCCATTTTTAGATTGCCATGTATCGTAATAAATCTTAAAGGACCGTTCACACCAAACTATAAAGAAAACGATAAAGATATTTAGTTTTAAAAATCGTTCTCACTATTTAAAAAAAGAGTCCACACCACAGCTATAATGATAAAGAAGAGAAACAATATCATTGGAATTAAGAACTATTTTTCTTCCAGCTGATGAACGATTAAAAACATTGACAGCCAATCAGAATCCTGCTATAACGAGCTCGAGAATGTAAAGCAGCTGACAAGCTTGTGCGCGCTTAGAATAAACAGATTATATCGTTCGCTGCTGTGGACTCTATCGTTATCTTAATAGTTATCATTCATTGTGTGAACGGGGCTTTAGTCTGACAGTTATTGTTATATTTTCAAATTGTATTATCTGTAACCTGAAGCTTGAATTAATTGTTCACATTTATATAGCAGTTTTCCAGGGATCCCCAACACAAGCATGATAAAGCTATTCAGTAAAAAGCAAAAAAGATCAGAAATGGTTAAGAGAGATAGGGACATCCTTTGAAATATTACTGATCTCTTTACAGTCTATTGGCATGTTTGTAACATTATATAAAATATTAATTATTTGTCATAATTTATTTTAAATATAGAGTAATTTACAATGTAATAATTTAAAATGCAACTGAAAGTAATTCCAAATGTATCTGAAATCAATTAAATATGTAAACCAATGTTATTATCTTCACAGATTGTTTTAACGGACTCCCATCCATACTGTTGCAGCACTGTAGCAGACAGCACACTATTCAAAAGTGAGAATCAGTGCAGTTCCTCCTGTACAGAGCTGCACTGAAGGAACAGAGCTGGCACAAACCTAAAACAATGGTAATTAAGATAATTATCAAATTCTTTAATGTATGACATAATTAATAAACTTTGATTAATAATATTAACACGCCCCATTGGTATGCCTAGAGAATTAAGCCAGGTCCTGTCAGTGGGATGGTGGTCCTGTTTTCAAGAGAGGAAACTCGCTGAGTGGTTAAGGTAGGAGGAAAGTGTCTAATATTGATACATCATCTTTTCATATCTTGCTTTTATTCATAATGTATAACATGCCTATTTGATTAGCCCTAACAGAAAAAAGACAAAAACACAATCATCATGATTATGGCTCTATTCATTATGCATGCAACTTGTAATGATGGTGGAAATTTTTTATTTTTCTTAATGGTCAATTTACACTATACCTTTGTTTTTCATCTCAGGAGAATGTTTACAGTGATGTCACCAGTGATCTGCCTGACCTAGCAGTCCTCCAAGTGGCAGAAGTGTTATAAAAATATAGTAACACACCATTACACTGTCATAGTTATTAGTATTTGTATTTTACATAACTATTAAAACTGTATCAAAGTTTAAAAAATTTAATTGTGGATATTTACATGTTTACACTACACTGGTGAGCAAGAAAACATTAAAATTACATATATTTGCACTTACATAATATTTAATTAACATTTTATATTGTAGTCTGTACAAATAAACCAAATGAATCCATCCCAAGTTTCTTGTGTAAGGCCAGATCTCTCTGTGGAAGATCGACTGAAAGGTGGACCATGAAGAGGGGGAACTCATCGAAGGGCTGCAGAGACTGACACTGTCAAAATAATTGTTAAATAATTATGATACATGCATGTAATGTGTGCATCAAAAAGTGAAAATAAATATAACAGTTTTTTTCTCTGTCACAAACAATACAATATCAATATTTACCATTGCATTGCTTGTTATTCCAACTTCTCTCCTCGCTGTAGCTGTCCTTGCTCTGGTCACACGAACCATGTGGATTGCAGGTTCAATAATTCTCCAAATGGCCATTAAATGGATCTAATTCTCAAATCTAGATTGGATGAGACATGTTTTCAGAAAAAACACACCAAACAATGTAAAAAGTTTGTTTGCCTACACTGAACCTGAAGGATACTTAAAAATGTATAATCTATTGACATACAAGTGGAAAAAAGGTAGGTCTGTAAAAAGATTTTAGATGGGGTTTTAGCTTATTCTCCCTCGTGTCATTCTAAACTGTTCTGAATTTATTCTGTGGGGTCTATCTAGATAGCTGACTGACGGTAACATTTACAACATTTCTGTACGCCAATGAACAAAGCAAGCCATATGGGTTTACAGCGACATAATGTTGAGTATATGATGACAGCTTTATTTTTTTATTTTTGGGTTAATCATCTACTAACAGGTATTGTCTTGATCCACGGAAGAGGTTTTTAAACAAACAGGCAACCACAGCGACAAAAAATAAATAATGACAATTTAAAAATTCACAATAGGCCTACATTGTGCTCGTTAATATAGTAATAAAGGATTTAGATCTTACCTAGTGTAGATTCGCATGCTGTTGTCATTCTTGAAGAGGCGCCTGCAGACTGAAGTATCAGAAGTGATGTTGAAATCCTTAAATCTTACATTACTAATTTGAATCCACTTATTTCGAGTTTCTACATCCAGTGGAGAAGTGTGAAAAACCTTTGAGGAGCCTCACAAAACGGGTCACAGCAATAGCTGTGTAAACCACCCTCACAGATGTCTATGGAACTCTCCATTAAATAATTATATTGCTGTGGTATACTTAATTTGTCGTATTATAGCAAAATGTATAAATATTATGTAATATTCATCGTTTATGGATAAAAGTTTGCAGCTGGTAATGCACTCTCTTATTCGCCCTGAGATTTCACAGGAAATATGTAGTCTATTGCCCGTTTCTGCAGACCAACTGCCCCCTAGTGGTCAGGAGCATTTCCGTTGTGTTGTGGCTTAATGTATTTGTGTTGTGAGAATTTCGTTGTGTTGTGGCTTAATTTCGTTGTGTTGTGAAAATTTCGTTCTGTTGTGGCTTAATTTCGTTGTGTTGTGAGCATTTCGTTGTGTTGTGGGTTAATGTCTTTGTGTTGTGGCTTAATGTATTTGTGTTGTGGCTTAATGTCGTTGTGTTGTGAGCTTATGTTTGCTTTTTTAATGTCGTTGTGTTGTGCATTACTGGGCCACCGTAGTTTTGAAAGCTCCCATCACTATATGCTGCCTCATTGTTACCCCAAAAACTCAAACCCAGGATAATGTTCCTAGTTCTAGAATGACATATATAATTAGTAATGGGGACTTGTGTGTATCTTTAAAACTAGCAATGGCAAATGCTGCATCCATAGTGTAAGAAAATTATTAGTTCTATCGTGCTCATAACTTTTTTCCTAACAAAGACATTTAAAAAAGTTTTTTGTGTAGTCACATTCATATTTATTTATTTATTTTTTATTTTTTTACATTGTTAGATCGTGATAAATGAGAGACAGTTTTTAATCTATTTAAAAGGGGGCACTCTTTGCATGCTGTATACAATGATATATTCAGAATTTAAATAAAACTTGTGTTTTTCATACTTGACAAGCAAGAGAAAAGCACAGAGAAAGCTAACTACTATTGACTGTATAACTAATACACTATATAGAAAAAGATAATAATTTCAGAAGCACATATGTGATTCTGCATCTGATCTGGTCCAAATGCCGGTTTTAGGTAAGGAAACGGTTATTATTTGTATTGGCTGCAACACCAAATCATGCACACCTGCTTGCTTTTCTGTTTAATTTAACAATGTTTTTGTGAACGTATATACACAGTATATTAATAACAAATAATTGTAATACTTTACAATAAGGTTTGATTAGTTAATGTTAGTTAATGTATTAAAGTGTATTAACGTGTTAAATTATTGTAAAGTATAATACAATAATTGAAGAAATTTAAAAGCCCCCCACCCCCAATTGTGTGTCCTGGTGCTGACCCTGCTACACACACAAATAAGGTATTTTGGGACAATTTATTGTATTTTGTACTTCAACTGTTGTATACTCATGATTTTATATTTATATTTATATTTATTGCCACATTTCAACTGTGCATTGCAGTAGAACTGCAGCTGAAATGGTGAATTTGCCGACATAAAACATTTAGATATTCATCAGAATGATTTTATGGAAAAACCTATGTACATATTGACAGAGATCACATAAATCCTTATTCAATGCTAAAGAGGTAGTAAACTAAACTTTGTTATCAATTTTCATTGATTGCTCCCATAATGATGAGAGCTTCTCAACTGTGATCTGGTAATGTGGTGCAGCTTCTCTTGAACAGTGAGCAAGTAAACGCAGGTTTAAATGCTGCTAGAATTGAGCCCTAACTCAGGGTCTCTATGCAGCCACTAATAGAAGCTGTTAAACCTCATCACATCCCACAGATAATAAGAATTAAAGCTGGACTAAGTTATTAAATGTCACTCAGCTCACTCATAACTTAAAATGCTGTTCATTTACCACAAAGACAAATTGGATAGAACATTATTTGGTTTGATTCATGTAAAAAAAAATATTTGGCATATCATTTAAAATTCAGTCAGCTAGATTTAATATATGTAGTCTGTGTTATCAAGGGCACAACATGAGGGAAACAGAACAGATTACAAGAGTTTGGCATCATTAACAATTAATCATTCTTTAAATAATTGCTTTGCTCTGGGCATATTAAGGCTCATCTTAGTGTTTAGTTACATGTGCCAGAAAGGTCAGGATTTGTTATTCTGTTAAAGGTTTAGCAGACCTAAAAATGACAATTCTGTCACCATTTACTCACCTGATTAGCTTTCTTCTGTAGACAACAAAATGAACGAGGGAGGATTTGGGCGTTGCTCTTATCCTTACATTGCTCATATAAAACCATCATATTGTTTAAAAAACAAGTCATGTGGACAAATATTATGCTGATTCCTGTCCTTTTTGGCACTTGACATCCCCTTGGAATAGCGTGAACATTATTCTTAACTTTTCCTTTGTGTTCCACAGAACAATCAACGTCATGCTATGAAAACCTGTTTCCATTATGGTAAGATAATTATCAATGATAATTCAGGAAAAAAAAACAGATTTGTGAGATATAAACAATTCTTAGTTTATATCTCACAGTTCTGCACAATTTCCACTATTTGCCCTCAAAACCGACAAAAATACATATTGTAGTTCTGACTTTTTTCTCTGAATTTAGTCTAATCTCTCTCTATATATAAATACTCACAACTATTAATCAGCTATCATTTCCCTCTGATTTTAGGAATAAATTATGGGTAGGGTTAGGTTTAGGGGTAGGGATTGGGTTAAGTCTATATTTTTGGATAATAATGTTGATCAAGGATCATCAAAAGATGTTGATCCAGGAACATGTCTATGAAAAATGTAAAAAAAAAAAAAGTTACAATTCTGACTTTTCTTCTCCAAATTGCCAGTTTATGTTTCACATTTTTGAGTAATAAACTTGCAATTCTGAGTTTATATCTTGCAATTCTGAAATATTCACAGAAATAGAGTTCTGGCATGAAACTTTAGATGGCGCAGTCTGATAGGTCTAACTCTATCTGACCTAATGACATCATTATCACATGGCACAGCTGATTGGTTCTCTCCTGTATCGGTAGCCAATGAGCTTGCTGCTTAACATTTAAATATATGACTAGTGCTTGCTGTAGCAGTTTGCAGCGTGCTTCAGAAACCCTCTAACTTCCCTAGCTCCACCTGTATAGATCTGCTACGAGATGATTCATGTACACTATATGGGTGTTATATCATGTATGTTATATTTGCAGCAGCAGTATTTCTTATACTGTATGCTCACAGCAGCATGTTGTGGATGTATTGTGAGTAGCAAATCACTGTATTTGCTCTACCGCAGGACCAGCAGCATAGCAGATATATTCCGCCAAGACCAAATACATTAACATTGTCATGTACGTGACCATGACAAGCCCTCCGAGAGTTGTCGTTACAGAACTGTGAGGAACTTTGCTTCAATATCATACAGGTTTGGAATGGTGTGAGAGTAAATAAATGATGGTATAATTTTCCTTTTGGGTGAACTATCCCTTTAGGTTAAGATAATAGTAGTCTCTGTATTTATTATTTTAGATTTAGTTTCCTGCAAGGCAATCATTACCACAGTGGTGTTTAACAAGCATTATTTCATATGATGCAACTTCAAGTTTTGCTTTCTCTTACGAGTGCTACAAGCTGTTCATGCATAGATAAGATCCCTAAATTTGTAAAGGCTAAAGCCTCAAACCCAAAGAGATATCTTTATAAAAGTTAATACTCATCCACGCCCTCCTAAAACACCTCGTATAAAACACACCCCCACATGTCTACGTCACTGTGTGGGCATATTTGCATAACATCAACCAAATGTTCACACAAAGAAAGAAGGCATAACTTTTATTCTCGCTGTAGTATTGTTGCTGCCATGTTGCAGAGAAACTGTGTTTTGTTGTGAAAGCAAAACTACTTTGTTTGGTCTTCCAAAAAAGGACACAACTTGAAATCAGTCGTTAAGTTGTATTGAAAACGGTTCCAGAACAGTTCATCCCAAATAGTGCAGTGCATTTTATGGATGACCTGAACCTGGGAAGACTGTGCATGAAGGTTGTTTCTACAAAGTAGGACAATTACAACTTTGCAAGGACAGCCTGGTGCTTCTGACTCACAACCTTTAAGTAAATTTTCATATTAAAAGAATTTGCCACTGATGTTTTAAATGAGAGTTTCGATAGAGTAGCGCTTGTTGTTTGTTGTTTGTTGTTTCTTTCGAACACAAATGCAGACATGGTTTTATGTTTATGTGTGCGATATGCAACAAAAAAATCGATGCTTTTCAGAAAGGCGGGGCATAGAGGAGCAAAAATAATGTACAGTATGTGGAAAAATAATGTGTTTTTTTAAACAGCATAAACACATTGCTTTACACAAAATACACAAAATTATTTTATTTTTAGCAACGTCATATGACCCCTTTAAAATAAGATCAAAGTATGAAGCATTAAACCCATGGCTTAAGTAAAGCGCTTGAGTCTAAGAGAATGAGAAAGTAAAATATAAAATGTAGTATAACAAGGCTCAAAGCTTCCAGATGAGGGTGACTCAAAGAATGTTGTCAATGTGCCCACTGAGGTGGAAAGCTGGGACAAAATAGCCAGCGTGCCAGACAAACAGAGTATTAATGAAGGGTTTGATTCTGCTGTAAGTCTCAGTGAAGCTCACTCAGGCTCTCCGTATGACAAATGAGTTAGTTTAAAGTATCAGACCGTCACTTCATCTGAGATCCTTTGGGCAATGTGTGGCTACACGCACAAACTTGCCTGGGTGTTTTGATTCTTGCACGTGACTTTTCTCCCTTGAGATATTAACAGGAAATTGCTTCTCTGCTCAGAAAGCACTTAGCTGCATTAGATGGCATAATAGACTTTGCCAGGGAGAAGGCAGGCAAACTCTTATTGATTCTGCCTACTGGACACAGTTGAGACCAATTCACACTCTGAATAATTCATGTCTCCATTACAAACATTGCCTTAACTGTAATAATGTATTGACTGGAAATTTCCAGAGAGTTGTGGCAAACTTTTTGTATATCCCCACATTAGCAGAATGCAAAAGCAGGTGCAACAGATAAAATGATGGCATGCATTAAAATAATGAATGTGGTCTAGCCTACGAGGCTAACAGAGGGTTATAATGATCTTCTATTTCTTGGCATAATTAAAAATCAGAACGCTTTATTGCACAGTTGTGCTTGACTGCTTCATAGTTTGCTCTTTGCTGCCCTCATCAAATTCGTCCCTCGGTTCCTCCACCCTGCAGCCCAAGGATCCAAGAGCATGAAATATGCATTATGAGGGAAGGTCTTTGGTCTGAAGAGGAGCTCATGGAGTAAAAGGAGATGCTTGATGTTTACTGAAGCGTTCATTCGCGAGTGTTGAGAAACCTGGCATTAAATCACATTTGCTTTGGCCTCTGAAAATGCATGTGAAGTTATGAAAGGAAAAGTTTTGATGTGATATGGAAACACAGGAATCCTTTCTTCTAATGAAGTGAAAGATATATTTATACACAACAGAAGGAGAAAGCAGATGTTCTGTTACAATTCCTTATTTCATTATACAGTCCCAGAGGTCCAGAGCCCACTAAGGGGAATCAGCAAACTTTGTCTCATGTTTATACATAGGTATTAATTCATAACATGTACAAGCGCAAAACATAACTTTTTTGTACGCTTTAATTGATGCAAAAATTTACAGTTTAGACTTATTTCAACATTTAAAAGGTACAATCAAGTTTTTTTAGCTAAAAAACGTACAAATATTTAAGCATCTTTTATATCATTAAGACATTCGTATCAGTGCATTTTTATCATTTTATCAATAAACAATTTAGATTTTTAGACCCCTTAACCTAACCCCAAACCTAAACCTATACCCATTTTACAATGAATAGGCATTTTTATCATTTTATTAATGAGCAAATTAGATTTTTAGACCGCTTAACCTACCCATAGCTAATATAAAAAGATATAAAATGCAATAATAAAATGCAATGCAATAAAATTTGTAGTCCTATAGTCCTATAGTTTTTATAGTTGCCAATCTCACTCCTACCTTTAAGTCTAACCATTTCTGTACTGTATAAGAAAAACATGACAGACAGATAAATGTAATTACAAACATTTATCTATTGCAAAAAATGTCAAAAGCAGTACCAAAAATAATCCAAATGACGATGCATTGCAGCCACAGTCCTCTCTGGTGGAATATAATAGAATTGATGTTGTTAATCGCTGGAAATACTGTATTATCCACGTTATTTTCTCGATCCACTTCACGAACTAGTGAAGGGGTACATTTTTATTAATAATATATATAAAAAATCAAGACAGAAACTAAAACCATGTTTCTTTCTTTTCCCTCATTCAAGAATAAAGAAAATACAGTTTTTTAAACTTCTGGAATCACAAAATGAATTGTGGTTAATTAATATGTCAACATTCCCAGTTCTCTTAATAAAAATTTGAAAACAAGCTGTTTTGTCATAATTACAGCAGAAATATCAGCAATATCTTATTCTAATTTTTTTGGACAAGGAGAAGCCTTTGAACCTTGTAATTTTTTGTTGGTATAGAAAAAATATAAACTGGCCAAATTTGATCTGAAATGAATAATTATTCATTTTCTGTTAGTGGAACTGTTGTATAAAAGCACGATGATTACCTGCAGCTGTGTGACCAGGTCGCATGTGTCTGTGTGATAAATGTTGTGCTCTTTAAAATAAATAAATAAATAATAATAATAATGTTCTTAACTTTTATTCAACTTGTTTTCTAGTAAATATTTTGATATCCCTAAAAAAAGATAAAAGAACTGATTTAAAAGGCCATAATGAGGTTAATGAAAAAAATGTTTTTTGCTTTTCTTTTTGCTTTACAAAAAAGGCTGTTCATTTCTCTGGATTTAATAGGCAACAGGACCTTAAGTCATTTTGATACTCAGGTAAATGTATTTTGTTTTCATGATGCATTTGTACTATATGAACAAGACAAAAATACTGAGTAAGAAAAATTATTTATTGTAATGTGTGATCAGATAAGTACTTTGTGTTCAAATAGCAACAGCATGAATGTGATTGAAGACTCCAGACCTTCAAAAGAGGTGCAAAGCCTGCCGCTACAAATAAAAGGCAATGTAATAATTTTTCGTTGTTATTAAAATATGACTCTATCTTGGAATTATACCTCCCTAGGGGAATATTGAATTGTAGAAGCTTAAATGAATTATTTATATTTGGTAGCAGCGTGAAGTATAAGCATAACAAACAGTCTGGCTCATTGCCCTTAACAGGCTGATTGACCAATTGTGGTTGCAGGCTGACCCTAGAGGCAATCAACAGTTTCTTACATCATCTTAAAGCTAAAATCTTTTAGTCTTTAAAAAATTTACTCATGGTTAAGATAATAATCAGCTATTAGAATATATTATATTAAACCAGATGGTGTTACCTGTATTTTATAATTGGATTAAAAATGTTACTTTCAAATAAAGAGCAATTTACTACAGTTCTGACATTTACATTACTTTGATTTGTATTGTGCTGCATTAGAATGCATTACTGTACACATAACTGAGACCAAAGGTGATTGACTTTAATAAATAAACTTTAATATCCTTTGTCTTTAATTTACTAGAACACTGCATGATTGATCTTATGCTGTCTAGGCATTTTTACATTTATTCACCTCTGATGCATTAACAGTGTTTCTGCTACTTTTCCTCCTTTCTTAGTTTGTTTTTTAAGTTATATCTATTCATAAGACCGGCCTCATGTTAGTCTAATCCAGGCGTTTTGCTTATGCTGCACTATTCACCGTTTTCTATTATTTTGGTGAAAAGTTACTATATGAAAGTTTTCTTCAGTGCACATAGATGAGAATATTCCAGAGTGAAATGCTCAGCCATTTATCTAGTAAGAGCAATTTTATTTCTCTAACTCTGAGTTGAAAAAGTAGATCACTGAGCACTGCAATTGTGCTCGCAAGCTTTCAGGTTCCTCCCATTAGGCCTGTTTGTTCCATTTACAACACATTACCACAAACAAGTTATTTTGAAAGAAAAGAAAAGAAAAAAAAACTGTCTGTAACCTGGATTTTTCTCTTGGAACAGCAGATTTCATAAGTACTGAAGGGTGAAGTTTTGGGTGGAAGCTTTGAATTGTCAGCCTTAGCGTTAATAAAGAATGAAATCCTTTAAAGTCTTGCTCCAATGATCTCATGAACGTTGTCCTGGGGCAGAATATAAATAAACTCCAGACTAATAAATGCAAAACTTTTTTTTCACAGTTGCAAGGCATTCAAAACATCTAGACATGGATGTCCACAATAAAGGGAGAAAAGAAGAGACGAATTTCTCTGAACAGCTGCAGAAATGAATCAATTGTGAGTCAGTCCTTCTGTCATGCCTTTCCGGTATCTTCACCCTCTGTTAAGATTATAATTCAGCTTGGCAGCTGAACTAAACGAATGGAGAGCAGTGATGTTTGTAATGACATGCTTGGTGATTTAGTATTTTCTATATATCTCAATTCTGATGTCTAAATCCAACCCCCCACAGATCTTTTTGAATACATCAAATGATTATCTGTCATCCAAGAACTTTGCTGAACTTGCATTTTATTTGCAAGCTAGCCTTTACAAGTTCAAATTTAAGTTTTATACCCTGTCAAATGGACAGAAACCTGGGCAGAGATGCATGACCACGTACGGCAGGAAGTTCAGATCAAGATCACGAACAGTAGGAAGTTCAGATCAAGATCACTGGTGGACTACCTTTAATTCAAGGCACTTCATCACCCACAGAAAACAAGGCAATTTACTGAAGGACAGTTGTGGTGCAAGCTAGTTTGATTTGTATAGTTTGTTTTCCATGCAGCTAAAGGGATAGTGATCTTAAAGTCTGAACAATAAAACACAATAGAAGCTAATATTGTGATTCACAGTTTAACTTTTGACCTGACATGGGAGTAGTCTAGTATTAGTGTTACATTGTTATGAAAGCACAGGTTCAAAGCAGTTCAGAAGATTTAGCTATATCTGCATTGTAGTTTTATAAAGTGAACCGATTATGAAGCAAAACTAATGTTGCTTTGATAAATTATTCAATGTTTTGCTTACTTTCATAAAATTACTTTTATGGAATGTCCGGTTTTAACTTTAAAGTTCACAAAAAAATGCTCAATCTGTCATCCTTTCCTCATCCTCATGTTGATCCAAACCTGTTTGACATTTCTACAGAACACAAAAGAAGATAGTTTGAAGAACTGAAGCAACTACTTGACTGACAATGGAAAATGGGCTGGACTAAAATAACACTGAGACATTTTTCAGAATATCTTCTTTTGAAGAAAGTCCTACAGGTTTGGAACAACATCAGAGTGGGAAAATGATGGCAGAATTTAAATTTTAGGGAGAACTTTCCTTTTAAACTAGCGACTAAAAGACTCTCTTCTCTCTTTGACTGCAAGATGTAACGTGATTGACAGGAACAAACAGAAGTTTTGATGCAAACTTCTCAAAGTGGCTGATTCAGCCTTAGCTCTGCTGCATTTAATACTGCATCAGCTGGCAATGGCCCTATCTAATTCGAGTTCTCCCATAGGGCCAGGCTTCTGCCCTGCCTCGCCGCTCCATCGTTCACTCCTTCCCAAAGGCTGAACCTGATGAAAGACCCCTCAGCCAGGGCCAGGACCAGAAATCACCTTTAATCAATCCTTTTTTCTGTACTGCATCATTGTTATTCTATTGATGCAGGTTTGGATTTTCACAGGCTGTTGCAGTGGATTTTAACTACAAAAAAAAAACACATGCACAATGACCCGTAATCTCCAGACTTTGCTTATATTCATAAATTCATAGTTCCAAGAAATTCCATTTAACTTTTTTTGGGGTTTATGGGAGGGCAATGTGTTTCCCTCAGCATAGAGGAATATACAATAACTTGAAGAGCACAGCAGTATCATATAGAACAGGGCTTTGTCAATCTTACACGCTGGTGGGTTTCCACGGCCGTGAACACTTTATGACCCTGCCTGCTGAACTCAGGTGTCATGCGCGGTTTTGATATCTTCATGAAGTTGTAGATAGTTTCACAGAAGGGTGAATTTAAGGTTGATGGGTTGCAAGAAAGCAGAGAGTGCGCACTGTAAACAGAGAAAATGTGTATTTATGCATAAAACAGATTTATTTGATGCATGGCAGAATGTGACTTCTCAAAACTTTACTCCACGATGTTCTTAGTGAATTTAAATGAGTTCACATATAGTACTAATGTATCAAGATTTAAAGTGAGGTAAATATATGGATAGAAATACAGTGCATTTAAGATTTATTTATAGAGTTTCACAGTTTTTTAAACATTTCTGTTTGCTTTGCACTCTGAAAGACATCATTAGTGAGGCAAATTTATGTGTGAAAATCAGAGATGCAAAGTTGTAGTCATGCGAATTTTCGATCTAACAGATTAATGTCAAACCGGGTCAAACTTTTCTAAATAAATTAAAACCCACTGAAACACATTTATATTGCACTGTTGCTTAATATATAATTTCTTTGTCTTTGTCCACTCAGTGTCATTTGAAATATATCTTTTCATACTTTTAACTTAAACTTTAACTAAAAAAAAAAAAAACAGTCATAAAGTGAGTCATAATTTACTTTCCCTCATGTCATTCCAAACCTGTATGACTTTCATTTTTATATGAAGTGAAACACAAGATGAAGATATTTTAAAAAATGTTGGTAACCAAACTGTTGGTATGGATAAAATAGATTTTTTTTTTAAATCTTCTGTTATGTTCCACCAAAGAAAGCTAACACTGTCGTCTTTTGCTTACAACAGACTTATAGAAGTCTCAAACTGTTGAGATTAAGTCATGGCTACAATGCTGCATCATTGATGTGAAGTTAGAGAGGGACTCATGAAATATTCCTGACCATAATGCTCAGGTGGCTCTAAGTTTAGTGACAGCCACAGACAGGTCTAAGAAGTGCTCAGCTACCCTGTGGGCCTGGGAACGCAAGACACAGAAAAGAAGTGACAGCCTATACGAAGGACTACACAGGATGTCCTCTCTGCTGAAGATGGCAAGTTCCGTCACGCTATGTGGCCAGATGCATAAAGGACAAGAGCATAGGAGTTTAGTCAACACCGAAGTCTCTTCGAAGCAGTTGTCTGCTTGTATGTTTCTTCCTTAGTGAAGTATCCAATATCTTAGTTGTCAAACGGATTTACACAACATTAAGTCGGTTGATCCTCTAATCAAGTCCCTATTTTAATTTTTATCCTTTCAAATAGATTGAGCTTTCAGAAGGATCTCTCTAGCTGTAAATCTCTCTGTGGGTTCAAAGAAATTTGGTACTTTCATCCAAGATCTAAGTCCAGTACTTGCCTTGGTCACAAATTAAAATTAAAGATGTTTTTTCTCCCCCATCAAGGAGGCATGCAAGTCTGTATACTTATTGCACTGCCAACAAATTAGAACTTGAAGTCATAAACACTGCACAAACTTTCATATCTAAATGCATGTACTTTACATCGATTATTCAAGCAGTTTTAACTTCTTAAATTCAAACAATTTATAACTAGCCAAAAGTCTTCTTTATGGTACATTTTCCACACATTATCATATTTGAAGTCCTCTAAAAAGGATCCAGTGTCCTTATGATTAATTCCAGACATTAATTTTGTTTCTATTTCAGCCAGTGTTTTAAATATTAATTTAACTGCATTAAGGTCCTGCCATATCTATCTCTAAAGAGAATTAGACAGGCATCTTAAGTTCCTGCAGCTCCAAAGTAACTTCCTCTGGGTCCTGCGAGTTCAGAGTGTGAGTGAATGTGCACGCATATGCCTTTGCCCTATTTACTTAAGAGAGCAGCTGTATGTGCAGGCCGCTGACTGGCTGAAGAGCTAACTGTGTTTAAACAGTCTATGAGGGGAGAGGGCAGAGAGTTGACTAGTCACTTTAATGTTTAGTAGGGAGCCAGTGCTGTCATGGAGGTCATGCAGGTCTATTTTAATTTATTATTTTCAGGAGGTGAGCAAAAATTCAATTCTCAGTACACATTCACCTGTGTATCTCTAAGGAGGTCTTTGGGTAATGCTGAATTCAGCACGTGAATGGAATTCTCTTCCAGTATTGATTCCATGGTGTGACTCCATAAGAACATGATACAGTTTTGCATTTATAGTAAGATAGAAACTATAGTAGTGACAAAAATAAAGAAAAAAAATAGATGGTGAAATAATGTTTTAAAAGATGTCTCTGACACTCACAAAGGGTGCATGTATTTCATTAAAAGTACAGGAATAATTGTAATATTGTGAAATATTTGTACAAATTAAAATAGCTGTTGTTTTAAAATGCCATTCATTCCACTGATGGCAAAGCTGAATTTTCAGCGGACATATGCTTTTGTGAAAACCTTGATACTTTTATTCTTCTTCGAAGAATAGAAAGTTCAAAAGAACAGCATTTATTTAAAATATAAATCTTTTGTAAAATGCCTTTACTGTCATTTCATCTTCACTGTCATAAAATGTCTTGACTGCTCATTTTAATTCAACATTGCTGAATAAAATTAATGAATAAATAAATAAAATAAAAATCTTGCTCAAACCAAACATTTGAATGCTACTTACAAAAAAGGTGCAAAAGCTGTCACTGGGACATTACCCTTTCAAAAATGTCTAATATGTACCATTTAGGTATTGATAAATTTAAAGTGTTAATATGCACCCTATGCAGGGATAAATAATTTACAAAGGTACACTTTGTGCAATGATGCTGTCCCAATGACAGCTTTTGTAACTTCTTTTCTAAAAGTCTACCATGGTTTGCTAAAAAAAATAGGGGGAATTCAACATTGATAACAATAATAAATATTTCATAAGCAGACAATCAGCATTTTTAATGATTTTGCAATATTACTGTTTCATGTTTTTGATTAAATAAATGCAGTCTTGGTGAGGATTTATACCAAATTTTTACTGGTAGTGTGTGTATGCATGTGAACATGTCACTATATATACAGTACACACACACACACTCCTATCTATATCTATTTACAAAGACATGGCTGAGAAACCTAGAGTATTGACTGACATACACAGCCCACACATTCAAAACAGCTTCGCTCCACTGCAAAAAAACACATAACAAGTGTATATTGCCTCTCCACTATGGCCACTTTTCATGGTCTGAACTTGCAGTATATAAAATCATGGATGGTTCTTGTTGGCTAAAATCAATTTTGGGCAATGCATAAAAGAGATTTGGATGATAGATCCCATCACACAGGCTGCACTTTCACAGCAAACAACATTAAAATGCGGGTGCATGTGATAAGACATCAAATGCACAGATGAAAGATCACGGAAAACACTTCCTGCTTTCATGATGCATGAGTGTAGATCACACATCCACTCTGAGTGTCTGAAGCTCTGTCAGAGTAATCTTTGGATTTATAAAACTAAAATATCAACGCACCATCAAAATCTCATCATTTATTCTTTGTTCTTTATAATAAACAAATAGAATCTTTTAGTTTGGGTAACTGTCCAGTCTCACTGTTGGTTTTAATGTAGTAGATTAATGTATTATATTAATTTATAAATTAATTTGGAAGAAAGTAAACATTAAATAAAATAAAAAAAGTAAATTATATGTAGCCAAAATTATTTTTTGAGAAAGTGCATTGACATCCCTGCCTATAAAGTGAGACCAGGCTAGTTTTTCAGTTCATGGTTTAATTAATGGCCTGTAGACCTTGTCTTAAATGTCTAGCTTGACTGACTCTCCTGCTGCTTCCAGTAGGTCTGGAGGGGCAAACTGTCTTCGAAATAACAGACATTATCTGCTTCTACATTTAAATGCTGAAAGTCTCTTCTCTTGAGAGGAATTTCCATGCAGGTGGGCGAGACAATCAAGAGATGCGAAATAGACTCAACTGAGTTTCTTTGGCTTTTACTTTATGTACAGAATATCAGCTTTGACACCACACTATTACTAACATACCCCACCAAATCATTTTAAAATGTCATTTAAAATGTACACCTCAAAAATGCACACCTAAAATGTACAATGGTCCAAAAATATTGATGACTACCCATGCTTGCTTGATTGGGCGGAATGGTGCAGGATTTCCAACTTTAATTTTTAGAGGGCCTCAGGAGACATAGATAATGGGAGTTATTCCTGTAGGCAGAATAGGGCTATAGGTGTTTTTAGGCACATTCTGATTTGGGAAGCTTGATCTCTGGCAGAGAGGCAGAGTCTGCACAACACTGCTCCCTACAGGCCTTCAAATCCACCGCCAGAATTAGAAGAAAGCCACCTCATGTTGAGCTGTAGTCTGTCTTGTCCTGAGGGTCAACAGAAGAAGGATTGACTATGATTCACAAGCTGCTTGCATATTTAAGGCATCAGTTTCTGCCAAGAAATACCTTTAAAAAATTGGTTTAGCATTAAGCTATTTCCGTCATGAGACATTTTATCTTTCAGTAAAGGTGTATAAGAGAGTTCCAGTGATGCTCATGTACTGTAGTTGATAATGATGATCACAGGTCAGTTCATACACTCTGTTTGTTATTCATTGCACACTGTAAACAAATTCTGGTATCTATATCTCGTGATCATAAATGCTCTTAGAAAAACACTGTAAACAGAGCAGTTCTATAAATCCATCCTGATCTTGAATGTAACGCTTTCTTTTATCCTGCAGTCTCTGTTCGGTTGTGGGCAAAGAGAAATCTAAGAAGTCCTTGCTTTTTCTAGTTCATTTAGTCAGAGCCAAGGTCTATTTTCTGCTGGGATCAGGTCAGCAGTAAACACAGGCCTTATTCCTTATTCCATGTTAAAGAGAAATATTTATCCACATGTGGTCTTGTTGCCCTGGGTTTACATGCGTCACTAATACATTCACATTCACTTTTTGTTATTGTGTGGTACATGAAGGCGGTAGAGAGAGAAAAAGGAATGAGATGAATGTGCACCAGAGCTGCTTTTTTAAAAAAGAAAAAAGAAAAGGAAAAAGTGTTAAAATTGAATATTTCCTTGAATAAAAACTATAAATAATACAATGGTTTAAATCTATTTTACACAAGAAGTAAAAACAAACCTTTATCCCTAGAGTGTAACTGTTTAAATCTCTTTGATTCACTCAGATTTACTGAAAGCAAAGTGTGTGTGTCTGCTTGTACATGCACTCCCCCCACCTACAATTCCTGCCAGCCCAAGACTCAAACTCACAACCTTTCGATTGCGAGTTCAACTCTCTAACCATTAGGCCACGACGCTTTACAAGTTGGCTCACATTCACTCATTCATTCATACACCAACTGCGGTGTCAGCCATTCAAGTCGCCATCCAGCTCGTCGGGAGCAGCTGGGGTTAGGTGTCTTGCTCAAGGACACCTCAACACTTGGTCAGGTGGAGCCGGGGATTGAACCACCAACCTTCCGGTTTGTAGACGACCTACATGAACCACTGAGCCACTGCCGCCCATACCTTCACCGTTACTATACATGGCTGTGCTCAAAATAAATATGTGCTGATTGCATTTGCACTGAGAAACAGTGTGCTCAAAATCATTTGTACATTGTTTCCATTTAAATAGACCTAAATTACAGGACGATGGGGGGGCTGTAATTTCTCCAGCCTGTTCAAGTTTATGTTTTTAGAATTGAAACTCTGAGTCTGAGAAACTTGTATCTGGACTCATAGCTCTCTATAAGCCCAGGCCTTGGGGTAGAAAATAAACCTTTCATCACTCGTCTCTAACCTTGGGAAACAACAGATAAAGATGTCACTCTAAGGTCCCACCAAAAGGAAAAGTCACCTGATAAAGTATGCAATCTGTCTGCCTCTGGAGAAAAACAGAGGATGTTAAAACCAATCTCAGCCCATTGCATTCTTCCCACTATGAACATAATCTTTTCAGCACAGAAATGTCAGCTGCAAGGATGCACGACATGTTAGCTGGTGGCACAGCTGCCAAAGCAAATTGATAAACTGATTAACATCTTTTGCCTAAAGTTACTGCTCATTTTGAATAGAGAATACCGTATGCTCTGACAGGTGAGGTCGCCCTAACAGTTTACAGTGTTGAATGCATTTATTAAAGACGCATTAAGGTAAATGCACATTAAGGTTATTTGTACCAGATTTGATCGTACTGTTTGTCTCTGGACTCTTTTCACATGAGCAAATTTACATAGTCAATGAGCTCTGAATTATTTATTCAAGAAAATCCATCAGAATCCATCAACACAAGGTGCTGCAGATGGGTAAAATATAAAGTACTAACAAATAGAAAGAAAAATAACACAATAGAAAATTACGTTCCAAACAGATCGTTATAGAGTGCAACAGTGCGGAAATAAAAATCTCATTCATTTCTCCATAGGGGAATTGATTTTTAATGATAAGATAGACTAAGATAGAGCTACTGTGAGCTACGAGGTTGTTATTCGGTGATATACAATTTGGTTGAAGCCATCAGCCTGAATAGATTCAACATATGTTTTAAAATTTAAATCATCATGTTCAACAGTGGAATTCCTAGTCAAAAAAATAAAATAAAAAATAAATAAAATAAAATATGCATAACCAATTATTCTGCAAAAAATATTCATCAGAGAATCAAAAAAAGATAATTGTCCCAAAAAACACAATCTACAGCTATGATTCATCTCGTAGTTGGTTGCTTTTGTTCAAGGCTTATAACAAATACTTTAGAAAATCCATCTGGCAAAAATAAATGGGAAAAACACCAACCAAGGAACCAAGAACCAAGGCCGCTGAAAAATCAGTGATCAAACTTATAAAACTTCAGACAAATAGACTTCTCATTGTGACATCCAGGCAATTAAACTTGACTTGACATTTACCTGTCAATCAGAAAATGTAACGCTTAACAGATGTTCACTGTCATCTTGCTTGATTTTTGGAGCTATAACTTTTTGGTCACTTTATTTCCCTTTGTCTTCATATTCCTTTTAAGGTCTTACTAAGCAGTTGTCAATAAATTGTGTTCCAAGTTTCCACCTTTCCATCAAAGGACTGCCTGCAGTGGACACACAAAATGATTTCACGAAAGTTCAATCCGAATCTTAGACCTCATTATAAACATAAAATATATAATGTTGTACTAAAAATAAATATAATAATAACAATAAATAGTAATTTAATGACAGCACTGTCTTTTAAAAATGTGTATATAAATAAAATGACTGCATTACCCTGAATCCTTCATTATTTTAACCATTTGCTGAGTGACAGCAGAGACAGGTGGTTGCTGCCCCGGTTACGGCCTTTTGCTGATGGATGCAGCATCAGTGAGGAGGGCAGGGAACTATGTGTCATGAGAACCAAACATGCATACTCAAACACCCAGGATAACATAGTCAAACATGCTTCGGCTATGGGCCAAACAAGCTGTCGTGACAAGAAAATTCTTATAAGGCTGAGGGGCTGAGAAGATGAGACAGTCAGTTGCTAATCATGTTTTTCACAGTGGTAAAAAGTTTTAGCTGTACTTCGAATATACTGTACTTGCACCTGTATTCTTTTCATTTTGACCAGTGACCTAGATTCTATTTTCATGTTCTCCAAGTCTGAAGGAAAAATAAATGTATGAGGGGGAAAAACATTGCTTAAAGGCTCATTTAACACCATTTGGTGCAGGTCTAAAAAGCTCAAACCTACATATGATGTTTTGAAAAGATTATTTGGTTAGTCTATTTGTGTCAATGGAGAAAAATATCTGAGATGAAAGAAAATGCTAAAATCTAATTGCAAGACTTGGAGAGCTGTTCTTCTTGACATGAAAGAAATGAAAAGCATACATTTTTTATAGTCTTCTCCATCTTAGAGTGAATGAATGTATTGAACAACAGCTGAATATAGCCCAAAATCATTTTCATTGTCGTAACTGCACATTCTTTATATCTACTGCATAAACCAAGGGCAACAGAGCACAGCAGGGAAAGAGTGTTTCTCTGTGTCAGTCTTCTATTGCATTGAGGCCCTGTGAGTAAATATGAAAAATAACCCAGAATATTTAATAATCATTATCTTAAATTGCCCAGAATTCACATAGGGACATCTAATACTTTGATTTCACTTAAATAATCACACTGCAAGATACCTAAAGATGAATTAGATATTCTCCAGCAAACTCTACAAAGTGCTTCGGTCCTAAATTATTTACTGCTGTAAACTTTTTACGCCACGCAAATATAAGTGGTTCCATAATGGCAGTTTTATCAAAGCCTGCTGCTAGGACAGCTCCTTTGAAGTTAACTACGCTGAAAAAATAAAAGGATTAATTGAATTGATTTTTTTTTAGGAATGTGGTACATTTAAATAGCTATATTTAAATAAACAAATTTAGTTGACTAACTTTCAATTAAATGTAGCTAAAATAAATTGTTTGCAACCACTTATCTAAAAAAAAAAATTATATATATATATATATATATATATATATATATATATATATATATATATATATATATATATATATATATAGTAACATATAAAGTATATATAAAGCAGTTGTTTACACTAATAGATATAGGTTTGAAGTTCAATCGTTCAGCTCAACCTGCCCCAAATATTCTTGCCTGAACTTTTTTAGTTGGATTTGTTTTTTATTTGGGTTGGAAGTTAGAACTAAACTTTGCAGGATGTCGGCCCTTAAGAAGTAGGGTTGTACATCTCTTATAGTGACGCACATTCACAGAAAATAGGTTACTTATGCATTGCAAAATAAGGTGGATACCTGTGACTGAAACTGGAATATATTTGATAATTAACTTACATCAAGACCATTAAAAAAGTATGTCTTTTTTATGCATGCATTCATTATTAACGTAATTCAGATATACTACATCCACCATGTTGCCATTGTCAACTGAGCAATTGTGTCATCAGTTCACCATTCATCTCGGCCTTATAGGATAGGACAGTGTCCATCCGTTGTGCATTCAGAAATCTAGGCTAAGCTTTAAAATTCATGTAGGCTACTGTTTCATAAATATTAAGGAGTGTGACATAAGACTACTGCTTTTCACATGTAGGCTATGTGGAACTCAGAAGCAAGCTACACTGTAACTGATTTTTGTAATTTAAACAGGATTTTACTGTAATATGTACAGTAAAATGTTTATACAGTATTTTACTGTAAACAGCAAAAGAATTATGGGAAAATATACGTCTACTGTATTTCCTCAGTACTGTAAATCAATTTACAGTAGTGAACTTAGGTAGGACTTATTATTCCATAGAAATCACAAGTGAGTTTTCGAGTAGCCTGTCCATTATTTTCATAATAATGACCTTGAATGAGAACTGTACTAAAAATAAGACAAACAGCAATAATAATAGCAATCAATCAATCAATAGGCTACAATCTCTGTTGAAGGCTTGTGTAGCTATTACAACTATTGTGTACACATCCTTTTATAATAATGTTATGGACAAATGCAATGATTGCATCAAAAGCTACATGTAGCTTCTGCTCAGGTTAGGATGGGCTAACTATAAACTAAGCTACACGTTACAGCAGGAAAAGAAATCACCAAACTTGTTGCAAAATTATTTGGATATTAATTATTCAAGTAAAGTCTTCGTTATTCTTGTGAAATTCACGCTGATTGTTGTGTCAGTGTACGTGACTTTTGAGACGTCTGCTTTAAAACGACATTTCCCATAATAACTCGCGGCGTGACTGGCGTTACCCATAAGGCTGTTGGTGCTTTATCTCCATGCAGGAAGGTCATTGAGAGTCAGACTCGGATTGAGCAGATCTCAAACTTCAGCAGTGAACTATGCTCGGACAAGCCGTGCGACGCTTCGCCACCTCTGCGGTTCGCTCCAGTCACTATGCGGAGGGACCAGGAAAGGTGAGGAGATTTTAGGATATGAGCAAAATAAGTCGTTTGTTGTTTCAGCTTCAGCTTCTATATGACTGGTTGTCACAGGCCTTGTGTTCGTCTGAAGCCCTTCCGGATGTCGTTTAAAGTGTTAAGTAAAAAGTTATCACTTTGACGTGGCTGTGGTTAAGATTATATAAATGAATTCATTAAATTGTTAATCCGTGATTGTAATGGACCTGCAAAGGAGCAATGCAGGAGTGTCTTTATCTTATCTTAGCTTAGCTTAGCTTAGTTTAGCTTAGCTTAGCATGTTTAGCTGATCAGGCCACTGCACCGGTCTGTGTTACGTCTAGGGTAACCTTCAATGATTTTCAATTTGAATGCATTCATGTGCTTTAATTGAGTCAATAAGGTTTATTTTAATTAAATTGTGCAGCAATATTGTTTAATGCCCTTGCATTGGCAATAGTGCACCTGCTGCGTATTATTTTACACTGATCCCAGTCATTGAAATTACTTGTCTTAAATAATGGTCAGTTAAATAAATAAAATACTTTTGTAGTTCTATTTAGCTCCTAAATATTACAATTAGCTTAAACTGGTCTTTGTTTATCTATCTATCTATCTATCTATCTATCAAACTAGTGGCAAATGCGAAGATCTTGATTTTCATTTATTGAACTAAAGGTGTGGGAACTCTAGTATAAATAGACTTTTCAGCCAATACAAAATTTCTAATTTCAGTGGTAACTTTCAGTTAAGTCAGTCAATAAGTCAATTTTATTTATGAATGTAGTGTTGTTCAATGTAATTCATTTAATGAAAGTCAAAGCATAATTCTGAAATGAATTTTTGTGTTTTCATTTTTGCAGAACTTGCCATTCTCTGTAGAGAACAAGTGGAGGCTTCTTGGCATGATGGTGCTGTTCTTTGGCAGTGGATTCACCTTCCCATTCATTGTTGTCAGGCATCATCTCCTGAAGAAGTGAAGCTCCTACCAGTCACACATTGTAAGTAACTTCACATATTACACATTCTGAGCACATGTGCTTCACGGCTAAATGACCTTTAATGTTCTTTAACTTCATTAAAATTTGAAAACTATTGCAAACAATAACCAATTAATAATTTAGGATCCCGTTTTTTTTATTCTCCTCTTACATTGCTCCTTTGTGTTTTGTTTTTCTTTTAGGTCAGTGTGATTCTTGTCCAACACAGCTCTCAGTTTCTTCTGGTGTGGATCCTGTAATGTTATTGTAAATAAAAATTGCCAATGACATTGCTATGTTTTTCTCATTCTTTATTTCACACTTTCCTTAAAGCATAGGCTAAAATTTACATAAATGAAATGATTCTCCGGTTACACTTTATTTTAAGGTGTCCTTGTTGAGCAATATTATAGGTTATATATATATATATATATATATATATATATATATATATATATATATATAAATAAATACATACATATAAACTATATGGTTAGGTTTAGAATTAGGGTTTGTTTTAAGGTTACTTGCATGTAATTGGGCAGCAAGGACATGTGATGTGCAACAAGGACACCTTAAAATAGTGTTACCAATTCTCCTTGTAAATGTATATTTGGATTTAGGGCTGAAATGATTAGTCGACAATTAAAAAAAAATTGTCGACAAATGTTTTTGTTGTCGAGTAGTCTTCGTTTTGTCATAAGATCTAAAGTAAGAGCCTGCAATAACGCATTTTGACCAGTGTGGCACTGTAGCGCAAGACTATTCAGCCCTCCCGGAGCCGGATACAGTTCGTAGTTTGGATGAATATGTAAATATATACTGCACTCTTTCCTCCTCAATAACAAAATAAACGCATCAAAAACTGACAGCGGTGAGCAGTTTAAAACACATCTGATTACAGGGATGTGGATGTTTGCACGAACATACTCAAAAATGTCCTATCACTTAACCTTTATTTTGTTTCTTATCCATATGACTCACAAAAATGTTTTAGATAATTAAATGGTGAATACGAGTTTCTCTGCCATCTCATTTTGTGTGCCAAATATATTTATTTAATTGAATTGTATGACTATAATTACATATGACTTTCAAATGCTGAAGTGATTACCTTAATTTATTTGTTAGAATATGTATAACTAAGTATTTTAACTAACTGCAAAAGCTGAAAAATAAATCTCTACTGATTAATCAGCGAAATACTCAGTGGTTAGTCGATTAATCATTCTAATAATCGTTAATCGCTTTTCAAAAAAATTGTTTTTTGCAGCCCTACTTGGATTGAATCTCTCCAGAGTCCGTTACATTTTATTCATTCATCCATTCATTTGTACAATAAAATCTTCACTTAAACACTGATATGATGTTTACTACAAAGAGTTCTCTTAAAGAAAATTCTGTTCATGTACTACTCACCCTCCACTTGTTTAAAAACTATGAGTTTCACCTGACGGTAGCCATTGACTTATATAGTATTTTTTCCATATTTTTAGGTTAACTATCCCTTTAAATATTATAGACCTATATAATAACATGAAAAGGCTGTAAAGTATCAGAAGTTCGTAGCTTTTGCACTGTCTGTTTTATTTACATGCAGGATTTCAGGAACATTCTCACTTAATGAGAATGAAATGCATTCTACATTCAGTGTGATTACAATGTAAAGATTATTAAAATGGGAGCGTCAGCCAGGATTTTATGCATGCGCCGAGAAGTCATTCACTAACAGCTGGAAAGGCATTTTGGAAGGTTGTTGTTTGCCCTCTACAATTGTCAGCTTTGTGCCTCTGCTATGCTGAAGTTCATATATGAACCCATTATAGTTCAATTAACCTTATACTGCCAAAAGCTATAAATATCTAGGAACAAAACAACAGGGAGGGAGACTTGCAAAGTGACAGGGTAATATTGGAAAAGAACTGGCATTAAAAATTTTATTTCATTGGGAACTGGCTCACTCGAGTTTTGTGTGCATCAATCAAGGAGATGTGGCTTGCCAATTTTTTTTTGAAGACCATAGGACTAAGGGGTTGTAAGACTGTGAGCAGTAAATCTAGCTTGTTATAAACCATTCAGACCATACTGGTCATATACAATTTGGTTGCTTGATAAATTCAGCTATTTTTTCACTGCGCAGATTCACATGGAAATGTCATTACTCCACATCCATTTTACAATTGGTTTGTAATGTCCAGTATCTTTATTTAAAATTTCCCTTAGGCAGATTTAAATACATGCAGTATCTCTCCCACTCAGAATATTCTCATCTAAACTTGTAAAATCAGCACTACATATTACATATTAACTTTTAAGCGTATTGTTGGCATATGGCTTAAACACTTGTTTTATGCTGTGAGCATGTTATCTTTACAGTCAGTGTGACTTTGAAAGACCTCTTAGCGTTCTGGCTTAGTGTAAGCATTTATGTCTCACTGTAACACTACGTCCTTGAGAACAAAGATGCTATCTTTGCCGCTGCCAGAATGCTAAGGTCACACAGAACAGGCCATTAAAAACCAGCCATCCCTAAATCAAAGTCTGCCAGATTGTATGATAACTCTTCCCTGGACACAGGCCCTGATTAAAACAAAACAGCGTCATTAAAAATCAATTTCATAATTGTATATTAATGTTTAATGATTTTGGACCGTCATGCAGCACTATAAAGTTAATGTACCATCAAATTTGCCATAAGCAATGAAAGCGAAGGCAACAATAAACTGTGTGCGTTAATTTTGTATTTGCTCCTGAAAAGAATGTTAAATTCCAGTTTGTTTAATGGAAAGCTACCATTTTACCTCTGGGCTTTTTATATCTCGTTTAAGCTAAGATGTCTGAATGGGTCTAACTTTTTAGTTTAATTGCTGAAATAATTAGCGACTTTTGATTGTCTCAAGTCTCACTCATTCGCTCTGTCCCCTGACTGTTAGTTTGTATATGGCTATACCATGACTTTTAATGGAAAATATACCGTACATATACAGGGTTTTAAGTCCAAATGTGGGAAAGATGCTTTAAAGTTTGTTATACTTACTTGAAAGGATATCCTATGGCTTAAAGTGGCAGATCAAACAAAATTCACGGAATCACAGATTCACCCTCATATTGTTTTAAATTGGTATGACTTTGAAATGTCTTAAATGTTTGTCCATAAACAGTGGAAGTCAATGAGCAGCAAGAATTAACTCGCTATCACAAAAAAAATAAGTGAAATATTTACATTCTGTTTACTTGTTGCCCACTCTCAGTTTCAAATTTATTGTGCTTTATTTGTACAGAAATGCCGCCTAAGATTGCCAAAGCAGCTGCAAGGGTGGACAATGAAAACAAATACCGGTGAAAATAAAACAAAAATTATCCCAAAAGGAACACTTAATTTTATGTGAGCCACCTCTCGCATGCTATGCTGCTTTATTTTAGCAACCAGTTGGTTTGGAAAGAAATAAAAACCAAACTGCCTATTAGACTGAGAGCTTCTTTTTCTTTTCTTACATGATACTCTACATCAGATATCTGGCCCACGAGATCCACTATCCTGCAGAGTTTAGCTCTAACCCTAATCAAACACACTTGAGCATGCTAATCAGTGTCGTCAGGTTCATTAGAAAATCACAGGTAGGTGAGTTTGATCAGGGTTGGAGCTAAACTCTGCAGCGCATTGGCCCTCCTGGACAAGATTTGAGGAAGCCTGCTCTACAGTCTCGTCAGAAGAAGACTGTAGTGTGATTCTGGAATTTTTTTTTACTTTAATCACAGTCATTATAGGTCAATCAATGCATAAAATAAAAATAAATACAATTATTTAGCTTTGAATTTCTCTGGACAAATTTTAAAAAATACCCTAAATGCTAATTGCTGTGCTTTAAGATCTCATTAAGATCACAATTAGATAATTTCCTTAAGTAAATTGATTATTTTCCTATATGAGTAAAAAGGTTTAATTTATTTTTCATCCATTTCTGGGTAGCTCACCACAAAATATTCTCAAAATGTAGCACTTCAGGAAATCTTTTTATGATGGCTTTCATTTGGGATGGGAATGATATGGCCTAATGGTGGAAGTGTCTACAGATGAATCGGGAATATACCATGTCAAACGGATATGTTGTTTTTAAAGTTAATGACTGAAAAAGAGATATAGCTATTTTTTACATATAATACGTTTATGTAAAATTACATTTAAGATAATAAATGTCTACATCCTAATCCGATTCAAATTCTGATGGGAGACTGGAGACATTAAAATACTGTGTTTAGTGATAAAACTACCAGAGCCTAATGAGACATCGAGAGGGTGGTGACATATCGTTCCACTAGTAAATAGGATTGGCCAAGAGTCTATAACTCTCCCATTATGCCTTTTCTCTGCCACAATGTTGTTTTGCGTGGAGTTTGGGGGCTGTGTGTAGATCATTATTTGTTCCTTTTCGCAGCTGCAAGCTCTCTTTCCCACCCACGGACAGAAATAGATGTCTTTTGAACCTGATGTCTTGACGGTTCTGAGGTCTCATCTGTTAGTTTCTACCTGTGCTTGTTCACGCATTGGCAAACATCATCTGGCCTCTAAAATACGCCCTCACAAAACAAGTCGTCAAGTCCCCGATGCAATATGTTTTCCACCAGAGAGGTGGCAGACACTTGTCTTTATTATAACTCTGTCCTTCATACCACAGCAGTAAAATAAGACCCTTTCTCAGTGTTTACCAAGTACATGATCTTTAAATGAAAAGTGCATTTACTAAAGATAAATCATGCTGGTTGTTGGAGTATTTTAATAAGGTTTTTTAAAAAAAAATGGCTATTGTGTTGAAAATCATTACCAAAACCGACAAATTAAGAAAATGACAACTGTTCAGTGGACCAGGGGTGGTTTATAACGGTGATTATAGGTTTTCAAAAAATGGTTGAATGAGATTCAGAAATGAAGTATCTCTCTCTTTCCATGAGAGTAGCCTATTCCTCCCTAAATCACACTCAGGCTTCACATCTATGTCCATTGATGCTATTTGCATTGTATCTATGCCAGAGGATACTCTGTGTTCCACAATAAAAGTATTTCTGATAACATGCAATAAAAACAAAATGCTTTTCAGAACAAATGCATGATTTTTAAGAGCCACCTATATTAAATATTGCCTGATACGGAACGATGCATAATATATGAAACTAAACAAGAGTGATGGGAGAACTTTGCATCTCAGCAGAATGGTTTTGTTGGAAATAAAACCCTAGGACAGCTGCTGATGATGCGGATCAGCCTGATACAAACAATTCAAAATTGCTAAACTTACTCTTTGTCTTTCTCGACAATTTCAGTGACTGACAGTTTTGTCACCCAGGCAGTTCACTGATGACAACAGTAAGAGCTTGTCATTTTTGCAATTTGCAGCTCCTATTGCTGTCATTTGTTTCTGGCTTGACATACACAACAGCAGAAACATGACCAATTGCTGATGCTCTTATTTCAGTTATTGTTTTCAATTTCAGTGCCTTTTTATTGTTGTCATCATCATCACAAAAGGTTTATTTCATTTCAAGACCTGAAAAGACATTGTGCTGCTGTGGCTTCTTTGAGTTTAGATGGTGATATGCCTTCCTTTGGGATTTTGTTTGGAATTTTTTGGACTGTTTGTTAAAACTGCAGATCAATATTTTACCATGTTTCTATAAAATCATTGCAAATAAAAGGTTGAGATGATTCCTGAGGCTTGTTTCAAAACTACAGATGTGAAAACATTAAAAGACAGTTCATCATTTATGTATAAAACAATAAAAAGTCTCCATAACATGAAATTATAAGAATTTGCAGGTTTTATATAACTTTGATAAATCTGGCTAGCACTTTCATTATACTGTCTTCACCATTATAGAAACTTTAATCAGCAGATCTGAGCACAACATATTCAATGCATGTACAATATGTTTCTCTTCACCTTTGTCTGTCTTTACTTTGAAGCTTATAGTTGACTTTGTTTGGTCTTTATCAGTGTCATTTAAAAACACAATGCAATCTATTGCACAGCATGGTGTTTTGTCTTGCAAGGAGGGCAGTACTCTGTCTTTTTAAAGTCAGGCCTTCATTTGCTACAAAGGCACTGCTCATTTGACTATCTTCCTTTCCTGCAAAGCGAATGTGAGACTGATGTTGTTGGACCAAGACAACGCAAAGATAAAATATCCACAGACTCTGAACTTCTGAGGCAGAGAGAGTTCTCTTTAAATCTCCTTTCAATGAAAATCATTTACAAAATGACTCAGTCCGACCTTCATTCAAAGTCCTTGCCTTATACCAAGGTTCATACCTAGAAGAAAGCTGAAAAGGGCTTAGTCTTGAAGTCAGAGATTGTTTGAGCTTACCACAGCTACACTTTTTAACAGCAACAACAACAATATTATTAATAATAAAGATTTAACATAATCATTCAAATACTTTATTAAAACTGCAACACATAGGCAAATGAAAAAAAAAATGCCTCTGCCAACATTTTTGCACAACTGCAAAACATTGCCTGATATCATTCACTGCAGTTTCCAGGTGCAATTAACACTATATTGCAGTAAAACGCCAACAACATTTGTTCCTTTTCACACAAATTATGATTAGAATGGCAAATTGTAGATTATTTCTGTGCAATTCCTTGCACAATGCTAGGTTATGACCCTTAATACGTTCACCATAGTGCAGGGTTATTCAAATTTTGTCCTGGAGGGCCAATGCGCTGCAGTTTCGTTCCAACCTTGATCAAACTCACCTACCTGTGATTTTCTAATTATCCTGAAGACACTGATTAGCATGCTCAGGTGTGTTTGATTAAGGTTAGAGCTAAACTCTGCAGGAAAGTGGATCTCGTGGGCCAGATTTGAGGATCCCTGCCATAGTGCCTAAGTTAAAAGTTGACGTTTGCATCACACCACCAGCACAATATGTGTAGAGTACATCATTGCACTAGCAATATGGAGCACTCTGGTACAAGTCTCGTGAAAGACTTGTTGGTTTTAATGTTGCTGTTGAGGGTCACAACACCTGATAAAAGAGTTCAGACACTTATAAGCAAGCTAAAATGGTATGTTTGTATTTATTACATTTTTGCTTTAGTTAACACTACCAATTAGGTTTAGGATAGGACTTAGTGCAAGTGATACATTATTATTTTTAATGCAATAAAACAAACTTTTAGCAGAACTCATTAGAGATTTCATTTCCAAACTGCCACAATACATACAACAACCAAAGTAATAAAACCAGATTCATATACTTAATCTGTTTCGTATAATATTAGCTGCACTCACTGGACATTTCACTTTAAAAGTGTGGCAAATCATGCAAGAAGCAACATATCATTTTGCAGAAATATTATGACAAGCACTGGGTTGTATATATGTTTTAACAACTGCTCATTTCTATTTTACCCATTTCAATCTAAAGTGGCCATTTATTGTACATTATTAATGCTTAATAAAACAAATGCTTAATAAATTACATTTTACTGAATTCCATTTAGTTCAGTTCCAGCCTCAGTGCCCCCCTGAATAAGTTCTGAATACTTTAATTAATAGAATTTATTAAATAGCAGGTCTCTATTTGGTTTCTGACAGAAGACTACTTCAACTTTTGTTGCAATGCTAATTGATTTTCAAGATCCATAGGCTTTGAGTTGATTTGCATTACCGTGGATTAGCTATGTGATACGCCTCTCTTTCCCAAATTATTTTGTGTGATATTTGCATGGGTGGCATGACAAAGGGTTGTGAAATGTTAATTACATTTTATAGAAGCCAAAAATGGTCTTCCATATGAAGCTGAATTAGGAGACTAATGCTTTAAATGACACTTTCTTTTTCAGTCTCACAGTAAGTCAGGCTGGAATTAACCATTCAATTTTAGCCTATGATAAATGAGCTGTGTTCTGTAATTCTCAACTTTTATTAAATAGATTAATCATTACTTCATTAAAGATTTATCCATTGGTTTGAGCAGCAGATTGAATAAGTAGCTTTTATGCCATCTCTTCCTCATATCAGTTCATCTATTTCTGTCCAAGTCTGTGAGATATTGGGTTAATAAAAGTTCCAGGCTCTTTTGTGTCTTTAAGAACAATCTGAAGAAAATAGAGTCAATGGTCTGATCATATGAATCAGCAGTTTGTTAATTTAATTTCAGCTAGAGTTGGTCAGACTCCCTCGAGGGAAATAGTTGACATGAGAAAATTAGATCCAGGTTCAGCTGTGCTGCTTCCCAACAGTCTATATTTAACCTTAAGATCTTAAAGAAAAACTAGAGAACCCGTGAGCAATCGTAAAAAGCTATGTTACAATTCACAGGATCCTTACAGTGTGCACTTTTCGTACGCAGTGAGGAAATATATGTAAGTTTACTGTGTAATATAGAGTTCCACACTTTCACATACAGTCAGGTCCATAAATATTGGGACATCGACACATTTCTAATCTTTTTGGCTCGATACACCACCACAATGGACTTGAAATGAAACGAACAAGATGTGCTTTAACTGCAGACTTCCAGCTTTAATTTGAGGGTATGTACATCCAAATCAGGTGAATGGTGTAGGAATTTCAACCGTTTGTATATGTGCCTCCCACTTTTTAAGGGAACAAAAGTAATGGGACAGATTAACAATCATGAATCAAACTTTCACTTTTTAATACTTGGTTGCAAATCCTTTGCAGTCAATTACAGCCTGAAGTCTGGAACGCATAAACATCACCAGACACTGGGTTTCATCCCTGGTGATGCTCTGCCAGGCCTCTACTGCAACGGTCTTCAGTTCCTGCTTGTTCTTGGGGCATTTTCCCTTCAGTTTTGTCTTCAGCAAGTGAAATGCATGCTCAATCGGGTTCAGGTCAGGTGATTGACTTGGCCATTGCATAACATTCCACTTCTTTTCCTTAAAAAACTCTTTGGTTGCTTTCGCAGTATGCTTCGGGTCATTGTCCATCTGCACTGTGAAGTGCCGTCCAATGAGTTCTGAAGCATTTGGCTGAATATGAGCAGATAATATTGTCCGAAACACTTCAGAATTCATCCTGCTGCTTTTGTCAGCAGACACATCATCAATAAATACAAGAGAACCAGTTCCATTGGCAGCCATACATGCCCACGCCATGACACTACCACCACCATGCTTCACTGATGAGGTGGTATGCTTTGGATCATGAGCAGTTCCTTTCCTTCTCCATACTCTTCTCTTTCCATCACTCTGGTACAAGTTGATCTTGGTCTTATCTGTCCATAGGATGTTGTTCCAGAACTGTGAAGGCTTTTTTTAGATGTTGTTTGGCAAACTCTAATCTGGCCTTCCTGTTTTTGAGGCTCACCAATGGTTTACATCTTGTGGTGAACCCTCTGTATTCACTCTGATGAAGTCTTCTCTTGATTGTTGACTTTGACACACATACACCTACCTCCTGGAGAGTGTTCTTGATCTGGCCAACTGTTGTGAAGAGGGTTTTTTTTCACCAGGGAAAGAATTCTTCAGTCATCCACCACAGTTGTTTTCCGTGGTCTTCCGGGTCTTTTGGTGTTGCTGAGCTCACCGATGCGTTCTTTCTTTTTAAGAATGTTCCAAACAGTTGATTTGGCCACACCTAATGTTTTTGCTATCTCTCTGATGGGTTTGTTTTGTTTCTTCATCCTAATGATGGCTTGCTTCACTGATAGTGACAGCTCTTTGGATCTCATATTGAGAGTTGACAGCAACAGATTCCAAATGCAAATATCACATTTGAAATGAACTCTGGACCTTTAATCTGCTCCTTGTAAATGGGATAATGAGGGAATAACACACACCTGGCCAAGGAACAGCTGAGCAGCCAATTGTCCCATTACTTTTGGTCCCTTAAAAAGTGGGAGGCACATATACAAACTGTTGTAATTCCTACACTGTTCACCTGATTTGAATGTACATACCCTCAAATTAAAGCACATCTTGGTCGTTTCATTTCAAATCCATTGTGGTGGTGTATAGAGCCAAAAAGATTAGAATTGTGTCCATGTCCCAATATTTATGGACCTGACTATATAAAATGCATTCAAGTGTATTTAAATAAAATACATCTTAGGCCTATATGCTATATTTAAACAGTCCCTTATGCTGCAAACGACTGAGATGTAAGACATGAGCTGCTCAAATGCTTTGTTCTAGTGGATGATTATATACAAAAACAATGGCAAATCCCTGGGGAATCACTGGTTTTAAAAACAAAGAAACCATTGATATCTATGTGTCAATCCCTCTGATAAGATATCTTGTATCTTATCAGAGGCACAATCAAAACAATGTTCTTCCGCAAAATGCATGCCATTTAATTCCTTAAAGGGGTCATATGATGTTGCTAAAATGAACATTATTTTGTGTATTTGGTGTAATTAAATGTGTTTATGTGGTTTAAGGTTCAAAAAACACATTATTTTCCACACACTTTACATTATTGTTTCTCCTTTATGCCTGCCTTTCCGAAACATGTTTTTTACAAAGCTCATTGGTCTGAAAAGCAAGGTGTGCTCTGATTGGCCAGCTATCCAGTGTGGCGAATACCTCAAGCGTGTGACGGAAACGTTACTCCCCTTAACATACTGACTTATACTGTCTTTTAACGTGTTGCTTTGCATTGCATATGCGTATACATCGCACAGCGTAAACATAAAACGATGTCTGCATTTGTGATCGGAGAAACAACAAACAACAAGCTCTACTCTACACTGCTCAGAAATCACGTTTGAATCATCAGTGGCAAATCTTTTAAACATGCAAACGTACTTACAGACTGTGAGTCAAAAGCTCCAGACTGTCCTTGCAAAGTTTGAACTGCCCCACTTTATAGAAACAAACACCGGTTTCACGAGTTCACCTTGCAGATAATAAAGTGAGAAGAATAGTATGTGTATTTGGCATGCTGCCCAGGGAGAGGGTTTTCGAGCTCGGGATTGGCCCGAACACTGAGCTCTCCCCCTCCGGAATGGGTCGACGGTGAGGAGGAGGTGGAGGGATGCTGAAAGACTAGAGAGAATGAAGATAATGCTGCTATAAGTATTTATAGTGATTCTCTCTCATGGTGGTTGGACATCATGTTGTAGGCTACTCTCACTCTCAAACAGTCCTCATCCTCTGTGAAATGTGTTGCACACATATTTGGGTTGAACTGTTCCGGAACAGTGTTGTAAATCCAACTTAACCACTGATCTCTAGTTGTGTCTAAAGAGAAAGGAAAGCTTGAAATCGCATCATATGACACCCTTTAACCCCTAAAGGGCCAAAAGGTACACACAGCTTGAAGTTCATTCTATACTAACAAGCAATTATATTTATATAGCCATATACAGTGGGTAAAATAAGTCTTGAATACACCACCATTTTTCCCAGCTAATTTATTTCTAAAGGTGCTGTAAATTTTCACCAGATGTCGGTGATAACCAAAGTAATCCATACATACAAAAAAAACAACAACAAATAAGTTCAGAAATTAAGTTATGTGTATTAAAATGGGATGACACAGGGAAAAAGTATTGAAAAACTGAAATATATTTAATACTCTGTACAGAAGCCTTTGTTGGTAATGACATCTTCAAGACGCCTCCTGAATGGAGAAACTAGTCACATGCGTTGGGATTTTGGCCCATTCTTCCACAGAGTCTGCAAATCTTGAAGGTTCTGTGAGCATCTTCTATGAACTCTGGTCTTTAGTTATTTTCTGGATTCAAGTCTTAATGGGTGGGCCATTCTAGAAGCTTTATTTTGTTTTTCTGAAACCAATCAAGAGTTTCCTTGGCTGTGTTTGGGTCTTGCTGAAATGTCCACTGGTTTCATCTTCATCATCCTTGTTCCATAGGTGTTGGGACTGAACCCGTTAATAATAATTTCCACTGTCTAGGGGCAAGATTGCTTTTTAATTACTGATAGATTTCAGCTGGTGTCTTGGCTTTCCTTGCCTTTTTGCTCCTCCCTTTCTTCATGTGTTCAATATTTTTTCCCTGCATCATTCCATTTTATTACACATAACTTTGTTTTCTTTGTATGGATTACTTGGTTTGTTACCGACCTCTGGTGAAAATTTCAAGTCAACAGCACCTTTAGAAATATATTAACTGGGAAAAAAGGGTGGTGTGTTCAATACTTATCTCACCTGCTGTAATTAATAGTTAGTTAATAGTGAGAACTGGACTCTAATCTAAAGTGTGACCAGTATAATTTATATAGTTATCTATTATTTATTTGAAAGAATTAACAAAAAACATTTCATGTCTATCATTATATCATTAACCTCTTGAGCAGTAAATTGGACATAGCAAAATAACACACATCCTCTTACACAAAACAAAAACAAAAATAGAAAATGTATCTAAAGAGCCAAGTAATGCTTTTGTTATGAATATTAAAACGTAGCCTAATATAACACACCCTTTCATAGTCATTTTTATGTTAAGTTAAAGGTGCTCTAAGCGATGCCGGGAGTCGTAACTTCTTGTTGACGTTCAAATTGTTGTCAAACAAAACGGAGGCTAGCTAGACCCTCCCTCCTCCTCATCCGTGCACTAACCCCCCAAACCCCACCCCCAAATCTTTCTTGTCGGTTATTGGCTGGAACAGTTTGTTATGTTTCATGGTGCGGGTGAGCCCAGTTTGTTTTTCTTGTTGTTTGTGGAGCCTGTGGTGTCTAGAGAGACCCCGTTTTTTTACAGTGTATTCAGGGGACAAGCAGCTAGCGGATAGTGAGGAGATGTTTGCTGGACGTGACAAAAAATGTTTTGGCCTAAAAAATGTGTGACATCACTTAGAGCACCTTTAAAATGGCAAATGAGTTATTTATGTAAAGGACACCAGAAGGCTCCCTACAGTGATATTGACCTTGCTAGTAATAACTTTTATAGAGCAACTTACCCAACAATGTCTAGCGCATATTGGAAAAGAAACACAGTTGAATGCAAAAACGAGTTCTGTGGGAACTCCCTAAGAATGAATGCTAAGTCTATAAGAATGAATGCGACAAATACAGTATGCCAGTTATTTCTGGTGATGCCACCATAGTGTACATAAACACAGGAGCAAGTGCACTATGGTGGCACTCAGTTAGTCAAGTATTTAAGACACTAAAATTATATGGTCCGTGGTGTAAAACCGAAAACAAAAATGTAGATGCTCCACAAAAAATCCACAAATAAGATTTGCACATGTATTTTAGTTACATTTTGTGTATTATTTAATAAACAACTGGTGCTAAATGTGCTAAATAAGTGCTGCACTGTAATTGTTTAAAGTCATTGTTCATTCTTTTAATTTGTGTAATTTAGGTTCTATTCTATTAATTCCTAATAAATTCCCCGTTTTGGAAATGAATTTTTTTTAATGAAAGGAGATTTAGGAAAATGTAACCCGTTCCAAATGTCACATGACCCTTTCCTACATTTTATTTCCTACATTCCGTTGACAGTCGCTATCTCCCTTTTATTCCTTTTGGAGACTAAGATTATAAGAAGCACACAGATGGAAGTCCTCAGTGGGCTCAGCTTCTTTTCATCTGAGGACTTTATCAAGAAGAACAGTCTGTGTTAAACACACTCACACTCTGTCTCCTTTTTCTTACACACTCTTTCTCTGTCTCATACAAACACTTCGCATATCTCGTTCAGCAGCTGGAAGCAATGATTTGATTCAGTGCTTTTGGGAGATTGGACCCCCATCGTTCATTCGGCCACAGCCCATCACTGAACTCTTTCACAATGTCCATCTGGGACCTCACACTAAGTGTGTTAGATTGTCTGTCTTCAAGACTTGGACCTTTTGATATCTTCTTTGACAGCCATGACATATGTGCTGCCTTTTTAAACAGACAAATAACCTGGACTAAACAACACAGTTATTTTAAGGAAGCTAATGCATAGTAGATAAGAACTTAAAGATGGGTTGTTTCTCAGTGGGAATCACACAGTTTTTAAAGCAGTGAGAGAGTAAAGCATCTATAATATTGCTAAACTATCTGTAAATGTGGTTAAGTTACTCTGTTCTGGACAGTTTTCAATTATTATGAACATTACAGTATTACCTTTGCTCCTAATTTACCAATATACTCCTAATTACTGCTTATTAATACTTAGTAAAGTAGTTGTTTAAGAATTGGGTAGTACTAAGGATTTAGAATAAGGTCTTGCAAAACCTTTTTATTTTATTTCAATTTTAATTTTTTTAAGTAATAATAAACAACCAATATCACGGCAATATTCATGCTGTTAACCAACTGGTTAATTGTGAGAATTAGACACTTAAGTGTTACCAATATTCTTATTACCTCATCAAGTATTTAAAGTAAAAAGGGTACACAAAAAGCATGCATTTTAAGGTTAGACTTACATTTTTTATATTAAATCAACTATTGTATTGTATATACATTTTCTACAGTCTATATACAATATTAACTCCAATTACATAATGAACTGTAATTTAATTACAGAAAAAATATAACAATCCCTTACTTTGCTTTTTAAATTGAAAAGTAATTAAACTACAGTAACTAATTAAACCCAACACTGGCACTAGACTGACATATTTAGTGCTTGTGTCTTTTGCAGCAGCATCATGTGCATGACACAGCATTCTAAAAATGTCTTGCTAAAAGTAGTTAAACTTTTTAAGAAATGTTTCTCAATACCTCTGTGGGGGGTTTTTACTCCACTGCACTGTGTTTCATATTTTTGAATCCAAAAGCTTGAGGACCTTCTAAGAGCACCGCTCAAGTCAAAAACAAAAGCAAAAGAGAGCAAAAACGAAAATTCCACTGTCTTTCATCTTAGAATTTTGCATTCTACTGTATTGCTTTTCCACGTTTTCTTTTTTTTTATGTAAACTTGCACAAGATGCAGTAGCTGTGTGTTTTGCAGTGTCCTGCACATGACACAATGTTCTAAAAACGAGGCACTAAGTTAAAAGAAGTTAAACTTCTAACGGGTCTTGAAACCTTTTTTTTAATTATTATTATTATTATTATTATTATTACACTGCCCTGCATCTCACATTTTTAAATGCAAAACGTGTTCCATGTAAATGGCCCCTTATTCTGATTTCGCAACACCACATTGAAAAAAGAAACGTGCCAGCTGTTTGGCACTGCGATGGAAAAGTTGCTTATGCTATTGAGTATAAAATGTTTTAAATCTGCAGTATCTATTAACACCCACAGATTCACTAACACCACCAATAATTATTTAGGTCACCATGAAGCAGAGTATTATAATATTCTTTTGTCCTGGAAAGTATGTTCTGCATCAATTAAATGCATTATCATCAGTGTCATTAGTGTGTCTAAATCTCTGTATTTCTCTCTCTTCCTCCACCGTACGATCAAGCACCTCCTCTTCATTGGCCAGGCCTTTTCTTCTTGGTCTCCGAGGGAGAGAACTGAAGAGGTTTTTGAGTGTGCGTATGCAGCAGAATGTGAAAAACTGAAGTGCTGACTGCTTATACCTGAGCGCCAACTCAGGGAGGACGATATGCACTGCTGCTCAGCAAAAACATCTAAGTTTGTTTATCACCTCCCTCACCCTTGATAAGGAATCACACAAATGTACTATTGTGTTTTCTTCCTTGCTGTGAGCTCAACAGTCCATCTCTGCTTTTATCGCAATTCAGTTTTACAGAGCATATGCACTGTTGCATCTGAGAGTCATAAGATTAACGTCTGTGTCTCAGACTGTAAGTTCATTTTACTGTTTTGCAAAATATATAGATTATTTGAGGTTCATATTTCTCCCGCAGGTGCTCTGGCAGCAAAGTGTACATCTCAAGGATGAATACTGAGATGTCTTTTAAGCAGCACGTCACATTTCACATTTGTTGATTTATGTTTTCACATATTTTATATTTTCAATGCCAAATTAAAATTATGATTGTTTTCCATCTGGTTTCTTGCTCATCATGCAGTCTGTGAGAAAATCTTCTGTGAAAGCTATATAAATCACTGCTGATTCAAAATAGGATTTATTGTTATATAGAGTTAGGTCCATATATATTTGGACACAGACACATTTTTTTATTATTTTAGCTGCTGGCCAAAACATATTCAAGTTACAATTATATATTGAATTTGGGCTTAAAGTGCACACTCAGAGGTTAAGGGGTTACAGCTCTTTAATATGTACATCCCCCCTTTTTCAAGGGACCATAAGTTATTGGACAATTGATTCAAAAGCTGTTTCATGAACAGACGTGGGCTATTCCTCAGTTATTTCTACACTAATTAAGCAGGTAAATGTCTGGAGTGAATTCTAAGTGTGCCATTTGCATCTGGAAGCTGTTGCTGTGAACCCACATCATGTAGTCTAAGGAACTCTCCATGCAGGTGAAACAGTCAATTGTTAGGCTTCACAAACAAACAAACAAATCCATTAGATACAGCAATAACTTTAGAAGTGTCCAAATCAACAGTTTGGTACATTCGGAGAAAAACAGAATGTACTGGTGAGCTCAGTAACATAAAAAGGCCTTGACGTCCACGGAGGACAACAGTGGTGGATGATCGGAGAGTCCTCTCCATAGTAAGAGAAAGCCTTTCACAACATCCAGCCAAGTGAAGAACACTCTCCAGGAGGTGTCTACAATCAAGAGAAGACTTCACAAGGAACAAATACAGAGGGTTCACCAGAAGGTGCAAACAAGAAAAAAAAACATCTAAAAAAAGCCAGAACACTCCTGGAAAAGCATTCTTTGGATGGCTGAAATTAAGATCAACCTGTACCAGAATGACTTGAAGAAAACAATTTGGAGAAGGCTTGGAACAGCTCATAATCCAAAGCATACAACGTCATCTGATGGCATGAGCATGCATGGCTTCCAGTGGCCATGGGTATTTAGTGATGATGTGACAGAAGACAGAAGCTGCCGGAAGATTCTGAAGTGTATAGAGATATACTCTCTGCCCAGTTTCAGTCAAATGAAGCAAAATTGATTGGGCGGTGCTTCATGGTAAAAATGGATGATGACCCAAAACACAGAGTAAAAGCAACCTTGGAGTTTTTGAAGATAAAAAGAAAAAAGTGTATTATTCTGCAATAGCCAAGTCAATCTCCTGATCTCAGCCCGATTGAGCATGCATTTCACTTGTTGAAGACAAAACTAAAGGCAGAAAGACCAACAAATAAACAACAACTGAAGTCAGCTGCAGTAAACGCCTGACAAAGCATCACAAAGGAGGAAACAGTCTCTGGTGATGTCCTTGAGTTCCAGACTTAAGACAGTCATTGCCTGCAAAGGATTCTCAACAAAATATTACAAATTAACATTTTATTTTTGACTATATTTATTTTGAGTCCCTGAAATGGGGTGGTGTGGGGCTGTGTATAAAAATGCTAATTACTAAGCATTTTATGTTATATTTTTGTTCAACCCCTTGAATTAAAGTCTGCACTTCAATTTCATCTTGATTGTTTTATTTTAATTCTATTCTAGTGGCATACAGAGACAAAATTATGAAAATTGTGTCTAAGTCCAAATATATATGAACCTAACTGTAAATATATAGCAAGATTGTTGTTATTCGTCTTGCTTCCTCTCATGGGCCACCAATGATTTAAGATTTATCTTTATCTCATATTATACAAATCCATCCAAAAATACATTACTTGTAATGATATAAGCTTCTCTAGTCCTACTTTTCCACCCATAACATAAGAGCTTTTAAAATTACATGGGGAAATTATGGGCTAAATGGACTCTTAAGAAGATTCTCTAAGTGCTAAGATGGACTATGGGTCTTGTCCTGTCACCTTCAGTGTTTAGCACTCGCTGATGGGCTCTATTTTTGGGTTCAAGCTACCCCTTTTACTCAAATTATTATTCTGTAAGTGAGCTCTAATGATTTTAGTGAGAAGCTATTTCTCCTCCTTAAAAATTCAAGGATCGAGTGACATTTTCACATTGCAGTTCAGTTTTTGTTTGGCAGTGTTTTCAAAAGATTGCTAAAGCCCTGTTTTGGTAGTAGCACCAGAAACCCTATTAGAAGAGTAGAAATGATTCTCAGCTTTTCCAGGATATCCCTTTAGGATTATTCTAAATCAGATGTGCTTTCTTTTAAATCCACTGTCAATCCCAAACTTTTATCACAAATTTAACACAAACTTTGAATGGATAATCTACCCAGAAACAGACAGAATAACACTTCAGTTGTAGAGGGAAATAAAAACAATAAGTCTGCTGTATCATCTAATATGGATGCTATGAAAAAAAATATTTAAAAATATTTAAGAAAAAAAAAAAAAAAACATCAGGTCTCAATCCCTCATCCACAATATTGTAGTGTGCTAAGCTGCATCTATTTCATTACAGCAATAATAAATGAATGGTAGGTATTTGCTAATGCACTCTATTCATCTTTTTGAATGTTGCTAATGGCACGAAACACACTGCATGAACTCTGCAAATTCAAAAGGAAGCTCAATTTAATACCAATCAATCAATCAATCAAGAGCTACTGTTCAGTGACTTTTGTAAGAGCAGAAGGAGGTGGTTGATGGAGGGGCAAACAGCATATTAAGGGAGAGAGCGACCAGCATACCTCTCTTCACATGGTTAAAACTGCCTTAGGAAACGTGTTTACGTGTCTCTGTGTGTGGGTGTAAAGTTTCTGATTTCCACTGAATGTCTCATCAGTTCCTGGGTTACAGCTGCTGTTATAAGCTATTAATCACATTATGCATGCCTAATGACGTAGAAATAACTCAAATCAAAGAAATGACCACTGTGGAGCTACTAACAAAATAACACCTCATTTACTTGTATTTATGCATGCAATTTCATCCCACAATCTGATGGTGAGTCACAGGGGAGGCAGAAGAAATTGGAGATCTTTCATTAACAAAACAAAAAGTGGGGAACGGAGAAATAACACAAAGGAAAAGGTATTTAAAAGTAGTTGTAAAAGTTTAAATGCAATTTAACTGTTTAACTTTACATTTTTAAAAATATGATGTTTATGCCTTTATCTTTCATCAAGCCAGAACACAAGCCAGTGCAGAACAAGGAAAAACAGAAAGTAAAAAAAGGAAAAGGTCTTTCAAACTTGTTTTAAAAGTTAAACACAATTTAAACTTTTTAACTTTTTTTAATTTAAAAAAATATATATATGATATTCTTGCCTGAGATGAGCAGTGAGATTGAGTGAAAGTGAGATTGAGTGCAAATGTAAAACAAGGGCAGTTGTGGCCTAATGTTCTCATAAGGTCATAGGTTTTTATGCAGTTGCTCCACAGGTGTGTGTTCAGGCCAGGGTGTGTGTGTTCACACTAACTGCACTCGGATGGGTTGCCATAGTTAGCCACACATCACACCAATTAAAGGGGATATTGTATGACCATTTTCCACAAGTTTGTATAATTCCTTAGTGTCTTCATAAAATGACTGTTACATACTTTGGTTAAAATTCCTCAATGGTTATGTAAAACAAAACTCTTTTTACAAAAACAGCTCTGTTCACAGCGATCAGTTTCAGTGCATGTCTCTTTAAATGATAATGAGGCTTTGCTCACTTCAGCCCCCCCCCCCCCACCCCCCACACACACACAATATGGCTCGGAGGTGGTCTTATAGCTAGTTATCTACATAGAAACCGGCTGCAAATTGAAACAGCTTGCTAGATGGCAGTTACAGACTCGGACCATAATGAAAGCTGTGTTGCTAATTTTCATCCGATTTCTCTTTTAAAAAAACTAACTTAAAAAGTGTAATATCAGTCTATGCTCTGGCGCATGTGTAGGAAAACAATAAAAAGTATCACAGTGGCACAAAATAATGTGAGACTTATCCATTTAGTGCACCAGAAAGGATGCAAATGCATGTGGTTTTTACAGGCCAGTAAACTCAGAAGTCGGATGTCAGAGCTAGGAATGACGATACACCCAAGTGGGCCATGTTCCAGGAGAGAAGTCAGATTTAAAAATTTTTGAATGGAGTTTACTTATGTTAGCATTAGCAATGTTAGCAAAAACAGAGCATTACACCACATTTTGTTACTACAGGCACTCACATACACCATAACAACATGTTCACAAATAGCGGTTGGGCAGTAATGAGTGTATAAGCGCTTTCACACTGCGTAGTTCTGAACTAAGTTCTAGGAACTAGCCAGCAGGGGGGTTCCTAGAAAACCAATTTCCACCTCTGGACATTTTCCATTCGTACCGGCAACGGAAACTCTGAAATTAATGAACAGCTACTGTACATCTTTGTTTGCGGAAGTTGTTTTTGTTGTGTGTCATGGGTTTTGTGATTACAGCGAAGGAATGTAAATGCACAAAAGATCACAATACTGCAGACAACAGGTAAATGCCATTATTGCTGTTTTCCACATTGGATACTTCAGAGTTCCTGCTGTTGGTGTTGGAATTTTTCAGATGTGACCAGGAATGCATGTCAAGTTCATGCGTGAGGCACTATAAAAGGCTGTGATGAGTTGTGCAACTGTCAAACATGTCAAAGAGACCTTTACATCAACTAACTGACATCAGAGCTTCTGTTTAACTGGCAGTGATGTCCTGGGAATTGCACCCATGATTTCAGAGGTGTATGATTGATTTAAGTTGGTTTCATTGCTTGGTATTAGAGGTAAGTCATTGTCAGCCAATGCCAATCAACTTAATTAAATCAATAAACCACCCCTTGGGGTCCGTCCTTAATTCAAGACAATACGGCACCAGTGCAACACTAATGGTGCTTTTCCACTGGATGGTACGGCGAAATTTTGAACAAAATCAACCGTTTGAACGAGCACACCTGCTGCCATCAACCTCTTTTGAAACAAACTTCTTCATCTTGCAGTTAATAACATCCACATGCTCAGAATGAAGAACTCCATTCCATCGATGTGCTCCATTGTTGTGGGTTTGTTTGTGTCGCGTCTACGATGATGTCACGGCAGTAGAGGCGATGTCCTGGCATTTTATCATACCCGTCAGAATGCCTTACCAGGGTTTATCAATATTGTGTCCTTTTTCTCATGCTGAACAACAATATTTAACATATCTGCATAACTGTAAGGGTATGTTTAAGGTTGGGGTAGGTGTAGACTTTAATAAAACAGAATCTAATAGGTAGAAAAAAATATTTATTGTTGGTTTCCTGTATCCCTTCTAACTACAACCGTGAATATAACACATAATTACTGTATTTGCATTACTGTAAGGATAGGTTTAGGGTTGTGGTAGATGTAGACGTTCATAAGCCATGCAGTTAAAACCCACATGAAAAATACAATAGTAATTTATAGTAGGCCTAAATACTACAGTGTTTTTGAACCGTAGACTATAGTAAAAGTAGCCTACCAGAATTCATTTGTTGTGGTAATTCTATAGCCTATTGCTGTGGTAATATAACAGCAATAGTACTATAAACAAATTACTTTACCCAATACTGTACAAAGTTGTCCACAACTATAGGGTATATTATACTAATGCCTTACACTAGAGTAGCCTATACTACAGTATTTATTATAGTTTATCAGTTCACTATTAATATAGTATGCTGTAGCATTTATTAACAAAGTGTAGTAAAAACTACAATATTAGTAAGATACACTTTACTATACTATGGTTCAAAAACTCTGTAGCATTTACTACAAATTACTAAGGTTTTTTTTTTTTTTTTTGCGTGGGAAAGCGCCATAACTTTAGGAATTTCCCAGGGAGAGTGCGAAAGAGTGCGTCATTTCAGCCCCACCCATTCACAGCGCTGAAATGTTTCGTGTGATTTATGTATTTTAATTAAGCATTTTCAGAACTAGCTTTAATTTACGAGTGCAGAGGCAGTGCTGAGGGAATTGGACCGTCTCTCATTGTTCCTACAACACAAGGACACAATCCTCGCGCGCGTAGGCTGCATGTCGCACATGACAACACATTACATTCAAATCTGAGCGCCACTGTTTGTAAGGTTGATATCTGGAGCAGCTACATATTTGTGTAATTTTAAAAATGCCCATATTTGGCAGAAAGGATGGAAGCCAAGACTTAGGAAATAGGCTAAGAGAGAGAGAAGGAATGAGAGTGGAAATCCGGAAAAGAAAAGAAAACGTACTCGGTTACTAAACGTAACCTCGGTTCTCTCTAGAAGAGCGAACGAGTACTGCGTCTTAGCTAAGACGCTACGGGAAAAGTCTCTTTTCACGAAATACTGAAGCAAAAAATTATCCTTAATTTTGTATTTTTGTAAAGCGCATTTGCAGCAGTACACAGCCATAGGCGAGACGGCTCGTTCGCTCATTGGCTTGTTCTGCGGCAACTGCACAGCCTATCGAGCGCGGGCTGATGCAACATCAGACCAATAAGGGCGCTTCGCGCCCTTCTTGCCACTTCCCGCCGAAACGGGTGTGGCCCAACCTATAAAAGGAGCTCGAAAAGGCTGACTCACCTGATTTATTTCATCGCCGAAGCGAACCAGAGTGAATCGTGCGCACGGCAGAGAACGCAGTACTCGTTCGCTCTTCTAGAGAGAACCGAGGTTACGTTTAGTAACCGAGTACGTTCTCTTACGAGAGCTCTCTCGTACTGCGTCTTAGCTAAGACGCTACGGGAACCCAGTGTAAAACGCCGTGCGCGCAGGGATCACACACCAATAAACCTGAAGCAACGCCCAGGATTTACAGTGCACAGTCACCTGAGGGACTCACAGAGAGTCCAGGACAGAAAAGGGAAAAAGCCCTCCGTCCCATATCTAGCAGCATCCGTAGATGCGGCAATATGACGTCACACAGCCGAGGCAAGGCCTGACCAATGTGGCAATGCGGGTCTTACGCAATACTGCCCATATAACAGTCGGCAGCGCATAGCGCTCGTGAACTCAGAATTCCCCTCAGGGCCCTGATTCGCCTATACCGACAGCAGCCTTGCTTGCAAGGCGGGAACCTCCAGGTTATAGAACCTGATAAATGTAGACGGCGAGGCCCAACCTGCCGCCATACATATATCCTGCAAGGAGATCCCAGTAGACCACGCCCACGACGAGGCGATGCCTCTTGTGGAGTGTGCTCTGACGCCCAACGGGCACTGAAGGCCCCTGGAAGCGTAAGCTAACGCTATGGCGTCAACTATCCATCTGGATAGAGTCTGTCTCGAAACAGCCATTCCCTTGGAACGCCCACCGAACGAGACAAATAGCTGCTCCGTCTGCCGAAAGGCAGCAGAGCGAGACACATAAGCTCTTAAAACCCTGACAGGGCAAAGAAGACTCGAGTCTCCATCCTCCCCTGACACCGGCAGGGCAGACAGGGCAATAACCTGAGCCCGAAACGGTGTGTTGAGGGATTTCGGCACATAACCGTGCCTAGGTTTGAGTATGACTCTTGAGTCATTGGGCCCAAACTCCAAGCACGACTGGCTCACCGAGAGCGCGTGCAAATCACCCACACACTTCACAGAAGCGAGAACCAACAAGAATACTGTCTTGAACGACAGATGCTGAAGGCTAATCCATTGGATAGGCTTGAAAGGGGGACCTTTCAAGGCCTCCAAAACCGCCGCGAGGTCCCACATAGGGACTGACGGAGGTCTGGGAGGATTCAGCCTCCTAGCTCCTCTGAGGAACCGGATGACTAAATCATTCCTTCCTATTGACTGACCGGACGCCGTTTCAGAAAACGCCGCGATGGCAGCCACATAAACTTTGAGCGTGGATGGGGCTCTGCCCTTATCCAACAGCTCCTGAAGGAAGGAGAGGACCTCCGTCACCTCACAACTAAGGGGTGAATAACCTCGAGCTGTGCACCAGCTGGAGAACACCGACCACTTCGAGGCATACAGACGTCGTGTCGACGGAGCTCTAGCCTGAGTGATGGTATTTAGCACTCTCACTGCGAGATCAGCGGGTAACCATTGAGTGCCCATACATAGAGGGACCACAACTCCGGTTGAGGGTGCCAAATCGAGCCCCTGGCCTGCGAGAGGAGGTCTCTCCTCAATGGTACCGGCCACGGGGCGACATCTGCTAACTGCATCAAATCTGGGAACCATGGTTGGTTCTTCCAAAGAGGTGCTACAAGCAGTATTGACCATCTCGTTTCTCTCACCCGTTCTATCACCTGCAGAAGGAGGGAGACGGGAGGGAACGCATAAAGCGGGCAGCACGGCCATCTCCGTGACAGCGCGCTTTCGTTCTTGGAAAAGAACGTGGGGCAGTGAGCGTCTTCGTGGGACGCAAAGAGGTCCACCTCCGCCATGCCAAATCTCTGCCACAACAGCCGGACTGTTTGCGGGTGTAGAGACCATTCGCCCGTAGGAACATTGCCTCTGGACAGCCTGTCTGGACCCAGATTCTGCAGTCCAGGCACATGCACTGCTCTCAGCGAGCACACGTTGCGCTGAGCCCAAATCAGGAGGCGTTCCGTCAGCCTGCACAGGTTTCGGGACCCGAGACCGACCTGGCGATTTATGTAGGACACCACGGACATGTTGTCCGAACGGACTATGACGTGGTGATCCTTGATATGGGGACAAAAGCGCGTCAGCGCGTTCTCCACTGCCAGCATTTCCAGGCAGTTGATATGATGGAGCTTTTCCCATTCTGACCATAGGCCAAAGGACGGTCTGCCTTCGAGCAGCGCTCCTCATCCCGAAGTGGAGGCGTCCTTCGACACCATTTTCACACTCGGGGAAGTCCCCAGGCTTACACCTGATCGGTACCAGCCGTTCGCTGTCCAAGGTGCTAGAGCCGCAACACAGCTCTGATCGACCTTGAAATGTAGCCGGCCAGACGCCCACGCTCTGCGCGGCACCCGAGCCTTCAGCCAGAACTGCAGGGGGCGCATGCGGAGCAGGCCCAGCCGCAGAACCGGAGATGCTGAGGCCATGAAACCCAGCATCTTTTGACAGTGTTTGAGCGACACAGTCGCGCCACAGCGGAAAGAACTCGCTGCACGCTGAATGCCCATCGCGCGCTGTGATGACAGCCGCGCCGTCATGGAACACGAGTTCAGAACTATACCCAGAAACAGGATCGTCTGACTGGGGTTCAGCGAACTCTTCACCCAATTGACACTGAGGCCGAGCTTCTCGAGGTGATCGAGTAAAACGGCTCTGTGGTCCATGAGCTCCGCTCATGATCGGGCCAGAGCCAGCCAGTCGTCCAAATAATTCAGCACTCGTGTGCCTCTGAGTCTAAGAGGAGCGAGCGCTGCAGCCATGCACCTCGTAAACGTACGAGGAGCTACGGACAAGCCGAATGGCAGGACTGCAAACTGGTATGCCTGGCCCTCGAAGGCGAATCTCAAATATCGCCTGTGGTTTGACGCTATCTGTATTTGAAAATACGCGTCCTTCAGATCTATTGACATGAACCAGTCCCCTCTGCGAATCTGCGCGAGGAGCTTCCTGGTCGTGAGCATTTTGAAACTGCGTTTCATCAATGCCTGTTCAGCTGTCTTAGATCCAGTATGGGCCGGAGACCCCCGTCTCTCTTGGGCACCAGAAAGTATCTGCTGTACAGCCCCCCCTCGCTTTGAGACACAGGCTCTACAGCCCCTTTGCTCAACAGTTTTGATATTTCGGCCCGAAGTATGTGTGCTACTTCTGTTTTGACCGTAGTTTCGACGCGCGCTGAAAAGCACGGTGGGCGTCGAGAAAACTGTAGCGTGTAGCCTCTCTTTATGATGCCTAGCACCCAATCCGAAACCCCTGGAAGCACTGACCATGCATTTGCATGAATGGCTAAGGGCTGGATGCGAAACGCGCTCTGTTGACTGGGCAACGGCGGCGCTCGAGTGTGCTGCGCATCTGAGGCGGGGAGCGCGCTGATCACAGCGGGCAGATCGCTCTTCCTCGACCCCGTCCCGGCGCTTAACCGACTGGAGGGAGGCTGAGCGGGTCCCGTGGGACTCGATATATCTGCGAGTAACCGTGGGCTGCATGTGTGCACTTTTACCACTTTAAACTCGCTGTCTGCCTGTGCAGAATGTACGTGCACGGGCCTCGTTTTTACAGAAGCCCCGCGCCGTATGTGACATAGTGTATGTGGGCACTGGGAAGTGGGCACGTTTACTATGCGGCGCGCTCGACCGATCTGTGTCGATCTTATGTGCGCTAGCCCTGTGTTTAGGGCTGTGCTTATATGTGGAGATGGGCACTGGGTAGTGGGCATCGTCACTGCATTTATAGCACCATCGGCCGTGGCCGGACGAGCACGCACGGGTTTCGTTTTTACAGAAACCACATGACGCGTGTGACATAGTAATAGTGGGCACTGAGGGGTGGGCACGTTTACTATGCAGTGTGCGCGACCGACTTGAGTCGACATTATGGGCGCAGGCCCTGTGTGCAGGGCTGTGCTTACATGTGGAGATGGGCACTGAGGAGTGGGCATCGTCACTACATTTATAGCACCATCGGCCGTGGCCGGACGAACGTGCACGGGTTTCGTTTTTACAGAAACCACATGACGCGTGTGACATAGTGATTGTGGGCACTGAGGAGTGGGCACGTCTACTATGTAGTGCGCGTGATCGACTTGAGTCGCTTTTATAGGCGCGAGCCCTGTGTGAAGGGCTGTGCTTATATGCGGAGATGGGCACTGAGCAGTGGGCATCGTCACTACATTTATAGCACCATCGGCCGTGGCCGGGACACCAGAAATTACACCTTTTTCGGGAAATATCTGGGTAGCCATGATAACGGTTTTCGTGTGCAGGCAAGCGGGCAACCGTACAGGCTTGCGCATTGCAAACAACGCTGAAACAGTCACAATCTCTGGAAACTGAAACAGCGTCGCGCTTAGGTGAGAGCCCGGCCGCAGCGGAACTCGTACACCGGCGCTTCAATGAAGCAGCCATCGTGTGTAGTGCCGACGCAGCGTCATGCAGCATGCGTAGATGGCTTTCCCAGGATGGCTTCGGGGCTCCCGGCCTCACCGTAATCCTCTGCCGCGGTCCCCGCGGCGCGGGGCGACGGCCAGTAGAGCGAGAACGGTGGTCTCGAGCTGCGTTGCTGAAGCTGTTGTGATAACGGCTTTTGTGTGCAGGCAAGCGGGCAACTGTGCAGGCTTGCGCATTGCAGAAAACGCTGAGACAGTCACAATTCCTGGAACTGAAACAGCGGCGCGCTTGGGTGAGAGCTCGGCCACAGCGGAACTCGTACACCTGCGCTTCGATGAAGCAGCCATCGTTAGTAGCGCCGACGCAGCGTCACACAGGAGGCTTTAGATGGCAACACCGCTTTTGCCGCCGTCCAGCAGAGGGCGGACAAAGGTGCGTCGCTATCGCCTGTTCCACCGGCGGAAGTGAGTGGTAGTTCCTGTTTTTAGCATCATCAGTGTGGAGAATGCTAGTGAGACAGACGAACGAGTTCGTGCTGAATATGGAGCGTTCCAAGCCTTCGCCACCTCTTCGTGAAGCTCAGGAAGAAATGAGGCGGGCTTTGAGAAGTACGCTCATCCGAAAGGGAAATACCATCCAGCCGGGAACGAGAGGGGGGGGCGCTGGTGCAAACCACTCGCGGCCGAGACTCATCGCGGCCAACACGATCATTCGCCCCGGCTCCTTCTCGATGTCAGCTCGTCTGCTGGGCTTCTGAGCAGAAGGCGCGAGATCCTCGGAGCTCGCCCAGCCCTCACTGCCCGAAGCTAGCAGAGAGCGCGTGTCCTCTTCCCCCGACGCGGCCCTGAGATCGACTTCCTCGGACGACGCGCCGGCAAACAGCGGGCGCTGCCCACCGGGAAGCGATGCAGGGGGGGCCGGTTAAGCAGGGCGAACCGGCGAGCTCGGTTGAGCTGAAGACGGTTCTGGAATCCGCTGGAAGCGATGCTTTTACGGCGCCTCAGCGCAGCGGAGAATGCAGGCTCAGAGAAAAAGGCCAGGCGAGTTCTCAGAGTCACCATGGCAACAGCTCGCAGTGGGGGCATCCGCCGTCAGCGAGCGAGCGCTGCATGATCTTCACCCAGGCAGGAGACACAGATGACGTACCGGTCTCCCTCGCTGAGTGGGGCTCTGACGAGCCGCAGGAAGGCATCTTAAAAAAGACGCGAGCTCTTTTACGAGTGTGTGTCGCAGGGCGAACACACACACACACATAAAGAACAGCTTGTATATAACAGGATTGAAAGGATATAGGCGCCGGATAGCGCAGCAGGAACGGCAATGGAAGGCGGCGATGCCAGCAGCTTCAGAATGGCTCGTCCTGCTGATGTGCTTTCTCAGACGGCGCTTGCTTCCTCCGTGATCCAGCGATGCGTGAGCTTCGCTGAAGAGATGAAAAATCAGGTGAGTCAGCCTTTTCGAGCTCCTTTTATAGGTTGGGCCACACCCGTTTCGGCGGGAAGTGGCAAGAAGGGCGCGAAGCGCCCTTATTGGTCTGATGTTGCATCAGCCCGCGCTCGATAGGCTGTGCAGTTGCCGCAGAACAAGCCAATGAGCGAACGAGCCGTCTCGCCTATGGCTGTGTACTGCTGCAAATGCGCTTTACAAAAATACAAAATTAAGGATAATTTTTTGCTTCAGTATTTCGTGAAAAGAGACTTTTCCCGTAGCGTCTTAGCTAAGACGCAGTACGAGAGAGCTCTCGTAAGAGAACCGCACACGCCACGGGTGAACAGTATGCGTTCTATTGTATAGCCTCTCTGTAATGAGGTGAAACTGAGGCTATGCGTCACATTTAATTAAGGCCTGTCAGAGTCACTTTCGCTGCAAGTTTATTCTCTTCCGTGGCATTAATGGAAAATGCCGTATTAGATAACTATATAACTTAGTGACTACTGAGATTTGGTGATAGGTGTATTGGGGAAGACATCGTCATTGTCCTTCACAATAAAATATTCATAAAATTGCTGTCCCGTCACTTTTACGGCTGTACTCTGACTGTGTATGGCATCGGTGGGAATATATCAGTACGCCACATTAATGAAAAGACGCTCACTCTCTGTCCAGAGAACTGAATTACGTTCTGTTTGGACGACTGAACTGCATTTGTTGCTATGGCCAGAGGGACCCCTGCTGGAGAGAAATAAAACTAATTCTGTGAATGAATGTTTGTTTATTTATTTATTATTATTATTATTTTATTATTATTATTATATTTTTTTAATAAGCGTATTTGAATTATTTTTATGCATTTAGTCTCCACAATGTAGAATTAACAAGAACACACACGCACACAGTGGGGCCTACATGTGGACACACTATGCAATGTCCCACAATGCTTTTTGAAAGCTCATAAACACAGACAGCTTCATGTTTACTTGTTGCAGTTTTTATTTCACTGCAGTCATAATAATTGATTGCTTTTATATGCACATTTTATATTTGCTTTCCAGTGTTCCTTAACAAAGCGACGTAAAACTTTGTACAAATCACTTTAACTGCAAACATCAGGACATGTAGCTGAGAGTACACAATGCTTACTAAGCTAAGCCTTACCAAGAAGAAGGACCTAATAACTGCTGTGCTGGAAACCGATGTGTATATACTAAGATGAGTCCCAAATGCCACTGTACATCTGCATATAGACCAAAATTTGTCTCTCGGGGGGGGGGGTCTGCCTTCGAGCAGCGCTCCTCATCCCGAAGTGGAGGCGTCCTTCGACACCATTTTCACACTCGGGGAAGTCCCCAGGCTTACACCTGATCGGTACCAGCCGTTCGCTGTCCAAGGTGCTAGAGCCGCAACACAGCTCTGATCGACCTTGAAATGTAGCCGGCCAGACGCCCACGCTCTGCGCGGCACCCGAGCCTTCAGCCAGAACTGCAGGGGGCGCATGCGGAGCAGGCCCAGCCGCAGAACCGGAGATGCTGAGGCCATGAAACCCAGCATCTTTTGACAGTGTTTGAGCGACACAGTCGCGCCACAGCGGAAAGAACTCGCTGCACGCTGAATGCCCATCGCGCGCTGTGATGACAGCCGCGCCGTCATGGAACACGAGTTCAGAACTATACCCAGAAACAGGATCGTCTGACTGGGGTTCAGCGAACTCTTCACCCAATTGACACTGAGGCCGAGCTTCTCGAGGTGATCGAGTAAAACGGCTCTGTGGTCCATGAGCTCCGCTCATGATCGGGCCAGAGCCAGCCAGTCGTCCAAATAATTCAGCACTCGTGTGCCTCTGAGTCTAAGAGGAGCGAGCGCTGCAGCCATGCACCTCGTAAACGTACGAGGAGCTACGGACAAGCCGAATGGCAGGACTGCAAACTGGTATGCCTGGCCCTCGAAGGCGAATCTCAAATATCGCCTGTGGTTTGACGCTATCTGTATTTGAAAATACGCGTCCTTCAGATCTATTGACATGAACCAGTCCCCTCTGCGAATCTGCGCGAGGAGCTTCCTGGTCGTGAGCATTTTGAAACTGCGTTTCATCAATGCCTGTTCAGCTGTCTTAGATCCAGTATGGGCCGGAGACCCCCGTCTCTCTTGGGCACCAGAAAGTATCTGCTGTACAGCCCCCCCTCGCTTTGAGACACAGGCTCTACAGCCCCTTTGCTCAACAGTTTTGATATTTCGGCCCGAAGTATGTGTGCTACTTCTGTTTTGACCGTAGTTTCGACGCGCGCTGAAAAGCACGGTGGGCGTCGAGAAAACTGTAGCGTGTAGCCTCTCTTTATGATGCCTAGCACCCAATCCGAAACCCCTGGAAGCACTGACCATGCATTTGCATGAATGGCTAAGGGCTGGATGCGAAACGCGCTCTGTTGACTGGGCAACGGCGGCGCTCGAGTGTGCTGCGCATCTGAGGCGGGGAGCGCGCTGATCACAGCGGGCAGATCGCTCTTCCTCGACCCCGTCCCGGCGCTTAACCGACTGGAGGGAGGCTGAGCGGGTCCCGTGGGACTCGATATATCTGCGAGTAACCGTGGGCTGCATGTGTGCACTTTTACCACTTTAAACTCGCTGTCTGCCTGTGCAGAATGTACGTGCACGGGCCTCGTTTTTACAGAAGCCCCGCGCCGTATGTGACATAGTGTATGTGGGCACTGGGAAGTGGGCACGTTTACTATGCGGCGCGCTCGACCGATCTGTGTCGATCTTATGTGCGCTAGCCCTGTGTTTAGGGCTGTGCTTATATGTGGAGATGGGCACTGGGTAGTGGGCATCGTCACTGCATTTATAGCACCATCGGCCGTGGCCGGACGAGCACGCACGGGTTTCGTTTTTACAGAAACCACATGACGCGTGTGACATAGTAATAGTGGGCACTGAGGGGTGGGCACGTTTACTATGCAGTGTGCGTGACCGACTTGAGTCGACATTATGGGCGCAGGCCCTGTGTGCAGGGCTGTGCTTACATGTGGAGATGGGCACTGAGGAGTGGGCATCGTCACTACATTTATAGCACCATCGGCCGTGGCCGGACGAACGTGCACGGGTTTCGTTTTTACAGAAACCACATGACGCGTGTGACATAGTGATTGTGGGCACTGAGGAGTGGGCACGTCTACTATGTAGTGCGCGTGATCGACTTGAGTCGCTTTTATAGGCGCGAGCCCTGTGTGAAGGGCTGTGCTTATATGCGGAGATGGGCACTGAGCAGTGGGCATCGTCACTACATTTATAGCACCATCGGCCGTGGCCGGGACACCAGAAATTACACCTTTTTCGGGAAATATCTGGGTAGCCGTGATAACGGTTTTCGTGTGCAGGCAAGCGGGCAACCGTACAGGCTTGCGCATTGCAAACAACGCTGAAACAGTCACAATCTCTGGAAACTGAAACAGCGTCGCGCTTAGGTGAGAGCCCGGCCGCAGCGGAACTCGTACACCGGCGCTTCAATGAAGCAGCCATCGTGTGTAGTGCCGACGCAGCGTCATGCAGCATGCGTAGATGGCTTTCCCAGGATGGCTTCGGGGCTCCCGGCCTCACCGTAATCCTCTGCCGCGGTCCCCGCGGCGCGGGGCGACGGCCAGTAGAGCGAGAACGGTGGTCTCGAGCTGCGTTGCTGAAGCTGTTGTGATAACGGCTTTTGTGTGCAGGCAAGCGGGCAACTGTGCAGGCTTGCGCATTGCAGAAAACGCTGAGACAGTCACAATTCCTGGAACTGAAACAGCGGCGCGCTTGGGTGAGAGCTCGGCCACAGCGGAACTCGTACACCTGCGCTTCGATGAAGCAGCCATCGTTAGTAGCGCCGACGCAGCGTCACACAGGAGGCTTTAGATGGCAACACCGCTTTTGCCGCCGTCCAGCAGAGGGCGGACAAAGGTGCGTCGCTATCGCCTGTTCCACCGGCGGAAGTGAGTGGTAGTTCCTGTTTTTAGCATCATCAGTGTGGAGAATGCTAGTGAGACAGACGAACGAGTTCGTGCTGAATATGGAGCGTTCCAAGCCTTCGCCACCTCTTCGTGAAGCTCAGGAAGAAATGAGGCGGGCTTTGAGAAGTACGCTCATCCGAAAGGGAAATACCATCCAGCCGGGAACGAGAGGGGGGGGCGCTGGTGCAAACCACTCGCGGCCGAGACTCATCGCGGCCAACACGATCATTCGCCCCGGCTCCTTCTCGATGTCAGCTCGTCTGCTGGGCTTCTGAGCAGAAGGCGCGAGATCCTCGGAGCTCGCCCAGCCCTCACTGCCCGAAGCTAGCAGAGAGCGCGTGTCCTCTTCCCCCGACGCGGCCCTGAGATCGACTTCCTCGGACGACGCGCCGGCAAACAGCGGGCGCTGCCCACCGGGAAGCGATGCAGGGGGGGCCGGTTAAGCAGGGCGAACCGGCGAGCTCGGTTGAGCTGAAGACGGTTCTGGAATCCGCTGGAAGCGATGCTTTTACGGCGCCTCAGCGCAGCGGAGAATGCAGGCTCAGAGAAAAAGGCCAGGCGAGTTCTCAGAGTCACCATGGCAACAGCTCGCAGTGGGGGCATCCGCCGTCAGCGAGCGAGCGCTGCATGATCTTCACCCAGGCAGGAGACACAGATGACGTACCGGTCTCCCTCGCTGAGTGGGGCTCTGACGAGCCGCAGGAAGGCATCTTAAAAAAGACGGTCTGATGTTGCATCAGCCCGCGCTCGATAGGCTGTGCAGTTGCCGCAGAACAAGCCAATGAGCGAACGAGCCGTCTCGCCTATGGCTGTGTACTGCTGCAAATGCGCTTTACAAAAATACAAAATTAAGGATAATTTTTTGCTTCAGTATTTCGTGAAAAGAGACTTTTCCCGTAGCGTCTTAGCTAAGACGCAGTACGAGAGAGCTCTCGTAAGAGAACCGCACACGCCACGGGTGAACAGTATGCGTTCTATTGTATAGCCTCTCTGTAATGAGGTGAAACTGAGGCTATGCGTCACATTTAATTAAGGCCTGTCAGAGTCACTTTCGCTGCAAGTTTATTCTCTTCCGTGGCATTAATGGAAAATGCCGTATTAGATAACTATATAACTTAGTGACTACTGAGATTTGGTGATAGGTGTATTGGGGAAGACATCGTCATTGTCCTTCACAATAAAATATTCATAAAATTGCTGTCCCGTCACTTTTACGGCTGTACTCTGACTGTGTATGGCATCGGTGGGAATATATCAGTACGCCACATTAATGAAAAGACGCTCACTCTCTGTCCAGAGAACTGAATTACGTTCTGTTTGGACGACTGAACTGCATTTGTTGCTATGGCCAGAGGGACCCCTGCTGGAGAGAAATAAAACTAATTCTGTGAATGAATGTTTGTTTATTTATTTATTATTATTATTATTTTATTATTATTATTATATTTTTTTAATAAGCGTATTTGAATTATTTTTATGCATTTAGTCTCCACAATGTAGAATTAACAAGAACACACACGCACACAGTGGGGCCTACATGTGGACACACTATGCAATGTCCCACAATGCTTTTTGAAAGCTCATAAACACAGACAGCTTCATGTTTACTTGTTGCAGTTTTTATTTCACTGCAGTCATAATAATTGATTGCTTTTATATGCACATTTTATATTTGCTTTCCAGTGTTCCTTAACAAAGCGACGTAAAACTTTGTACAAATCACTTTAACTGCAAACATCAGGACATGTAGCTGAGAGTACACAATGCTTACTAAGCTAAGCCTTACCAAGAAGAAGGACCTAATAACTGCTGTGCTGGAAACCGATGTGTATATACTAAGATGAGTCCCAAATGCCACTGTACATCTGCATATAGACCAAAATTTGTCTCTCGGGGGGGGGGGGGGGGGGGTTGTGCATACAGGGAAATCAGTAATGCATATATTTTGGGTTTGTTGTTGTTGTATGAGTGAGTGTGAGGTCTTGAAGACTTCTTGTCTAACGTTGTTAGGGTGTTAACTGTTCCTACAGGGTAGGAAATAAGAATGAATAAGATTGATGATCAAAAACCCAAATTGTTGAATATCTGCTAGAATTCTGGTCAACTTTATTCTGACCAAGAGATGGAACATAAATAATCAATGGTATCTGCTGAATTCAACAGGATCTTGCCGTTTTGTGTGTGTGAAATGGACCAGAAAGTTACTTAGCAGAATACACATTCCTTGGGAGTATTTGTGATATGGAATAATGTTTTCAATCGAATTCTTTTAGCTTTAAGCTTTCCGCTGATGCCTTTCACTGGCTCAGTTGGAAGTTATTCCCTGTTAATTTGCTTAGGAACCATATGTATTGGGAAAAGTGCTAAACGCATAGATTGAAACTGAAGTATTTGAAAATCAATGTTTCAATGGACAGTAATCGCATTCAAAAGCCTTCATTCCTGTAGGCTACTTATAATGTCAGCCACTGTAATACCAAGTTTAACCAAACGAGGGCAACACAAACACAATGTTGCACTCATGTCACTTCTCTTTCCTGTCAGATATGGCTCAGCTCAGTTTATATTAAACATGCCTTTTCTTATCAATCTCTTAACTACTGGGATGACAATCACTAAATGATTATGAGTTGTTAACTAAACACTCAAAAACATGGTCACATATGGGTTGGACATGCCATAATTAAAAAAATTATATTTAAAAAAAAAAAAAGATCAAGCCTGGAAAATCAAATGGAAACTGGATAGCAAATTTACAGAAAAAAGTGGACATTTCCATTGAATATATACCCTTTAAGTTACTATCATCTGTAAAATTAAGAAAATATTTTATAGAATATAAATTATATAAAGTGACATATTATCGTCATTACAGATTTACTCATTATTAGTTACTACAAGGATCCACAAATGACTAGAAAAAGTAAAGGCCTGTGAGCCCTGAATAAAGCATTACCTCCATACTGCTCAGTCTGCAAATGAAGGTTGAATGCTCTAACAGGATGTGCACATTTTAATGGAATCTGATGTTTCTCTTGTTGAAGTAATGAACTGATTTGTCAGAGGCTAATAAAGCCAATGTGTTTCCCTTTCTAGGCCCTAAGAGTAGCTTTCAGTCAGCTTGTTTGTTTATTTATCTTTTCTCATCCCACTGAATAGATCTGTATTTGGAGCTCAGAAATGAAGCAGGCCTAGAGGCTTCTGAGCCAATCTTGTTTTTTCTGTCATTGTTATGGTCTCTCATAAAGAAGCTCTTGGATGCGGCTTGCCTGAGGGCGTTCAGAGAGAAAGCTAATGAAAAACTTGAGTGGAACGGACTAAACATCACAGACTCTACGCAGAGAACATACACTGCAGACTTACAAGGGAGCAGCTTGTTTCTGAATTGGCAGGGAACACAAGTCTTTTTTGATGCATCAGAACAGAATAATTCTTGCATACAGCCATCCTTTTTTGGTGTTTAATATGGGATTGTGATGGTCCTTATTTTCCTTTTATTAAATTTTTATAATTTATCTATATATTCATTTATTTATTTTTAATTTCTGCAGGTTTAGTCATCCATAGGTTCTAGGTTAGTTAATGAAAGAATGTTAGGTTAAAAGTGCCTTGGGAGCAATTACAATATGTAGGATATTTTTATCTTTTTGTCCAGAAGTCAGTTTTTGCATATGCTAGTCAACCTGTTTCATGTGCCCTTTGTGTGGTTGTGTGTGTTCTTTGAGCAGAAGGCTTGCCCAGGCGAGGACAGCAGTACTCTCGCAGGGCTCCTGAGGGGCCAGGAGTCACAGATGGGCAGCTGTCATGTACACTCAACCTCATCACAGCCACCAACCGTCCAGAGAAGCTGCACTGAACAAACTTCTTTTACTTTCCAGAACAAGTATTAGAGTAACATGTAGAATTTGTGCTCTGTATTTAACCCATGCAAGTCCACACAAACACAAACACTGTCAACACCTACAGCAGGGATAGGCAACTCCGGTCCTGGAGGGCCACTAGCCTGCAGAGTTTAGCTCCACTGACGTTTTTTGATTCTTACACTTTTTTTTTATCATGATAATCTTCACAAATTAATGTTAAAGCTTAAATAGGACATAAACAAAGTACACAAGGGTTACTTGACTTTAAGGTCACCACCAACCTTCCAACAACTCTTTTAAGGTCTCCGACAACCTCATACTAATCCCATTTAGCCATTTGTTAACAACCGGTTTTTATTCTGCTTTTTAATCAAGACTAATGAATAAAAGCTTTAAAAAAAATAGTATTACTGATACATTTTATTTTGCTTAAAAATAAAACATGATATCCTGAGCTTGTTTTAATTAAATACCTTATGGAATTTAACCAAAAACCCATTCAGAAAGCTCACAGGATGATGCAACAGGAAGTGATAAACTAATTTTGGCCTACCAAAATGCATCATCCATGCAGCACTTTATACCTGAGGCAACACACAGAGAATGACTACAATGAGTTCATTTGTACTGTAATGTGACAGACAACCACTTATCCAGTACTAGAACTTCAGATCAATACTACGTACTACTGTATATTAGCTTTTACTGAGAAATAGAGGATATGAAATGTCTAATTTCACAGGTGTAGATGCTGCACACGGTTTTTCTTTTTAAATTCACTTGTATTCTGTTATGGGCTGGTGAGGTACAAATGTACAAGAACGAAGAAGATCAACAAAAAGGTACTTTCATTAGAATATCCAGGAGACAGTTAAATAAATCCACATTAGAACAAAGAATAAACATCAACAAGAACAGACAAAATACCAAAGAAGACTTTAAATAAGGCAGCTGATGAGGGGAAAACAGGTGGAGGGAGTTACTAATAATGACTAATGAGCAAATTCATCAAAAACCATAGACACAAACAAGGCATGAGAAAGGGAATCACAGAAAACCAAACCAAAACAGATCATGACCATATTCATCATCATGACTTAAGGTCAGTCACAATTTTTATTAAATGACTTAAGAGCAAACTTCCGACTTAGTAATAAGGCCTGTCATATATATTGACCACCATCTATACATTCAACAAAGATTAAATATTCAGAGATCTTATTCCGATGAAGAGTAAAGTTAAAGATAGTAAAGGTAATAATAGCCCATGTATTGCCATTAAGGACAAAAGCCTGCCTTGTTGTCTGCAGGCAAATCAGCATGTTCTCTGAGATGTGAAAGCTGAGTCCTACAACAGGTGTTGTTTTGATGAGTCATGTGGGCAGAAATTGCATGTAAGGCCAAAACATTGGCTGTTTCACTGAGATTTAGTCACTCATGGTTGAGGAACTCATCATCTTTAACATGGTTTAATATGTGCCTTTCACCTATTTAACTCCAAAAAAAGGGAAGAGGACGAGTGTCCTATTTAGTGTCCACATGTAAACCTTCAGCAAAATACAGATTCTGCCCTTTTGTTATCAGAGCGATTTTTTACAAATCATTGCTACAAGTTACATAAGTTTAATAAAGGCAAACGGTTTGCCTCAAGAGGGGGCAAGAATGATAAATGTCTTTTTTCATTGATCAATCCCACTTTTCAGCCATTTGAAAGAACACACAAATGCTAGTCTGCAGTGAACGGCTGTTTTCTCTTGGTTCACAACAGAAATGTTGCAGGGCCAAGTGGAAGCAAAACACTTTTTTATTCAAGGTTTTTTTGTTGTTTGTTTATCAACAGTGCATTCACAACACTTTTACCACAATTTTCAGTAAAATCTCACCATTGACATGAACAAATGTAAGCTTACACGCCATGACATTTTTAATAGATAAATCAAATTGATTAAGTTTATACTTTTTTTTTTATGCATTCTAACTAGTGACTTTTACTATCAAGCATCACTATACTTTACACTATGGACATTATGGACATGAATGATACAGCAAATTGTGTGACTTGTTAAGCAGGTGTGCAATACTACTAGGGTTAAAGATTACTGTTCTTGCAGTTGAAATCCGTACATGATGGACAATAAAATGGTGGAAAATACCACTTACAATTAAGGAATGAAGGTCTATAGGGCGACTTGAGGGCGGGGATTTTTTTTGCTGGTAATCAACCATTCACAAGATGATAACACATTAGCATCATGATCCCATATTTTGTGGAGACAAGGACCACTTTCCTTTTCTTATTCATTGCATTCAGAAGATTAGGATATTGCTTCACATGTTACAGTCTGACTGTAACAATCATACTCTATAAATACAACACTGAGGAAGGACTTAAACACACCATATGCGTCCTCTCCCTCCACAAACAATCTGATGGAAGTGTATTGATCCAGCTCTCTCGCGAGTGGCTTTATTGAATCATCTGGTGAAGTCCTGTGATTGATCGACTGCAAAAGTCACCATTGCCAGTGATAGCATCACGTGATTTTGGAGATTTGACAAAAGATAAACCAGTCTAGTTCACTGCTGTTTTATATATCACTATATCTTTCTACAGTTGTTGGCAATATCAGTGTAAATATTTCTTCTCTTGTTAAGTATGAGAGGAGATATGTCACAAAAGTTTGTACTCATGCCACTAAAAGGTAAGGATGGTCAGCAATGAGCTTTAAATTTTGCTTTATGAGGCAGATTGGGGAGAAGAGGAGGCCAGTTCAGAAGATGTCTCCTAGGAATTTCTATTATTTACAGTCTGCCTTCCTGTGGACTCAATGTGAGTTGACAGCAACCATAAGAAGCTCATGAATAAAACCATGGGTGCTCAAAAGAGAAATGCAGATTGTGGATTTCATGTTGCCACTGGCCAAGGTTGATGGGTTATGAGTTTTGGGGGGTAAAAAAAAAGGAGATGAGCTCAGTTGGTAGTGCTAAGTATCCTTAAGCACTTGTCACAATCTCATTAAGACTCTATATTGTCAATCGCTGTGGCTCCAAAGTATCTTAACAAGCAACAGATATTACTTTATTATATCACTCATTATGTCTTTGTATGCACGCCAGTGGAATTAAAAATGCTATATTACAGCATCTCGGCTGAGGCAGGGATAGACTGAGACATCAATGCACATGCAACTCGACATATGCTTTATGTAAATCATAATATGATAAAATTCATTGCTAACCAATCTGGACAACTTCTTTCAGGTTTTTAGAAACGTACACATTCAGAAGAAATTAAAACATGTAATGATTATGATGTGCTTATTCTCTATTGAGTCCATAATGATTATATTAAGCTGTTGGGCTTTTATATGAATTTATTAAGTCAAATAAGATAATCTATGAGAAAGAACTATAAATTACTTTTACTAATGCAAACACGTTAACATTAACTGAAAAAAGTATTGCAACCATTTTTATGTAAATGTTAAATCAAAAATGTGTGCTTTTAAGATTGTAGTGTTTAAGTCAACGAGGCAAGCATTTTAATAAAAGAAATCTTTTAGTAAAAGATCTTTTTTACATCTTTTTTTACTTGAGGTAATCATGCACAAGGAGACTAGGAATGTGTATTAGGAAATTAAATAAATAAATATTCCATTAAGAAAGTGATGCTGACTGTGGAGCTCTCATGCCCTGATGATCTCATCTATTTGGCAATATTTTCCAAAAGCCTGCCGTCCGAGAGCCTTTCAGTCTGTCTAGTTACTGATATTTCAGCCTAGTAAAGCTTAAGAGGAAAAAGGTTCCCAGAGACAATGACTTAATACACGCTCACTGAATGTTCTTTACAGTCTTCTTACTGGACGTCAATTGAGGTGAGCTGCTTGTGCAACGCTGGGATAAAATCATCTGTAAATTACATTAAAGCTGCTCTGCATTTTTCAAACTGATAAAAATTCTCAAGTGTGTGTGTGTGTGTAAGAGTAGGTAAGGCCTTTGTTACAGTTATAGACATTGATTGCACACAAGAAATAGAATTACATTGCAACAAGGGCTGGGAAAAGTGATTGCTACCAACAAACAGCAGGCAGTGTTCATAAACAAAATAATTCACAGTATATTGTTTAATTAATAGCACTGTAGCATATGGCTCTCATTTTTTCCACACCTCTGAATTACTGTCACTCTTTTAAAATGATTTCTCCCAGAATAGCCCGATCAGCCATGCTTACACGTGTCATTTAGTGTGACAAAGCTATATTTGGTGTAATGATTCTTGAACACCATGTAAATTAGACATATTATGTGTTCAATATGGCAATAAATTAGATTACCACACATATCTTTTTCTACTTCATTCTTCTTTTTTTTATGAAATTGGTTGAGATTTAGAGATCAATGTTTAATACTTTTGCATATGGTCATGTTATTGTACAGCGTTTTTTAGAGAGCTCTCTGTGTGGTTGTAAATATTTCATGAAGCCATTGCAACAGCGGCCAAAAATCTAATTGCAAAACAAATATACAAGATGCACACCATGCTATGTGCAGCCTGCAGTGTCCCAGCAGAAAAGCATCATGGATGTGTGCTTGTTTGCTTGTCTCAGTCCCTCAGGGGAACTCAGATAAGTGTGGTATGGATAGTTTACATATTTTGTAGCACATGCAATTCAAGACAAGAATGGGAATACTGAGGCATACAAAGTGAGAGACTGTGGTTTCAGATGCCTAGTTAAATAAAAAAATAAAAAAAACATTGAAGACAGACTAGTTACTGGTGCTGTATTTATGGCAAGGAGTTGATTTACTTTGGAACAATTTCAAAACATAATTTATACATCATTCAGAATGTTGGACCTTAAGAGAACATTCAGAAATAAAATTTTCACAGATTTCTAGGAATGTTAACAAAACATTCTTAGAAAATGCATGCTTTTGTTAGCTAGGAAAGTGTTCAGAAAAAAATGTCAAACTACTTCTGATCATGGTTTTAAGATCATGCTGGCATACATCAAAACAGATCTGCAGGATAATGATGAGACTTTACTGTCCATGAGTTGACCTTAATTTGTCCATAAAAAAAAAAAAAACAGTAAAGCACTCATATCCTCCAGTGCACTCCAGAGTTGGCTAGAAGACTGCTTAAACATTCATGGATTTCCCTCATTTTATAAATATAAAATTCACATCATTTATTTTTAAGGGCACTGACTGCTTTTGGACATTTTTCGTTTTCAAGACTCTCAAGAAGATAGTGATTATGCTCAAATTCCCTATACAGACACTTCCCGACCTAGACTTTTTATGACACTATAGGCTGTTTAAAGTTTTATATTAATGTAACGAATGATTCGCTGACATTTTGACCTAACTGTAGTGATTTGATATGTTTGGGTGAAAATTCATGTTAGACTTTGTTTAAAGCTTTATTCAATTTATCTATAAAAGTGTAGACTATAGAACATACAGTGGGTAAAATAAGTATTGAACACGTCACCGTTTTTCTCAGTAAATATGTTTCTAAAGGTGCTGCTGACTTGAAATTTTCACCAGATTTAACAGCCCAAGTAATCCATACATACAAAGAAAACAAAACAAACAAGTTCAGAAATTAAGTTATGTATAACAAAATGGAATGACACAGGGTAAAAGTATTGGACACACGTAGAAAGGGAGGAGCAAAAAGGCATTGGAAAGCCAAGACACCAGCTGAAATCTATCAGTAATTGGAAAGCAATCTTGCCCCTAGTCAGTGGAAATTAATATTAGCTGGTTCAGTCCCAACACCTACAGTACCAGGATGATGAAGATGAAACCAGTGGACATTTCAGCAAGACCCAAAGAGCAGCCAAGGAAACTCTCAACTGGTTTCAGAAAAAGAAAATAAAGCTGCTAGAATGGCCAGCCAATCGTACTTGAATCCTACAGAAAATAACTAAAGACGAGAGTTCATAGAAGATGCTCACAGAACCTTCAAGACTCTGTGGAAGTTCAATACTTTTTCCCTGTCATCCCATTTTAATACACATGACTTAATATCTGAACATATTTGTTTATTTTATTTGTGGATTACTTGGTTTGATACCGACATCTGTTGAAAATGTCATGTCTACAGCACCTTTAGAAATATATTAACTGGGAAAAAATAGTGGCGTTTACTATACTTATTTTAAACACTGTATTGTTGTAAAAAGAATACATACTCTTAGGTTCTTTATTGGTATACAGTTCCACAAAGAACACTGTCTGAACCATTCCCTGTTGCCTACATTGTGCATTATGTGCCATTCACCGTACAGAAAATTCTAACACTGTGAACAAGTGACCAATCTCAGCTGCAGCTTCAGCATCGATTTAAAGTGTAGGGGCGGAAGCTTAGGATTCTAGAGAGCATTTAATTGGTCAGAAGATTTGATGAGAAGCTTGAAGTACGAGGTGATATAAAAAATATAAAAAAGAGAAATAGAAAAATTAATTGATCCACTTTGGCAGAAGTGACAAGCTTTGAATGCTTATCGTTTGGAGCACACTGGCTTATAGATACCCTTAAGACTAACATACATACTAACACCCAAAAAACTTTATTTTGATTTCATGGGGGCTTTAACATCCACAGAACCTAAAAGGTTATTCAAATATTCTTCACACTAAGAACTGAAAGGTTCTTTGGGGAACCCAAAATGACTTCCTCTTGCTGGTATGCAGACGGTGGATAACAAATGGGTTGCAAGAAGTCCCAATGATCTGCTCTCTCAGGATTCTTGCACTAACCATCCCAGATTGTCCTATACCTTCTTATTTAACAAGAAGCTTCAGTAGTACCACACTCAGAAAGATGTCCATAATGACAAAGTAGGGGCTAGCAGTCATCAGCAGGTGCTCATGCTCCTTCTCTTGGCTAACGCTCTAAGATGGACGATTAGCTGCACCCTGCTTTGAATCTCATTATCGTGGGTCTGGCAGACGCCATGGCAGCAGCCTGTGCAGCAGGACAAAGAGCCATCCCTCTTCCCTACAAATCATCCACAAAACACAAGCTGGCTTCCCGCAGTGTGGCCCAATCACACCACTGAGAAAACACAACCTCACTCCTACTTTGAGCACAAAGAAACGCATTATTACAGAATGTATAGGAGAGGGTTATTATCTTGCACTGTTTCCTGGCAGTATGTTACAGTGTTCTGACTGCCTGGGGATGGGGGGGGGGGTGGGGTGGTTACATTTCTTTTTTATTAGTAGTATTATTATGATTTAGAAATAATTGTAAAGGGTGCTAAAGGGATCCAATAAAAATCTGCTAAGAATTTATAATAATTTGGAGTGAGCTGAAATTCTGAATAAATCTATATTATCTCTTTAAAATTTATAGAGAATGTATTACTGTTTTGATCATATAATGGCAGCTTTAGTGCAGACTCAAAAATCATTAAAAACAAATAATAATAATAATAATAATAAATAAAATCTTGCAGACCCCAAATTTTGGAATGGTATAATAGTGTCTAATAAAAAAAAATTCTAAAGTAAATTAACACGGGGGGGGGAATACTTGTATTATTTAATAATACAAGTTGTATTCTCAAATTGGTCTACTTTCCTGTTAATACTAATGTTTCAAATTCCAAATTTACAAGAGCATAAATGTGCTTGTAGGTGCAAATGATTTTATATATGAAAATTTAGAGGAATGGAGACCGAAGCAAGTGTCTGGTTGCCCACTTTGACATTCGAGAAATGTCAGTGAGCTTTATATAGTGTCCTCAGCGCTGGAGGAAGATATATTTTGACTGTAGACGAGGAACAGTGAAAACAGATGCATCTGCATGCCTTAAGTTCCCATGGCTACATCAGATTATTGTCTGATTACTTACATAAAGCACGTATCTGCCTCCTCTCAAGCACAACTATGACACATGGTCTCAAATTTTAAGTTATACCTAAACACCAGCTCAGTTAAGGAGGTCTACTGACACTTAAAAATGAAATGAAAAATAAATGTTGTCAATTTAACAATTCAACCATACAAATATATAGAAATAAATAACATTTTAAACTAACAAATTCATAAACATTTATATTAATATTAATGCATATTGTAAAATGTAGTTCGATAAAAATAATATAAAACATGAAATAAATATTTTAAATTGAAATATAATTGGACATAAAACAACTTTATTTGATGTTCATTTCATATATATATATATATATATATATATATATATATATATATATATATATATATATACGAGTCTTCACTGTCCATGAGTTGACATTAATTTGTCCATAACCAGAATGTTTCGTCTGAGACCACTCATAGTCTCCAGTTGGCTAGAAGACTGCTTAGATACAAATTTGCATAAAAACATTATTTGATTCATGCTTAGATAAAAAATAAAATAGTAAATTAATATCAAAATAGATTCTAAATTGTATTTCTTTCCTCATTGGTCAAGGGTTTTTCTCTCTTTATTTGTCAGTGAAGATGCTAACGATCAAACTAAACATGTCTGTTGATTTAAGAACATAAATGATTTGTGTATGACAGTCAGGGACTAAAAAGGTCATATGAATATTTACAGTGATTTAAAAAGCACACACAGCTATATAGTGTAGAAACCATGACTCAGCTGCGGTGTGATTTCAAAAAAACAACTAGTTTTCATAAAACTCACCTAGTATAGAGCAGAGACTGTAGAGTCTGTATTAGCTTAGCTTGAAAGACCAAACTATTTAGGCTACATAAATCATTATGCGGCGGTATCAAATGTGAGCCGGTGTGTTTTGAATATAAGGAAAGAAGTACTTTCATTCCTTCTCTTTAGACTGCGCTGCGTCGATTGTCGAGCTCACGGATGTGAATGGGTCGGTTCGGTGATCTGCTGGCCTGGTCTGCGCATGAGCGGGGAAGCGCAGGGAGAGGAGTGGGACTGGGAGCAGCTGTGGCAAATGTTCCACCAGTCCAGCAATCTCGAGAAGAAAAGACCATTTACGACTGAAGAAAACACTTTAACGCACTCTTTGAGCGGAATCTAGTGAGGAGAATCGCGTCGGGCGTCCGCGAACACCTGCGAAGCGTCCAAAGTAGCAGATCGGCGCGTTTTCTGAACTCACTTGCAAACAAAATAACAACCCCGAAAGACTGACAATAAAAGCCCACAACTGACACCAAACCGAACCAGGGCCTCGATACACCGTCCTCTCCTCAACTCGGACATTTACCCTGCACTATTTCAGAACAGTCTTTCTTCTCTTTGTGAAACTCGTGAAACAATGAAGACTTAAACTCATGTGTTAGCCGCTGAGCTGTATGTATGTGTGTGTGTGTGAGTCTGTGCTCTTCTCCAGGAAACTTTGTCCCGTCTCTTTAAAAGACTGGAAGCAGAAGAAGCTGTAACAGACTCGGAGAAGAAGCTCAGGCTGTCTTCTTGATTTCTGTATGGAGGTGAGGGGCGAGGACAGGGGATCGGACGGCAGCAGAGGCCCCGACTCGACCCACTTTCCTCTCTACAACAAACCCCCGCGAGCACGGCTGGCGGATCCTGACATGATGATCTACCCCGGTTCTGGAGGAGAGGATTTCACGGGGAGAGCCGCCGCTGCGGGCTGCGAGTCGCCCTCCTCGGACGGACCGGGCAGCAGCCGGATGTCACCCACCGACGGGCCCACGGTTCTGCCAAGTTTAACGGCGCTCCCTCCGCCGCCTGGAATCGGGGCACAGGGGAGCGTGGATGAAAGCGATCAACAGGATGGGCCAGAATATGAGGAAGAGGAGGTTGTTTTCCCCCTTTCAGCGCCGCCCTCCAACCAGTAAGGATTCATCCCGCACACATGTGTCTTTTATATTTTTAGTAATTCATGATGGGAAAGGACTTCTGACATGGGAGGGTTACAGACCTGTTGTGATCATCTTAATGGTTCTGTCAAAAAGTAGTTAGCTATCTACTTCCATATGGTTGATGGCCGTTTGTTGTTGTTTTTGTTGTTAACTGGCAGTTGTTGTCACTAGAAATTTAGTGTGTAAAAACAATGAGGTGAAATACAGGGCTAAGTTGCAAGCATTAAGAGAAAGAGATGACAACTCTATACGCGTATGTGTGGTTATATATTAGCTATTGATAGTCTAAGCTATTGATAGTCTGTGGGAAGTCGTGGCCTAATGGTTAGAGAGTCGGACTCCCAATCGAAAGGTTGTGAGTTCGAGTCCTGGGCCGGCAGGAATTGTGGGTGGGGGGAGTGCATGTACAGTTCTCTCTCCACCTTCAATACCACGACTTAGGTGTCCTTAAGCAAAGCATCGAACCCCAAATTCTGAGTATGGGTCACCATACTTGGCTGAATGTCACTTCACACTCACACTTTAAATAATGTAGCTAATATTGATATAAATGCACTTTTACTATCTCAAAGACAAAACACCATTAACATGATCCTAGTATAAGCTTAAATTTAGCATTTAATGAGACCTGAATCAATCCAGTATATAACTGATAAACTACATACTTCAGTTAGCGAATCAGTGTTTAAGAACTGTTTCTTGTCACAAATATTGTGTATAATTGTTTTTTTTTTACTATGAAAAAATTTATAAAAGATTAAAATATTTTACTGTTACACTTTTTTTACTGTATATTGTAAAGTAACTTGCAGTTAACTAAGTTTTTACTGTTGCGTTTTTACGTTTCCCTTACATTATTTGACAGTAAACTGTAAGCTAGGTTTTGATACAGACCATTGGCAAGCATTCATAAGTAGCAAATGTAACTGTTTGTATGCATATTTAAATTTAACAGACACTCTTGTCAAGTCACCTTTGTGACTTTCATATGAGATATTTTAATTCCTCGTATTGCAGAATTCGAGGTTATGTCTTCTGAATTTTTGCCATTTAGTTATGAGTTATCAATATTACTTTACCACTTGAGATGCATAGTCTTGTGGCATTTTATTCTCCAGTGTATTCTGCCACTGCATCTGTTTTTAGTTTATGAATTATCATTTTGTCATATGCATTGCAATAATATGGTGTTTTGAATGTCTTTGGTGTATCTAGACCTTTCTTCTGCACACATTGTGAAACCGCAGTTACTGATGAATGATTTGACTGCTTTCTGTGTCATCCATTATCATATTTCTGATGAGATCAGTGGCTGAATCTAATGAAGAATGTCAGGGTGGTGACAGTCTATCTCACGATAAGCTAAATGATAGTGTGTCATTTATTGTGACTCTCATATCTTCGGTTGCTCAAGAGTAGGTGGATAATAAGGCCTGGAGTTTTATATTGCGATCAGTTGTTTCAGCTCAATTCTAAACTAAGGTTAAGGTAAAAATACATTGATATCAGAGTTTCGATATCTTACAGTAAAACATAATTTGTAAAAAATACTTGAAATGTTAAATTGTAACTTCTATTTTACTGTATATTGTACAGTAACTTACACTTAGCCAGTGTTAAGTAGCGTTTTTAGTTTTCATTTTAAATTGTGCACCATTTTTTCAGCTCCTCAAAAATACAAACACTAGCGACAATGGCCTCGTGGGCAGCATGCTGACATGTTGTGCTTCAGGTGTCCTGAGTTTGAGTCCCAGCTCGCAGACCTTTCCAGTTCCCACCCCACTCTCTCTCACCCACTTCGCTTCCTGTCGACCTACTGTCCGATCTAAATAAAAGGCATAAGACGGCAAAAAAGTCTCTCTTTTCTATAAAAAAAAACAAACAAAAAAAAAAAAACACATGAACGCTATCATCAGTTTTATATATTTTACAGTAAATACTTAAAAAAAACAAACCATCAGGGTTTTTCCTGGCTCGAAATGAGGCGGAGGTGTTATAATCCTGATCATGTGCACACAATGTACCCATCCTTTAACTGGTAGAAATAAACACTTTTTTACACGCAACATATTTTAGGTGCTATAATAATTGAAAAAAAAAAAGACAATTCTAAAGTTACATTTTACAAAAACAAACTTGTTGAACACGAAATTAAATGAAACATACCAGCTAAAATTTTGTATAGATGAGCATAACATTAGGTTGTTAAACATTTCATGAAACTGAAAATCTTTTTCCACTCCTTATCCACATGATACATCATGAAATGCGATCGCAGCAGGCTAACAGGTTCATTAGAGCTAACATTAGCACCAAGCTAAGACTTTTTAGAAAATGAATAGGAAGTTTTTTCTCAAATCTCACTTCAGTTCAGCATTGTTTGTAATAACTTATTTATATTTTTTATACTAAGCTACCAGCTTGGCATTTCTCATGAAATCTTTCTTTAATGTTAAGAAAACACCACAAATCTCATTAAATAACATACAAACCATACACTATTGTAATTGTGTGTTAAATATAGGGCCATATGAAATGTTACATTTTTTCCCAAATTTCGTTCTAATTTTTCTAGAATCCTTTTTAATCATAAAATGACATTTAACTATCAAAAAGAATGTCTAATTAATTAAAATCATGGAACTTATACAGTCACATCAGTTTATTAAAAGTTTGTCAAAAATGACATGTTTAGGGCACAATGAAATATTTTCATTTCTTTCACCATATGTTTTATTGATACCAAATTCTGTGTTGTAGCATGTCTAATTATTTGAATGCATAAAAATTACTTAATTTCTTCACATTTAATCTTAAAATAGCCTTATTAAATGTTTAATTTTTATTTTTCCTCAGAAATTCTGTATTATGTATCTGGTTATCAAATGAAGGCGTAAAACATTAACTTATCTTTAAATTATTGAACCATTATTATTATTATTTTTTTTTTGGCAAGCAAAGGGGATTCAATATTAAAATTAAAACATGGAAGAAATGTTGTGTGATCATTCCTTAAAAAAAAAAGTTGTAATAATTTTAGTAGAAGTAGTATGTACATTTTGCTGAAAAAAAAAGTCATATTTCTGCTGCAATGTATTCAAGGTAAACCAGACTTTTATTTTGACGGGTTGCCCTGAATACCTTTTGTGTGTAAATCATAAGACGCTAGTTTAACTCTAGTTAAATCATAAAATACTCATGAAGTGACTCTCAGAGCAGTTCTGGAGATGTTGTTTGTATATTTATATCCTCATTTAGTGAGACGACAAATGCTGAAATCACCGCGAGCATTGTGTGCATGTAATAAACGGAAGCGCGCGTCATTCATTCATACAGAGATATGATCACCTAATATGAGTTAATGCTCATCAGATCGCGTAAATCAGTGCAAAAACTAATAGAAATTATGATTCTGTGTAAAGAAATAAAGTAAACTTGTATAAAAATATCTGTATATTTCCAAATATAAACTAAAAGCTCTAATGGAAGCAATTCAGTGATGCTTGCACATGACGGCCTCTCTGAGTTTTGTGGACAACCAGAGGCGGCACAAAATTTTGCAGAGGCGGTGTTCTGTCGATTTGTCCTACCCTGTCAGATTTTCCTACCTCCCACTAAAACAGTGGGTAGTACAATTCAACAACGAAAAATTCTACTGTAAAGTTATGGTTTGTTAACGTCTATACCTACCTCAACTCTAAACCTACCCTTACAGTAATGCAAATACGGTTATTATGTGTTAGGCCTATATTCGGTTGTAGCTAAAAGGTATACAGCTACAGGAAACCAACAATAGATATTTTTTTCCCACCAATTAGTTTATTGGACAATTGTTTTTATTAAAGTCTAAACCTACCCTTACAGTAATGCAGATACATTATAGTTGTTTAGACTGAGGACACAATATTAATGTGCGCATAAGCACTACACCCTGGTAGGAAAATCTGTAGGTTAGGATAAAATGTCAGGACAGCGGCCGCCTCATAATTCTCTATGCAGGAAAAAGCCAGTACATTGTTTCATTGATCAAAGCAAAGCATGATAACATTAATAAGAGACCTGCCTATGATTTGACAGCAGCTCTTACTCCAACTTTAAAGCAATAATTGTGATTCAAGGAATTTTGCAATGATAATTCAGATATCATTTCCTGTTGGTTGCCAGTGGTTTCTTTGAAAGTGCTCAAAGTTGTCACAGAAAGCGTGGGGGCGATTTATTTTGTCTTTCAGTATCAAACATGGCTTTTTCAGATGTTTTTCTTTTTCTTTAGTGCTGCACAGTTCAAAAGAGGAAAAAAAACAAAGATCATAGAAGACATTCTACAGTGATTTTATAAGTTTGACTTTTAAATTGTGCCCTGCCACTCTACTGTATACAGTTGTTAGCTCTTGAGATACACTTGCCGTAGACTGGTGACCCAATTATTACGAAAGTTTCCCCAGAGCTTCCAGATGATTTACTGTGACAGACTCGACTGCCTATAAGGCTGGGCAGTGTTGCTCTCTGATGCACCGATTCAGTACCAGAGGTGCTCCATAAGCTTATATTATTGTATGCACTCAACGACTGCTGAATTTGCACCATGATGAGGTGTAATGCACATTTCAGCCCTTATCTGCTCAAAATAGCTTAGGCTGCAACATAATAGAAGCCTGTGTTGGCTTATAGCTCAGTGCACGTCTAAAATATGCAACACCTTTGCAGTGAAGAGGAAGCACATGAGTGTCCCATGCGATGTAGGTGACATTAACAACTTGAAAGCTTGTTTTATTTTTGGTGTATATTTTGACACCAGGATGTCAAAAAAGACTGCTTCTTGTGCAGGCAGTGCATAACCTGTATAACGAGTATAGCTGCATATTCTCTTGATTTCATCATTTCCAGATCCACTTTCAGTTTTCTTTTAAACTGAGGCAGTTGTTTCAGTGTTTTCTCAAAGAAGTAGGTTGAATGGCAGTGCAGTGTGGTACACATTCTCCAGGTTGGATGCGGTCCCGCGTGTCAGAATGTGTGACTAAAGTTAGTGCCACAATCATTCACGCCTCTCTGCTGTGCACTTCATTCATAAACAATGATGCCAGCAGTGAAATAAATATTTCACAGATGCTTTCTACTTTTTAACAAAGAGAGCATGTGAAGGGCGGGGCATTTCTTCTTTGTAGCACCGGGCCTTGAACGCAAACAAACAGCACTGTGGAGAGAGAGCAAGTTGATTTTGTTTCCACAAAGATTAGAATGGATTTGGAGTCATAAAGAGTTTCCCTTTAAGAGCTGGAAAGAGAGAGAGAGTTTGATTTGGAGATCAACAGTGGTGCACATTGTGTCTGCAATTGTTCAACAAACTCACTCTCTGTCAGGGGCTAATTGAGCATCCATCCTTGTTAATTGCCTTCTTTTTAAGAAATAACAGGGACTTTGGAATGCCAAGTAGCACAGCCAATTGCAGAAACTGCTGGCCGCTGTGGTGAAATATGTTCTTCACACAGTCAAGAGGCTTATGTGGTAGAAAAGTCTTCTCTTTCCTCTTTTTTTTTTTTGAACAACTTCTCTAATTCATTGTTTTTGACTGCATTCATGACCTTATGTGTTTAGTTGAAGCAGCAGTTTTATTTGACAAGGATTGTTTTTAACCATTTCTAAATTGGTCTTAATAAGTAATCTGCATTTACTCTTAACCACCTCCTTATTGCATGTTTTAAAACATGAACACCAGGATTTTTTCAAGCTTTACACATTTCCGATAATTCCCTGGCTGTTCATGGACATCTATTAATTTCTGTTGATAAGAACATAGGTCATGTAGGCCAAGCTGATATGATGTTTTCCACATTTACTGTAAAAGGTCTAATGCTGTAAAGGCTCAGCTCTTTCATTGATTGTTTAAAGACCAAAAAAATAAAAAATAAATGTCCTAAATGTCAAATGTTAGTGAGATTGCATGCATATTAGCAATGTATTTCAAAAACTGAATAATCTGAAATTTTCTTTTTTTTTTGGAACACAAAAATAATTATGCTTAATACTCTGTATGTCAAACTAGCAACAGAAACTATTTATAACAGTGATAGCAATGCAAAATGAACAAAGCAATACTTTAGAGCTAGTTTGTACATTTTAATAGCATAAACTAGGGCTACATAAACTGAATCACATGCGATTCACCTGCGATTACGAACGCGATATTGCATAGCTTGTCAGCTAACTACGGCTCTGTCTATTAAGTGCCGCTCCATTTGAAAGCAGGTGATGGACATTTACCGCTAATCACAGAACCGGCTTTACTAATGAGACACGCATGACAATTGCATGCGATTACTCATGCAGCCCTAGCATAAACGCATTTTAGGTAAAAATATCTGTTTTTAATTAACAAGAAATACTCCCAATTTTAATTATAACCAACAATTCTCCTGCATGATTCAATTGGATTGAATATACTCAATACAGCCCAAAACTCAATACAGTCTGTGATTGTCAAATCTGCAAAGGATATTTGTGGTGGTGGTGCCTTCACTTCCAAAAAAAAAACCATGATAATTTACTCAACCCCATCGCATCCAAGATGTTCATATATTTCGTTCTTCAGTTGAAAAGAAATTAAGGTTTTTGAGGAAAACATTCCTGGATTTTTCTCCATAATATAGTGGACTCCAGTGGGACCAATGGGTTGAAGGTCCAAATTGCAGTTTCAATGCAGCTTCAAAGGGCTCTACATGATCCCGGCTAAGGAATAAGGGTCTTTTGTAGCTGCATTAAAACTGCAATTTGGACCTTCAACCCGTTGGGTCCCATTGAAATTCACAATATGGAGAAAACTCCTGTAATGTATTCCTCAAACTCTTGACTTCATCTTATTAGATTTTGGAGCAGAGCTATTGTTTAAAATAAGAGTTTATAAGATTTCAAATCACAGTGTAAAGTATTCCGATTTAAATTTAGTCACTAACACTAGAAAGCTGATGATAAATCGATTTAAATTTGTAGGACATGAAAGGAGTTTGCAAATTATTTAACTTTAGGAGCAGTCTCAAGTTTAAAATCTTTCACTTAGCAGTGACTTTGGTTTATTTGAAAAAGACACAAACCTTTTTTCAACTAGCAGCAGATTTGTGGATCAGCGTACAGGTCTTGAGGATGTATTATCCATCCCTTGCTTGACCCCATTTCGGCTCCTGCCGCACAGTAACTGCTAGCTGAAGATGGGCTCTTTAGTCATCTATCTGTGTGCTGGAGGACAGTCCCGTGTGCTGACTCTAACAAGCTGTGACACTCCATCATGTGTGAAGAAAAACAAAGCTGTTTGGCAGCTGCTCCCAGACCCTGCACATCTCCACCTTTTTTTTCCAGTGTGGAAACTTCTGGAAAAAATGCATAGCTAGTCCAGGCAATTTATATAATAGTTAGTTGTTGAGCAAACCAGTGGGTCACTGATGTTCTGACCTGCAGAGTTTGCTCATTTACAGAGTGTAGTATTTTTTTTATGTTGGAATTAAAAAAGAAAGCTTGAGTTTGAATTTGAAGAGGGTGGGATGCCAAAAAGTTTATCCAAAACTAAAAACTCTACCATTATTTACACACATAGTGAACAACACAAGGGTGGTGACTTTGTGTCCTCCCACTGCTTTTAGCATCTCACATCCCATTTGTCCCCTCCCTTCCCACCCTGCCTGCTCTCTTTTGCTGAGCCGTTTCATACTTTGAATTATTTGAGCGACGCCTTCACAGAGGAAGGACATCAAAGGCAGATTCTTCATTCTCCAGCATCTCTTAGTTAAATCGTTCCCTCAATGGAGTGATAACCAGCTTGGATTATTTCACTTTTGGACATCAGCTAAGACTGTGCCAGCCATATGTGAGGTGGAGCCCCATCTCCACTCGAGTTTCTGCCCACTGACTTAAAGAGCTGTGCGGTGAGGGCACTCTAACAGCAGGTTTCTTTGGGACATGGCGACGACCAAATGGGAGGTTTGTCTGGTGAGACGGACCCCGGCGACTAAGCAGCTGAGCGGGATTACTTTGTGAGAGTGTGAGAGCGAGCCCGAGAGCCCAGGATGCAGCAGAGGATGAATTCAGCGTAAGTGAGACACGAACGCTGCCGTCCGGAAATCAGACTCACAGAATATGGAGTGAAAAACATCCATATTTTCAGTTTTGCCCTTTTTGTCTTGTCTGTTCCATTATAATAAAAAAAATATACATTTTTAATAATAATAAAAACACTTCTGTGCTTTTATTAAAATTGATGAGCACAGTTCTGACCAGAGCTGGACGATTTATTGCACATTCATCATAAATTGACAATGAATGTGCATTAAGATAAATGTTTTAATATCATCTCTGATTTAAAATAAGCAAAAACTGCTTTAAAATTGGATCTTTCAATACATTTTTATGACTCAATCAAAAACTATTATAAAAGCTGGAATAATTCAACACTTTGATTCAAGATGAAACACGTGGTTTTACCATTACTGCGGATAGATGGATGGATGGATAGATAGATAGATGGATAGATAGATGGATAGATTCCTTTGAGAAAAAAAAACCTTAAACTAATTTGATCAAATGCATTAATATTGTTATATTTTATACTGCCTAAAAATATGGATTTGTTTTAAGCTTAGTTAGTTAGCCTAGCCCTAATTGGCGCTGGAGATTGTGAAATATATTTTATACTATAATTTGTATATATTTTATACATTATTTTACATATATTTTGTATATTTATTTTATATATTTATAATTTTTGTAGTATAAACTATGAGTTTAGTGATTAAATACTAATACATTGTCTTATTTCAAATGATGAGTGATTGTCAGGTGGACAGATGTTAAACTGACAAATTTGTAGTTGAGCGTGGTTCCATAGAGTTGATGAATTATTGATGTTTTTCTTCATTATAAATGTTTTAAACCATTTGAGGGCAAAGTTGATAATTCATCAGTTTCAAACTGTCATGAAGTTTTCACATCAGGAATGCTATTTTTCTGGGGTTCAGATGGAGATCATCAGGATTTTTGGTGTCCTCTGTCCTCAGAATGAGAGATGGGCTCGTGACAGCGGACAATATAGTGGAAGGGCACTGGTAACATAAGGCTGTGCAGATTCATTACTCTGTCATGCTGATGAGCGGTGACGTGACCTCTTTAGAGGTGTTTTTGAGGTATTCGAAACCCATTGAGCGAGATGGATGAGTTGAAACTACTTGAGAGAGCGAATACAACTGCTTAATCAAGTCTCAACAAGCCTGCTCTGCCCTCGTTTCCTCCAAGATGAAGTGTAGTAAATTGAGAGGACCAGCTCCTTTTCTGATAGCTGGGATGAACTAATCGCAGAAAGGTCATGTTTTGTTTTCAGCTAGCCAGCTATGAAGATGAAACATCCAGGAAGAATACTGTCCTCCTCCTAATTAGAACTCCTAACCAATGTTGGGGAAAGATACTTTTACAAGTAAGTCATTTAGGGCTGCAACTAACGATTATTTTGATAATCGATTCTGTCGATTATTTTTACGATTAATCGATTAATCTTTATATACTTATATTTGAGTTTTGCCCATTTTTTCCAATTAAATTATTAACAAAGGGTCTTTATCATTCAACAAAGACTTTTAGAGATTTTAACCATTTTGCATTGTCATATCCTCATCAAAAATATACCTGGAGTTTTGTTTTATTATGTGTTAGTAATCCTTTGTCAAACTCTTCTGCAATCAAAACACTGACCCATACACTAGCAAATTTCACAAGATTTCAAATAATGTTTTCACCATGGCAGTCCTTAGGGCTCCTAAAGTAGTTTAACATCCCAAACAAAGCTTATTAAGGAATCTTTCAGAACATATTTTCACTAAGAATAAGAATAAAACAGAATAAATTTGCAGTACATTGCATTTTATTATTTTTTTCCTGTAAACACACAACTTATACCTGGGAAACAGCTTTATAGCTTATGCTGTGAAATTGTAAACAATCCTTCGAATAAAGTGCCAGTGGCATGAAACCTGAATGGAACTCACATTTTAAAGTAAGATCCATCAGAAGGTTGTCCAGAAAAAAAAAACAATTTGACACACACAAAAAAACCTGCTGTGTGAAAAAGAGCAGTGAATACTTAGAGAAAAAAAAGTGCATTTCAAATACATTTAAACTTTTACCTCTCTCATTCAGTCATAATAAGGCTGCAAGACTGAATTATGAACTGGTAAATGACCAACTGAACACAGAACATGTTTGTAAATCTTTAAATGTTAACTGTTAAAAAGCAATGTTATTAGCTTTTACGACTGAACATTTGCAAACAACATTGTACTGGAGAATCTGCACAAATAAAAGTCTTAAACAGTTCAGTAGTGCAGAGTTTACAGGTTACTCTTCTTTTTTTGAAAGCTCAAAGTAAAGTACTCCCACACTTTGGATGACTTCGTTCGATTAGTTTTATCTTCCGCTTTTTTCTTTTTCTTTCTTTTTCTTTCTTAAGCTTACTCCACTGCCGTCTGTCTCCAGCATCTCGCTGAATGCTGCAGACGCAGTTCGGGAAGCACGTGACATAAAATGAGGCCAGCTATTGGCTATTCGCTACTCCTGCTTTACTGGCTGAATAAAACCCTGCGGTGGCTCATTACTGCCACACTGCAGATTTAAAATATGCACAAAATGAGCCGCTTACGGCAAATAAAAGTTGTTTAGCAACTAATCGATGACCAAATTAGTTGACAACTATTTTAATAATCGATTTTAATCGATTAAATCGATTAAATCGAGAGAATTGTGCTTGAATGCTGGAACTTTCACTCTCTTATGGCGCTTTTCCACTGCGTGGTACAACTCGGCTCGGCACAGCTAAGTACGGAACGGCTCTCCACTGCAGTTTATGACCGCTTTAGAGTATTCACATGTTGTTATTGTTGTGCTGCCTCTACTGCCGTGATTCGTGAAACAACTTTTTCATTCCACGTCACCCCATCAAGATCACACTGGATCCGCTCCTCTGTTATCAAGGAGACGTACGTCTGTACTCAACAGACAACGGAAATTTTTTTGGGGGTTGTTAAAAAAAAAGTGTGCCCGTTCAAAACAGTTGCGTTCGCTCCTTCGCTGGCTGTGCTGATTTAAATCTAGTGGTTCTGTTGTGTTTGTGTCACAAGTTCAGTGACGCAGGTAGTGATGATTCTCTCCGGTCAGTCCATGATCAGTATAGTTTACACATCACGTTTTGGTAAAGGTATGGTTCACTTGGAACCTCAACCGATGTGGTACTAAAGAAAGTATCAGGTACTGTACCAAGTGGAAAACCCCCCAAAAGTGAACCATACTGAACTGTACAGTGCCGTACCATGCACTGGAAATGCACCATTATTGGGTTAATTTGGCAGCCAAAAGAGCTTTTTCACTTCACGTGTGAAGTACCACTTTTCTTGTGAAGTGTCATTATAATGTCCTGTTTGTGGGCTAACGAGCACACACTGAACTAGTGCATTGTTCTCACTCCTATTTATAATTCAGAGCGAAGTTGTGTCAAAGCTGTGAATGAAGTTGCTGATGACTCGCTGCTGTCTGTGGTTGTAATCATTTATTTTTGTCAGCTGTGCTGCATATATCAGTTGATTTCCATTACGGCGAGGCACAAAAAGGGCTTTGAGTATCAAGGCATGTGAGTGGTTTGAGTGTTATTGAGAAAGTGTCACCTGTCCACCTCAGCACACTTCCTGTTCCTCTGCTTTTGCACGAGTCGAGTTTGAGGCGACAGACTTTCACAGTCATGCTTGATATATATTAGCTTCAGTCATCTCAAATGCAAATGTGTAGCTGCAGAGCTCTTGAGGTACTTATTGAAGATGCTCAGTTTGAGAGCATCTGGCCTTTGGTCTGTGCTGGAAAATAGGCAGACTGTTGGGCTAGAGTGTAACCATTATTAAGATGTTAAAGGTGAAGTGTCAGTTCTCTAGATGTCTGCTCTTGGTCGCAGTTATATTGAGAATTTGTCTTTAAAGCACGGTTTTTAAGCAGCCTACCCTAAATGACATTCTGTTTTAGTTTGCAAACAGTATGTAAAAATGTTAGACATATTTGTTCTGCAGATCTGATGTTGATATGCAAAAGCAAGCTGTCATATTATAGCTGCGATGTATTAGATGTCATCTAATCCAACAGTTGAGTTTTTTTTTTTCGTCTCACAAAACATTTTCATTTTTTTTCTTCTTTTTTTATTGCTAAAAACTAGTCAGTAGAATAAAATGATCACATGTAATGATTTCTTACCAATGTTTAAAAAGCAAAATAAAATAGTTATAATATCATTTTACTTCCGATTCGTGAGTCCAAACTTTTGACTGGTACTGTATATAGAATATAGTATACAGCCTACATAAACAGAATATATATACATAAACACATTTTTTGCAATGATAACCCAAATGTGGTGACCAAGCACTTATGTGTGAAAAACATAGGTCTATGTAGTGGAGCCAGGGTATTTTAACAATTTAACAATAAACTTTATTATTCCAAATGAGTCTGACATCAGTCACTTAATAGTAGATTTACTTATTATAAATAACACAAATAGAACAAAAAATATATAACTTAAATTAAGAAATTAAACAAGGTAACTGTGTACTATGTGTACTGTGTACTCGGGCACGGTTCACATCCTTCGAAAATTATCGCACAGCCTAATCAATATTCAGTCATAAAATCGACTAATCGAATATTCGAAAATCGTGGCCCATCCCTTATATATATATATATATATATGTATGTATGTATGTATATATGTATATATGTATGTGTTTGTGTTGTCACGGTACCAAAATTTCAGTATTCGGTACCGATACCAGTGAAAATCCACGGTTCTCTGTACCAATTTCGGTACCAAAGCAAAACACAAAAATATGCTAATTAAAAAAAATTAATTAAGATTAAAAAACTTTTTATCACTAAAAATAAAACCAATGCCATTCTTTATACTTATTTACAATTGTGTTTAAAGTTTTTCTACAAGGTATATAATTATGAAAAACAGTAAACAAGTTTCACCCAAATTTAATTTGTCTTTTTATGAAATTTAAACACATTTTATTTTTGGTAAATGAAGGGGATTTGCTATTAAAATTAAAACATGGAAGAAATATTTTGTGATTTATTTCTTTAAAAAATAAAGTTGTATTAATTTTTTCAACAGTAGTAGCAGTATCACATACATTTTACTAAATAATAGTAATATTTAGTAGCACAATGCCTTTATGTAAAAATGAACTTTTAATGAATGCATATTTGTCATTTTAACTGAACTTAAGACTGGTGGTGATGCTTAAAATATTTTTGGTCATTGAGGGTTTCTGTAAAAAAAAAAAATAGTAATAGATCATATGAATTATTATTAAAAGATAATACTGCTACTAATTCTACTACCATACTAACAATATACAATGCACTATGGATTGATGAACTGCTGGGTTCATGAATATTAATCACGTTGTATGCGATCGGTCAAACTGATTTGCTGAAATCAAAACAGGGACGGTAATAGATGAATGCCAGCCAATGAAATTGCCATTTGCGCATTAGCTCTGCCCACTACTAGAAAAACCGGCATATTGACGTGAATCGAAAAGTACAGATCACTTGATGGAGAGAGAACGCTGAAGCTCAGATGCTGAAATTAATGCAAACGTCACGCGCTTCAGTCTATGTAGTAAACAAACCCGTACATCTCTGCCATTCGATCATTCACACAGAACATGCAGGATTCATATTTCAACAACTTTTGCGGCTTAACATTTACCGATATTGGTCCATATGGAGATATGATTTGATTAATTTATGCTAACTTTGACAAGTTCCGTGACTGTCCATATTTTCATAGTTTCATTTTCATGACTGGATTTTGAGATTCCGTCCTCGTTTTCTGCTTCGCGGAAATCATAGCGCTGTATGCGTCAAGAACCGGGTTTGAACGGGACCTCGGTACTACCGGTACTTAAAGAAACCTGGTAACGTCACATTTAAATTTTTTAGTACCGACTTGGTACCGAAGTACCGGGTCTTTTGACAACACTAGTATGTGTATATATGTATATGTATGTATGTATGTATGTATATGTATGTGTGTTAGGGGTGTAACGGTACGCAAAAATCACGGTTCGGTACGTACCTCGGTTTTAAAGTCACGGTTCGGTTCATTTGCGGTACAGTAAGGGAAAGAAATGCAAACATTAAACTGCAGGTTGTTTATTACTATAAACTTTTTTTTTTTTAACAATTTGTTTACACTTTTTTTAAAATATTTTTTAATAAAATATATATAAAATAAAAAAAGAATAAGAAATAAAATACTGCTGCAAAGTTCTCCACTAAATAAAATACTCTGTCTCAAACCAATATCATATAATAAAATATAATGAAAAATATGAATAAATAACTATGATTACAGTGCAGCATTACCAATCCCAGCTTGTAGGCCTGCTCATATTTAAAAAATATATATAACTTTTCCAAAGTGTAAAGTGCAGCATCAACAGTTTCAGTTTTTAGACCTGTGTCCTTTATCAGTAGGCTTTATATTTATGCTCAACCTGAAGTATAGATATTGTTGTCGTGAAGACAAGATCCTGGTCTGTCGGCGCCTCGGCGGCCTCCCTCTATGTCACCTACAGTAGCAGCAGCACGCCAGCGCCGCGTCAGGCTCCGATTCTGGTGTGTAAAGACACAGAAAACGTGAAGCAGCCGTCACGCAACTGACACGCAGCAGAAGCGACATGCTCACGCCACACAGCCAGTGTGTCACCGGCCTTAGAATCAGCTGCAGGGCGGAATTTGCACTGAACGCGAAGACTTCCACCACTTAATATGTTCGTTTGGAAACACGAAAATTCATATGTTCCGCAAACAAAATATTGCATTCGGTCAAGTCTCAAGTCATTTAATGGCTTTCACCCCTTTTAATTAAACTATGCTTGCACACATGGGGCTGTTTTGTTTATAGTTCTTTAAGCTACTTAATTATAATTGGTTTATAAACATTATTTTAAATATTATGCACTTTTTTCACAGTCATATTTTCTTATGCTTTGAATAAATGTGCATTAGTAATATTTTGCCCACTGCGCCCTCTTGTGGCCTAAGAACCCAAAAGCTTTTATTCACCCTAACTAAAATTATGCATTTTAAATATAAATATATTTAATTGCAAATTCAAATTTAGTTTTTCAGCCATTTTGACAGCCCTAGTTCGCACAGCTGCATTGTGGCACGAACACTCATATAAACAGTAGCAGTGAAGATCGCGCGCACAGAGGAATGCAGAAACTAGTTGTCAGCGCTGTCCTGTGATTTATCACTAAAGTAGCTTGGAATCTCAAAACTTATTATAGCATATTTTTCTACTTTTGAAGGAACTAGGCTATTTACAACCCACAGCTTCACAATAATATAGAGACGGTATGACTAATTCACACACACCATCACTCGTACTGGTACTGTGCTAATTTATCTTTATTTGATCTTTATTTATCTCTTACACCAAGCAGTAATCTGTAAGAAATGGTACGAACATACGAAGATAAAATAACTGCTGATAGTGAGCTATGATGTCAGATCGCTCTTTCAATAGGAAAAAATATCTCACCTTTAATAGTCAATCATATTTACAGTACAAACCTTGTCAGTGAACTATGAGGGCAAAAAAACAAAACAAACAAAATAATCATTCATTAATCGTAATCGAGGTAAAATGTTCAATTAATCGAGGTTTTGATTTTAGGCCATAATCGTCCAGCCCTAGTGTAGAGGTGAGAAGCTTGTTCAAATTTAAAACAAGCTTCATCAAAAAAAAGTTTCATCTGCAGATTTGGTCTTGTTTAGGGATTTGTGCCTTTGTGCATACAGACATCTGACTGCTAAGTAAGTTAGTGATTGTGTTTTTCAACATTAGTGTGCACCCTTCATTTACAGAGAAAAGAAGGTCCGGGAAAAATCTGTAGATGGAAAAAAAACTCCATACAAGTTCATTGTGCATTTTTCTTTTTTTTCTACTCATTACTTTGCACTTTTTGTTAAATAATAATAATAAAAAAAAATTGTACTATTTATTAAGGTTTTTAAGGTATCTAATATTTGGATAGTTAATTTCCATGATCTAAATATTCTCAAAAATTAAAAGTTTGTTGTCATTTGGAAGTGTGTAGGCCTCCTTACATTTTATGCTGTTACATTATGATTTTATAATCGGTGGTCTTTAAAATGACTTTTTTTTTTTTTTTTTTTTACACAATACCATGAAGATTTAGCTAGATAATTGAAATTCAAATAATATGCCTTGGTGAGCATAAAAGAGCTTAAAAACAAACAAACAAAAAACTTACAGTACTTTCCCTAAACCAAACAGAACTATAAAATATATGTTTATTGTATGATAATATTATACTAAAATATCATAATTTATATTTGTAAGTAATGTTATCACTCTCTAAATAAGGAATAATGGCATTACAATGGTGGAATATGTAATGGTCTCAGTATTGTCATTTAACTTTTCATCTAAAGGCTTGTTGGTGTGAACAGACATCAAGGGTGTGTGGCTTTTGTTGCTTGTACGTTATGATGGCCAATATTGATGTCCCGCTTCATCTGGTCCCCACATCTGTGTTTTCAGGAGCCTATGAATTATTTGACCGCTGACGTTTTAATAGAGCACTAATAACCCTGTATTACTGATGTCATTTCATAGCGTACAGAGCTGCGAGGCAGTCCCACTGAGAACAAAATGCAGCCTCCGGGAATTATGAGGGACTCTCCTTCTGCTAACAGTGCAGTTTTAGTCAAAGAACTGCTTCACAGAGCCCGCATATTCAATAACTTAATATAGAGGGAAGGAAGAGCTTAGCCTAGTTAAGCTTGCAGTGTGCAAATTACGCCTACGCTCTTTATCACTGTGGCTGATAAAATGGGCCAATAGTTTACATGACCAAGTGTATTTTTCATCTTGTAAATCATCAGTTTTTACTTTTTGGACTGTATAATATGTGCTATAAGGGGAGCTTGGGACTGTCGCAATCACAACTTTAGAAAATGTCCACAGAAAACTGACATTCAGCACAAACTACACCGCATATGCTTCTGTATGAATACAGTGAGTTTGAGTGTGGGAGAGCTGCTTGCCCACATGATATCATGCTGTCTGCAGTCAGTGTGACATTTCATCATGGGCAAGACTCTAAATATCACCGTTGTTCTCACTCTCATCTCCCACCTCCTCTATTCACTTGCAATCACTTCCTCTTCACCACATCAACACACACACACACATGTACTGACTTTTATGCTGTAATTGACTTTGTCTAGTTTTTGTGCCATGTTTGAAGTGCGTATTGACTTGCTGTTCTTATCAGTTTGAATGAGATTAACTGTGCAGCCAAACGAGTCTAAACATTAAAATTTAAGTGCAGATGTACCATGAGGTGTTTTAAGTGTGTATTTATTTATTTATTAGTTGGCTTACATGTTTTAATTTTAGAAATACTCTGAACCACAGTGGGCGTGCAAAATCATGATGTTTATCAAATGCCTTTTTTATTTCTGAAAGTTTCAGAGGACACTTCTGCTTGGCTTCTTTTTGCAAGGACCCTTTGACATTTAATTCAAGGAGTGGGCAACATTTTCGACACGTACAGAAAAGGGCTGTCACTTTTTATTCGATATTCGAATATACATTCGAACATTGTGAAATATCCATAATAGAACTATAAATAAAATATCCGGTTTTTAAAATGCCATGTGTAGCGCATTTTTACAGTCTATGATTAGACCGTTTGTTTTTTATTTTCTTCTTTGCCATCTTATCCAGTAGAGGGCACTCTAGACGTATTGTAGCGTAGGCCCATGACCAAATCAAGCAAATAATAGCTAGTAGCCCGTAGGGCACGTAGATATTTGATATCCGTTCGAATTAGACTTTTCACAAAAGTGACAGCCCTAGTATAGAAATGTTTTATTTTTTCTTGTTTTTAATTGTATATTTAAAAAGAATATTCAATATATAAGGTTTTGTGTTATCATGTTATTTCTGTTTTTTTTTGTATTATTATTATTAATTGGATATTTAATTGTGCATGCTTATTTCCTATATTTTAACATTTTGATTTAATAACGCAGCTGGATGTAGTAATCTTTAGCAAATCTCAAAATGAAAATCCATTTTTTCCATATTGGGATTGTTCAATTCTCTTGTAGAGTTTAAAACAATTTAATTGAGTTTTTAGTGTTCTATTTTTACTTTTTATTAGATAAAACTTTGTATTCCAAGATTATTTAATTTTCTTTAAACCATTTTTAAAACCTTTTTTTTCTGAAAGAGAGAAAGAGCAAATATGAAAGCAGACCAAGCTATTACTATGTATGCGTAACCCACTGGATAAGCAGTTTACTTGCCTAACGGTTTTCTTGTGTTGTCTATTATAGTTACGTTTTATCCGCAGTGCGTGGTTCACTTGGAATCTTTGGCTTCCATAAAGCTCATAACTAAATAAAACTGGCTGTGGGACGAGTAGGAACATTACTGCAAGATGAGTTGTATATTTCTTAAATAAACAGTATAATAAAAGCTGCATTTAATATTAACCGTTTTCATCCTTAACGCTCACATGCCAGTGATCGATCTTTCATGTGTGTTTTCTGCTTTACGCTTACATACAGTTATAATGGAGCTACAGTGGGTTTATGTGGATTCACAATGGTTAATTGGATTTTTGTATCTGTATAGATGTCAGTTGTTCTTTTACTCTCTGTCTTTGACCCTCTGTTGCAAAACACTAAAATCAGGCAAGAGTTGTTCTTTTTAATTTTTTTGCCCCTTTTTCTGCAAGGATCTAAAATCACTGAAAAATTAACCAGTGTTGTTAGAAAAGCTGCTGTTTAATTTAGAGAGCCCCATGTTTTTGACGACCGAGGCTCTGCAGTAAAAGCTTTTTACATTTTCTCGCTGTGCTGAGGCGCTTTTTTTTTTTTTTTTTTTGAGCAATATTTCACTTTGGATATTTCCGCATGAGTTTTTGTGGAGAGAAATATTGCAGCGGGAGCCCTGTCATATCTCTGAGTGAAATGGCAGCTTACATTTTTTTTTCTTTCTTAAAATCAAAAGCAATCTCTGCAAGCCTCTTTTTACAGAGTTACAGCATTTCAGCAGAGCTTTTTCGAAAAATCTGGAAAGTGATTTGGTATAAAATGTACTAAATATAGGATTGATTATGTCAGCATGCCAAAAAGATCCTTTTAAAAAACCTGCTTCAGCATTTTTCCAACATTCAGGGCTGCATTAAATCAATGCTGATGGACCAAATAGGAAGACACTAAAACCTGATTTACTGCCGACTAACTTCCGTCATCTGTGCTTTCTTTCTTTCAGATGGTACCATGGAATGTTGGACAGAACCATTGCAGAAGAGCGATTGCGTCAGGCTAGGACACCGGGCAGCTACCTCATCAGGGAAAGTGACCGCCGACCTGGATCCTTCGTACTGTCCTTTCTCAGCGTGACCAATGTGGTCAATCACTTCAGGTGAGCTGTGCTTTCTGGATCATAATGTTTCACTGAAGCTCACAGATCCCCAATACTGTACATGCCTATTTCTATAGGCCAGAATATTGTAGAGACTAATGCTACAGTCCCATTGTGAGTCTTAATGCAATAGAAATGTGAATTATTTGAAATGATTTAAAATGTAAATATTTATTAAAATGTTATGTATTTTTTACTTAATGTCTTGCACATGTACAAAAGTTTTCAAAGGTGCCTTTATTTAATAAGAAATACTGTGAAAAATCACAATTTAAAATAACTTTACTATATATATATATATTTCCTCTCACTCTCTCTTTCTATAATGCCATTTTTTTCCTTTGACAGCAAATATGAATTTTCCTGCTACTGTTACATGATGCTACAAAAATCATTTTAATATGCTGGTTTGTTGCGCAAAAAACATGTATTTATCAGTGTTATTTAATGAATAATATTTTAATGCAAACCAGGCTATTTTTTTCTGAATTCTTTTCTTTTTTTAACATTGAAGTTGTCATTATTAAACCTTTTATTCATTGAATACATCCTTGCTGAATTAAATGTACTAATTTCTAGCAAAAAATCTAGATGCCCCAAACTTTTAAACAGTAGTGTGTTTAAATGAGGAACAGATGAGGAGCATTGCAAGCAAATAATCATGAGAGCCAAGTATAAGGTAGATAAGCACAGAAGCTTGAGTGGAAGTAAATAATAGATGACATTTAAACACTGTATACTCAAGGCATTTTTCCATCAGTAAAGAACAAACTTGTTAAGCTCAATGACTGATTTATAAAGAAGCATGCAGTAAGCAAACAAGTCTTTTGGTAATATATTAATTCCATTCTACGTGGCAAATGCTTCTAAGAGTGTCTTTTCTTGTTGCAGTTGAATAAACATTCACAACTTGAGTTTTACAGCCACTACAAATGCTTTTGTGCTTGTTTTATTTTTATATGGGAAGGCTCTCAGAAGTAGGCCTAAATAAATTCTTTATTGCAGTAAATGTAAGTCAAATTCATTCAGGCATTGTAATTTTAATGCAGAAAGGCAAAACAGTTTGTGCTTTGTGTGTGTGTTTAGGATCATTGCGATGTGTGGAGATTACTACATCGGTGGACGACGCTTCTCGTCCCTGTCAGACCTCATTGGTTACTACAGCTATGTGTCTTGTCTACTGAAAGGTGAAAAACTGTCGTCTCCAGTGGCTCCCCCAGAGGTACGATAAGATCTTCTACAATGCTCCTCGTATTCGTTGCTATATCTGAGTTTGTGCATCCAGAAGCAGGAGTGTGCTTTGTAGATTTTTCAGTGCTGATCATCATAGTGGTAATGTTTGTCATGCTCCCTTGTGGTGTTGCTATAACCTTTCATTCTCCTTCCAGCCAGTAGAGGACCGGCGACGAGTGAGGGCCATACTTCCATACACCAAAGTGCCAGAAACTGATGAGATCAGGTGAAATATAAAAACTTTCTTAAACCTCATCCAGTATCACATTTCAGAAACCAAGCTAGTGTTCTGCATGTTTGAGGGAGTGAAAGTGAAATCAAGACCTTTTGGCTATTTATCCTGCACTTATTATGCACTGGCTTTCATGCTTGGGGTTGTGAAGTGTGAGGAGTTTAAATCCTCCTAAAAAGGGTCAAATAAACCCGTTGATGCTCTCTTTATTTTAGCAGACATAATTCTGATAAAATGTAAAAATAAATTTCTCAAATGAGAACGTTACTGAATAATTATATATATATATATTTTTTTTTACCAAAATAATTGTGATGATCAGTTTAACCATTATCGTGCAGTCCTAATTCAAACTAATTCTGGCTTTAAATTCAGTATTACAACTCGATCCATTTCATGCTGAACTCATTGCACCCACTCAAGTATTCATGTGTGTAGTTTGAATACAATTTGGACATTCTACATCCACAATGTATACTTTCTAATGTGACCTACAGTGACAGCCGTGTTGCTGTTTCCCCACCATTTATACATAAGATGACTTACCTGTGGCCTCATGCAATATTAAAGTGTCCTTATGACTATGGAATGTTGGGAGAAAGCAGTAGGTCATCCAGTTATTATTGCCTGCTATTTAAGGCTATTACTGTGTAGAAGGGAAGCTGGCATATTTGGATGCAGGACAACTTTTTGAGCCTCCTGTAATGAGCTGCTGATAGTAGTCAGATGTGTTAAATAGAGAGGACATTTAAAATGTGACTGAGCAGGATTGAGACTATTCACCGGAGTAGCTGCTTGGAATGATCTTCTTCCTCTGTGGTATTCAATGGCTCTTACAGGAAGTTACAAAAAGTAACATTGCAGGAAAGCAATTTAGATTGCAACTGAAGCTGGGAAATCCTGTGTAATAGACTAATTCCCTTCCTAATTTTTTTAATTTTTAAGCTGCCTAATAATAATAATAATAATAATAATAATAATAAATACATCATAAAGTGTTACCTCTTAGGGCCATATAGTGTTTTCATGTGTATAGTTTTACATTCAAAATGCAACAGCTGATTGTCAGAAAGAAAAAAAAAACTCTGAAGAGTAACAGGATAGGATAACTTTTTAGAATCATTATGATCTAAAATGATAAAAAGTGTGTTGTCATTTCATTCCATTGTCTATTTTTCTCTTTTATATAATTGTATACCTTATTGTCTTGCTCAAGTTTTCTCAAAGGAGACATTTTTATCGTTCACAATGAACTGGAAGATGGTTGGATGTGGGTAACCAATGTTCGGACCGAAGAACAGGGCCTTATCGTGGATGATCTTGTTGAGGAGGTGGTAAGTGTCTTTGAGCTTTTGTCCTTTAAAAGCGCCTTATAAAACCTTTCCGCAAACATCCTTTGGAATTTGCACATTAATTGAAAGATTCATTTGAATGTATTTTCAGGGACGAGAAGAGGATCCCCATGAGGGAAAAATGTAAGTATATATAGTATAAGACCAGTATATCTTTGTTTAGTTTTGCATGCGTATCACTTCTGCCCCGTTAGTTTTAGATAGTTCATTGTTCCATAGCAGAAGAAACATCTGTCAGAATCAGGGAGAAACGCTGCACTGAATAGGAGTGTTTGAGCCTCAGGCTGTTGATCTGATCAGAGAGCAGCTTTGATAGAGGTGGCTTGATCCCTTGTGCTGTGACCGTAGTAGGCTGCTCTGACTCAGACTTGACTCACAGGGCCTCGGGGTGCTGCCCTTTCTGCCCCGCTTACTTATGTCTCATTTCCTGTTTCCTCTTGTTTTTCTTTTTCTGTCTTCATAGCTGGTATCACAGGAAGATCAGCAAACAGGAGGCGTACAACCTGCTAATGACAGGTACATGAGTGCGACAAACCACTGCCTATAACAAGTTTGTGTATTGAACATAAAAAAAAAAACCTTGACTGTAATATCAGGTGATGTGCTACAACCACAGCAATGCATTTTACAAATGAAATTTTGACATCATTAAAGTAATATTTCTCTTCTAGTTGAAAAAAAAAATATTTATGAATGCCTGTTTCCACAATGGAATAAAAAATGCATAAATAAAAATGTTGAAAAGATAATTACGACTTTTCATTTAACTTTAAAACAAAACTTGTAAATTGAATTTACATCACACAACTCTGTTCACATCGCTTTTATTTATTTTTTGTTTTGTTTCCGGCACTGAATAAAAACGTAATTGTGATTTTTATTTCACAATTCTGAGTTTTTTCCTCAATCTAAACTCCCAAGTTTTGCAATTATAAACTGTTGTGAGGGAAAAAGTCTGAATTATAAGAGAAATTTGCAATTACATTTTTAAATTCTGCCTTATTCTGTGGCAGAAGCAGGTTTCTATAATTATTTATCAATATATATATATATAAAAAACAGTGTCAATTGATATTGGATATTTAATTGTAAATGCTTATTTTCCCTATATTTAGATGACCTTTGCCATCATCTAACACTGTCAAAGTTAATCTTTAATTTTAAGTAAAGTTAATCTTTATTAATCTTTAGCAAATGTCAAAGTGACTATCCATTCATCATACATTAGTCTTTTATCTGTTATTAGCCAAAATAATGATCTGTCTCTCATTGCATTTACTCCCTCATGTTGTAGATAGATTTTTGGGAGGAACAGACTAAATGACTTAACTTCTAATTGTGGCTTAACTACTTCTTTAAATCATAAAAGTGAACATGTATTAAGCACTTTTGATTTATGAAGGCATTAAAGACTTCATTATACGGCATTATCTGAATCATTTGTCATTTTTGGCTGCACAAACTTTGAATACTTTTCTTGCAAACCTAAGATGGGATATTCATTAAAGATAACTGGATTATAATGGAGTACAACAGAAGCTGTCATTATTTTCATAACTGCCATTTAAATCTATTTAAAACACTTCTAATATGCTGCTTCTCCTCTGTCCAGTTGGACAGGTCTGCAGCTTTCTGGTCAGGCCATCGGACAACACACCAGGCGACTACTCCCTCTTCTTTCGTACCAATGAGAACATCCAAAGGTTCAAGATTAGCCCCACTCCCAACAACCAGTACATGATGGGAGGGCGGTACTATAACAGGTAGGACAGCAGACACGTGTCTTGTCAGAACCTAAAAGCATCATGTGGGGTCTGGCTGAAAATGGACTCTCGCACCTCATATCCTCGTCTTAAACACCTGTTTGCCTTCCCATCATATAATAAAATTAGGGCTGACAGTTTAAGGCGTTAACTTAATTGATTAGCTATGAAAAAATAAAGCGATTCAAATATTTTAATGCAGTTAATGCACTGGCCCCGCCCCCAAACCTGTACGTCACCTTACATTTCATAGAGTTGACTGTTGACAAATATGATGCAGGGCAACAACTTCATAAATGCAGTTTTGCACTAAAATTCAAGATATTGGGGCAAAAAATGCCCCGTATGAGTTTTTGTCTTATATTATCGTATTTTCCGGACTATAAGTCGCACTTTTTTTCATAGTTTGGCTGGTCCTGCGACTTATAGTCAGGTGCGACTTATATATCAATTGATTTGACATGAACCAAGAGTAAACATTACCGTCTACAGTCACAAGAGGGCGCTCTATGCTGCTCAGTGCTCCTGTAGTCTACCACTGAAAACAACTGAAAACTGTTAACTGAAATATTAAATTAAAGACAACTGTGAAAGACTGAATGCAAACAAAATGCCCCCAAAAAGAAAATCCTATTCTGCAGATTACAAACTGCAGATAGTAAAATATGCAGCCGAAAACGGTAATCGAGCAGCAGAAAGAAAGTTTGGAGTGAGTGAGAAACTTGTGAGGGACTGGCGTAAAACAGAGGTTACTCTAACTCAAATGAAGAAAACAAAAAAAGCTAACCGCGGGCTGAAAGCAAGATGGCCAGAGCTGGAGGAACGAGTCCACAGATGGGTGCTTGAACAACGCGCTGCCGGGAGAGGCTTGTCAACAGTGCAGTTGCGTCTCCACGCCCTGGTAGTAGCCAAGGAGATGAATATAAATGATTTTGCTGGCAGCCCTTCTTGGTGTTACCGCTTCATGCAACGCAACCGCCTCTCTATCAGAGCACAGACAACATTGTGTCAGAAACTGCCAGCAGACTTCCAAGCTAAGGTCGACAGTTTCCGTGAGTTCGTTTAAAAGCAGGTTACTGAATACAACGTGTCATCGGACCATATTATCAACATGGACGAGGTCCCCCTCACGTTTGCCACCCCCATGGGCCGAAGTGTCGCAGAGAAAGGGCAGAAAAGTGTGAATATAGTGACAACAGGTCATGAGAAATCACACTTCACAGTGGTGCTGGTATGTTGTGGAGATGGATCGAAATTGCCACCGATGGTCATTTTCAAATGGAAAACCATGCCCAAAGACGAATTTCTCCCCACAGTTGTCATGGCCGTGAATGAGAAAGGGTGGTTGAATCAAGAAATGATTAACATTTGGCTTACAAAGTGCTACACTAAGCGTCCTGATGGCTTCTTTAAAACACGCAAAGCCCTGCCTGTGATGGACAGTATGCGAGCGCACATAACGCCACAGTTCAAAGATAAAATAAAAGCGTGCAACTCCATACCTGTCATCATCCCTGGAGGCTTAACCAAAATACTCCAGCCACTCGACATCACGGTGAACCGGAGCTTTAAGGCAGTCTTGCGTCGCCTGTGGGAGGAGTGGATGGTGGATGGAGAGCACAGCTTCACGGCAACCGGGAGAATGCTCCATGCAACTTTCCAGCAAGTCCTTGGATGGATCGACACAGCATGGGGTTCAGTAACAACTGAAACCATCCTGTCGGGATTCAGAAAGGCCGGAATAACTGGAACTGATGCAGAGTCTGACGACAGCCCCGCAGAAGAAGAGACGGCGCTTCATCTTCCTCCGGAGTTGGTGGAGTTCTTCAGAAGCGACACAGAGGATGAAGAATTCAACGGATTCAGTGAAGTGGAATAAGATCGCGGGAGCTTGGTGAACTTGCTTAGCGTTACCGGTAACTGTTGGACTCGCTGGCTTATGTTAAGTTTAGCCTATTCAGCCTTCCAGGTATGTTTTTATGCTATTGTATGGCAAACTGTTAATGTGTTATGTTAACATACATATTCAGCCTGTTGTTCTGTGTACTACTGTGTACCGTTAGCTGAATAACTTGCCTTTCCAGATTACCAATATCTGTTCTTGGTCTTGGATTTTAAATAAATTAAGTTAATATTTCAGTTAACAGTTTTCAGTGGTAGGCTACAGGAGCACTGAACAGCATAGAGTGCCCTCTCGCGGCTGGAGACGGTAATGTTTTCTCTTGGTTCTTGGGTCTAAATAAATGCGACTTATAGTCCGGTGTGACTTATATATGTTTTTTTTTCTCGTCATGACGTATTTTTGGACTGATGCAACTTATACTCAGGTGCGACTTATATTCTGAAAAATACAGTAATATCCTTTGATAAGTGATATCACACAAGCAGTGAGAGCAAAGCTTTTTTTCACGCTCATGATTTTCACGATCGAACACGAATGTAAATGTAATTTTATACCACAGTTCAGTAAATAAGAAGTTAATATTGTGTTATATTTTAAACTCAATATTGTCTTTTTTTGTTCAATTTTGCCGACAAAAATATTACCTATAAAGCTACTGTTGTGCATCTCCAAGCAGCACTAGCTGTTTGCATCCACCTATTTTTATGCACATTTTGGATTATCGCGTAAAAAAACACTGGATGGAAATGCCACGATGCACATAAATTAAAAACAATGTGCATAAAAAACTTATGCGCACAACTAAGTAGGATACACTTTTTATCCAATAAGAAATAATTCGCATAAACAACGATGGAAGCGTATTTACCGAATACATTCCACCATGCGCATTGAAAAAATCATGTGACTTTGTGCTATGAGACTGGATAACTTGACTCACCAGCGGACCGATCTCGTTCGCAGCATCTATATGTTGTTTTGGCATTCTGAAATGCCTGAGGAAAGTCTGTCATCAAAGTATTTCTGTATAATTACGGTCTTACATGACTGCGTTCCCAAACAGCAGGCATCCTCCTCTAAAAGCAATGACTGCATTTATTGTGTTCTGTCTGCTCTCTCTGAAGCGCAAGTAATTTATTACGGAAATTATTGTATTCAGTAGGGCTGTCACTTTTAGTTCGAAAATCGATTGCACAATCGATCGGACCAACCAAAAAAAGTTTCGAAAATGAAAATAGGGAATCGATTTTAACCAAATATGTACACTATTAATTTTAAAAGAATTAAACAATTAAAAAATATAGATGTAACAAAACGCACAAACAAGCAGATAAAGAAAATAAAGAATTCCGAAAGTGCAGTATGCGTTGCGAAAGCTAGACAGAAAATACCAGCAATTTTACGCGCCTATAAGACCCAGTGATGTCGAAAGCGATCTCTTATGCTGCGTTCACACCAAACGTGAATAGAGCGTCTGGCACGAATGATTTCAATGTTAAGTCAATGTAAAGACGCGTTTACGTGCATCTGGAGGTCTCGCAGCGAATTCGCCTCATTCGCGCATCTAGTTAAAGGAGTTTCTGAGTTATGAAAAGGACCATTGCAAGCTGACAGCGACCGGCTTTTGCGGTGGAAAATTGGCAGTAATAGCCCCACCTTGCCCAGCTGTACCTGAGTGTCCCTGGGACATCAGTGCGGTCGGCGCGCATCTTCTCAACAGCTGGACATATAGTGAATACAAAACGCTCTGCTCTGGATCCCGAAAATGTTGATCGGCTTGTTTTCCTGTCCAATAAATTTGTAATGGCCCTAGCCTTTTTTTGCGCATTTCATTATGCCTGCCTAGTGCCGCCTAGCCTAGCTAAAGTGTCGGTTACGTTCAATAAAAAAACACACATGGCCTGTTCTCAAGTCCATTTAAAGTTTCATTTTTTGAACAGTTGTTTGAAATGGATTGAATGATTATTTAAAATAATCTTGGGAGATTTTTGAATTGCCTAAATCATAAATGCAGCCGGGTTGAAGCCTGCAGTGATGTTTTTCGTTTATGGCAGCTGTCCCCTCTGCATCTATATTTTTTTGAGAATGATGCACTCCTATTGCTGTTTGTTATTCTGCACGAAACTTCATGCCAATAAATAAGAAATATTGCTGACTTGTGCGTTTCCAGCGCTCTCTTTACGTTCGTCTGTTATTTGATGTTGAAAAAGGAAACGAAAATTGCATTTTGAATATTCGTCGAATTTAAAATAAAAATCCACATTCGAATGCAAAAACTTTGCATTCAAATTTTAGGTGTACATTAAGGAGGCTGCCTTATAAGCCCAGAGTATACTTCGCAGTCCGTGTTTCCTTTCCGTCTCGCCAACTGCTATCGCCAACTATCAAAGGCGGACGAGCTCGACACACAGTACCACTTCTGTCTTATCATTCACCTCGTGTACGCACACCGTCAGCGCGGTCTCGGAAAAAAAATCGCCTGCACGCGGATGACAAAAATGACATAATGTGGATGGTTCGCGGACTACCGAAGTATACTTGACCTTTATCAGTAGTGCACGTGATGTGATGGCGATGTAAGTGTCATTGCATTAAAAGGTTTATGTTAGCCTATCGAGTTGAAGCCACTAATGCTTTGAATAAACGTGCATTAGTAATATTTTGCTCGATGCGCACTCTTGTGGCCTCAGAAGAGAAGCAAAAAGCTCCCTAACTGAAATTATACATTTTAATTTTGATAATATTGAAGAAATAAATTGGAATTTCGTTTTTCAGCTATTTTGACAGCCCTACTGACAGCCTGACAAATAAAACAAAATACTTTATTGCCATAACAACATAGCTGTCTGGACATTTTCCTGATGAGCTCTCCAACAACAATAACATAACATGCACATAACTGACATATCAGCAAAACCTGACCAGAAACATAAGAATAACATGCAAAACAGTGAGCAGAAAAACTCCATGTAATTGTATAATGGCACGATCTTGTATTCCATAATCAGAATAGCATTAATAACTTTATCTGCTATGTAGTGCTAAGCAGTGTTTGCAAATTGCACAATGATGGATAAATAATGATTAAAATTATGCTTTTATTTATATATATATATATATATATATATATATATACAATTGTTATCACTGATTTGGTTGTAAAGATTTCAGATGACTCCAGATTTGCTTCACAACTGTATATAAATGAACACTGAAGTGTTTGATTATTACAAACAGAGATGAATAATTTATAAATGCACAAATTTAAATTTCATTCATTTGCCTGCAAACACCATTTTTCCTCAGTCTACAAATGACTAAACCGATTTCAGTCAAATACTCCAAAAGTCTGCCTGTCCAAATATTTTTGCTTCCTGATGCTGAACAAAGCATTTTAGAGATTAAACCCTGTCCCATATATTATGTCGCAGAGCTGATTTAATTAAAATGTAACACAATGTAATTTTGCACATAGTAATAAACCACATGGCTTTACATTCAGCTGGTCTCTAATTAAACCAAGCTTTTCCTGGCAGTGTTGACGATATCATCGAGCGTTATCGAAAAGAGCAGATCGTGGAGGGCTACACTCTGAAAGATCCCGTCTCAGTCCAGGTAAGTGAAAGGTCATTCCAATCAACTCAGATATCGCTGAAGAACCTCTCAATAATAAGCATAATACTGCGTCCTTTTTGCTGTTTAGCAGAAAGAGCAAGTCCTCTCCGACTTGGTCGACGGCAGAGAAATCTATAACACTATTCGACGGAAAACAAAAGATGCTTTCTACAAAAACATTGTCAAGAAAGGATATCTTCTCTTCAACAAAGGTACCACAGGCTACTATTTTTTTGTATCGAACTGCTTCCATTGAAATTTTACTGGTTATCAGCATATAAGACTGTTTGACACATACACGTAACATTTGTATTCAGTGCTCAGTCATTCTCAGTGGGATGAGAGGATGTGGGTAATTTGTAGCACATAAGCCCCATGTGAGTGTGGTTTTGTCAAACATTGACAGTCTTTGATCACCTGTGAAACGCACAGGAAGACTCTTCACAGAAAGCTCAGGATCAGCTACGCAGAACAAAAAGCAAAACGTTTACCTGAACACAGAGCTGTCCAGTTCAATGACAGTGGCTTTGCTTAGTATGAGATTTGCCGCTCTGTGGGATGTGCTCATTGATCGTAGGCTATGAATCTGAATTAGTTCTGACATCTTGTCCGGTTAGTATTCAGCTGTTTGTATTTAATATTCAGGGGGTTTAATGTGGGCTAAAATCATTATACCTCAAATCCTGACTGTGTTATACAGGCTCCCTGTATTCAAATGTAATTTTTTCTTAAAAATCGGTTATCTGAATACATAAGGTGTTCTGCAAGTCTGTTAGTTAAGGCTTTATCTACCTATATCTACCTGTATCTACCTCAGTGTTGTGCATTCTAAAATGAATTTCTTATAGTTCTGATTAGGGTTTTACTGTACATTATTTATATTTATATATATATATATATATATATAACTTCATATATTAACAAAATTGGAATGAAATTAAGAGCTTGTCTGAGTCAATACCCAGCCCTAGTTCTGACGCATTTTCTCATTGGCATTTAACTGTTGTTTGTTAGTATTCAGCTGGTTTGAGGGTGTAGTAAAATCTTTATTATATAGGCTCCTTGGGCAAGAATTAACATACTTGTCTTTTAAATTCATTACATAAAAAAACAGGTGTTCTCCCATGGTTTGGCTCCCTTAAAATTAATTTTCTAAACCGTTCAAGTTAAGTAAATGTGAGACCAAAGCATCTTGCTTACATTTTCACTTGTGCATCCACAGGTAAGGGTAAGCGCTGGAAGCATTTGTACTTCATCCTGGAGGGCAACGACGCTCAGCTCATTTACTTTGAGAGTGAGAAGCGAGCCACCAAACCCAAAGGACTAATCGATCTGAGTGTGTGCTCTGTGTATGGAGTCCACGACAGTCTGTTTGGCAGGTATGCAGTTGTAAAGCTTAAGTGTCCACAGTGTTTGGGTCCAGTTAACAAAGCAGCAATATTGATGTACATATTTTATGTTAATGCTATTTTTATGTCCAGGCCAAACTGTTTCCAGATTGTGGTTCAGCACTTTAGCGAGGAGCAGTACATTTTCTACTTTGCTGGGGAGACACCTGAGCAGGCACAGGTCCTACATCACTTCTACATATATATAACGTTAAAAATATAAAAGTCCTGTAAAATACAAATACATTTATTTTTACGTTTAAAATAAATATTTGTCTATTTGAACTTATTTTAAAATGTAATTTATTCCTGTGATGGCAAAGCTGAATTGTTTCAGCCATTACTCCAGTCTTCAGTGTCACATGATCTTTCTGATTTGGTGCACTAGTAACAATTCTTATTATTAACAATGTTGAAAACAGTTGTGCCGTTTAATATTTTTGTGGAAAGCTTGATACAACTTCACAGGCTTATTTGATGAAAAGAGAGTCCAGAAGAACCATTTATTTGGAATAAAAATTTGGAGGGGGGGTGGGGGGTGGAGGGGGGGTTAAAGTCCTTATTGTCACTTTTGATTTCTGCATGTTGGAACCAAGTCTGTGTAAAAGTGATATATGAGTCTTTGAACCAACCAAGTGCCCTGCATTCACAGGACTGGATGAAATGCCTGCAGACATTCTGCAATAACCTTAGGAAACCCTTGCAGACCACATTCAACAAGCGCTTGCGTCAGGTGAGAGAGAAGTCTCACTGTTTTTATTAATGTTAGCTTCTGTTGCTTTAATCATGAGTTAAGGTGTTCAGATGACTCTGAGTGTGCCGTCAGAGCGGGCCACAGCTGAGCTGTCTGGATGCTGGTGAGCAGAGGGATGAAAACCTCTTTCAGAGCACCTGATCCCAGACACGCAAATCTAAAAAGAACCTTGTCATCTTCATTACCACAGGCATATTTTTGGAAAAAGATCTCCGCGTGTCATCTGCTTCTGACATCTCATCACTTATTCATTACAGAGCACGGAAAAATCTAACATTTGCGTGTCATTCTCTGGCCTTAGGTTAGCAGTTTAGTCCTGTATGTGGAGGAGGCCCACAAACTTCCCATCAAACACTTCACCAACCCCTATTGCACCATCTCATTGAACAATGTGCAGGTGGCGAAGACTCATCCCAGAGAGGGACAGAACCCTGTGTTCACCGAGGAGTTCATCTTTGAGTGAGTACATTGTGACTCTCTAGACTCGTTTAGAGGCTTTGAAAGTGATGCTCGATTAAGGTTCTGACTCCCATTCCTCTCTCGCAGTGACTTGTCGAGCGACATCAACAGATTTGAAATAATCCTAAGCAACAAGACCAAGAAGAGCAAAGAAAGTGACATCTGTGAGTATCATCGCCTGTTCATTACCATATAATTATTGCATTAGATTTGTTTATACCTCACACCGGGTTCATAAATTAACACTCAGCAAGCATTGTGTGAATAAAAATGCACTTTGGCAGACAAATGAAATGAGATACTGACCAGTTTAACTGAAATAGAAAAAAAAAATAATAATTGTTTAAAATATAAGAATAATATATAAGAATGATTGTCTGACTACAAGTTAACAAGTCTTATGGTCAACAATGCAGCATTTGTTTCAGAACAGTAATATTATGAGATTGTTTTAATAATAACTAGTTTGTATTTAAATATATTTCAAAATGCAGTTTATTCCTGTGATGGTAAAGCTGAATTTTTTTAGCAGCCATTACCCCAGTTTTCAGTGTCACGATCTTTCGGAAATCATTCAAAAATGCTGATTTAGTGTTAGAGACATTTATTATTATTAAATGAACACCCCCATCACGAAAAAAAAAAAAAAACACATACTTCATTTATTGAATATAATTTTGATATTTATGGCCTGGCACTATGCATTTTAAATGTTACTGTAACTTGATTTAAGTCTTTTTTTTTTTTTTTTTGGAAATCAGCAGTATATTAAAGGTGCTCCATAGAGATCAATTTCATTCCTTTAACCTCCCCTATGCTCTTTTTCCTTGCACAAGTGCACCCTCTGCTGGCACTAGACTTCTCCTCTTCTCTAATTAGTTTCTCTTCTGTATTGTCTCAGTGTTCATGCGCTGCCAGCTGAGCAGGCTGCAGAGGGGCCAGATGATCGATGAGTGGTTTCCTCTGAGCTCCTATGTGCCGCTGAAGGGAATTGAGCCAGGCTCACTGCGCATAAGAGTGCGATATTCAATGGAGAAGATTATGTCTGAGGAAGAGTACAGTGAATTCAAAGAGGTAAACATACACGTGGTCATATTTTACACTTTGAACAAAAAGATTTTTGGTTGGAACTATTACTTGTGTGGCCTTGAACACTTACCCTTTTAACAAAAGTATCTTTTTCTGACATGCTCTCTCTGTCCATCCCCAGCTCATCCTGCAGAGAGACTATCATGTGATCTACGCGTTGGCTCACGTGTGTGGACAGGACCGCACCCTGCTGGCCAGCATCCTGCTCCGTATCTTGAGACACGAGCGAGCCGAAGCTCCGTTACTGAGGATGTTGAATGACAGAGAAATTAATATGGAGGGTAAGGCTCTCTCTTGGTATTATTCACAGTTCAGTATTCATCAGCAAACAGATGTCACAGCTACACTGAGGCTAGGCAGCTTCCCTCAGGCTTGTTCATTATGTTTTAGCTACAGAACAAAGCTTTGACAGTTTTGTTTGTGCTTTTTATACAGTCCCACTTTTCAAGCAATGACTAGTTGTTTAGTAATGAGACATCATCATGAAAATGCGCAGTGTGTTCAGAGAAGAGTGTCACGAAACCAGTATTAGTAGAATTGACTCAATTTGGTATGTGGATGAATTTACAAACTCAATCATGATGAAAGTATGGCTCATGAATATTAATTAGATTGTGATTTCAGTGTGCAGGAAGAGTTTTTTTTCCTCAATCAGAAGAAAGAGAAGAAAAAAGAAAACCTTAGTTAACCGATTAAATCTCTTTTCAACCACTTCCTCCAGTATGATGACATTTTAGTAGATTGTTGTCTTAAGAAGAAAGAAGAAGAAATATGTCTTAAACATCAAATCGGCATATTATAATGATTTCTGAAGGAAAAATGAATAACTTCGATTTTTTTATTATATTCCAAAAAAGCTGTTATTTTTTATGATTTTATGATTTTTATTACAATGATGTGAGCCCTAAGGGAGCTTCTTTTTTTTTTTAATAATTCAAAAACCTTACCTTGTTACAGTGTAATTATACATTTAAGTGCTGAGTAATATTAATTAACTGAATTAACATGTACTTACTATATGGTTAGGATTTGGGTTATTTGCATCTAATAATGCATAATTAAGTGTTGTTATAATAGTTAGTACATGTAACGTGTAACAAGGACACCTTAAAATGAAGTGTTACCAGTATTTTCCTCCAATTCAGGATACATTCATCATACATTTTCTTCTGAATTATGAATTAAGACTGTTCAGTATAAATTGAATGATTAATATAATGTAAATTTATTGCTATTGATAACAATAATAATAATGTACAAAAAAGGATTATTTTTTATTAAATTACTTATTTTTTATTGTCCATCATTTATCATAAACATCCTTACAATGTGGTTTCTTGTTTTGGTGTTGCAGATGAAGCTACGACGCTGTTTCGGGCCACAACTCTGGCCAGTACTTTGATGGAGCAGTACATGAAGGCCACAGCCACCCCTTTCGTCCATCACGCCCTCAAAGACACAATACTGAAGATCATGGAGAGCAAGCAGTCCTGTGAGGTAGTGGAACTAAATAGAGCCATGTTGTTAACATCTGTTAACATCAGGCTCCACTGTGCCTCGGATCTGTAAATGTTCTGATGTGTTGTGTTTAGTGTTTCTGCGCCAAATACATCATCATGATGTTCTCTCTTAAGCCTTGGGCAAATTGGCTTTTGTCGGGTTTCTGTTGAATAGTGAATAAACTGAACTGGCAGTCAGAATCCTTTTCCCTCATGTGGCGTGTTCTCTGGTCTCCCTCCGTAGCTGAACCCGTCTAAACTGGAGAAGAATGAGGATGTTAACCTGAATCTAGCTCACTTACTCAACATCCTGTCGGAGCTGGTGGAGAAGATATTTATGGCTGCTGAGATCTTGCCCCCGTAAGCATGATAGCACACCACCATATCAGCTTTACTGCTTTGTAGTAAAACCTTAGAAATGTGGTACCCCACTAACTATACTAATCCTTATTTTACCATGGCATCACAAGTGTCATTCCAATGTTTATATACAGTGCGAGTGCAAAAAGGTATCGCTTTAAAGCAGCTTTATATTTATTGTATTTTGATTATTTTTGGGATAAATATTGTATATTTCTAGGTCAACCTTTGGTATTTAACTGTTATTCTTATCATCATATTCCTATCATCTAGTGCTCTTTTAGAAGGACGGTGCAAGAATATTACAAAGATTTAACCTTTTAAGAGCACTATTTCTTGAATTAAAATTTTCTTGTGCTAAAAATGATCAAATATTTGGGTTTGTAAATTTCGGGGGAATTTGTATATGTTTTGAGAGAAGTCTATTATGCTTTATAAGGCTATAGAGGTTATTTGATCAAAAATACAGTTAAAAACTGTTATATTGTGAAATATCATTACAATTTAAAATGACTGTTTCCGTTTCAATATATCTTAATGTAGTTTATTCCTGTTATGGCAAAGCTATAGTTTCAGAAGTCATAACTCCAGTTTTACTCCAGTACTACATGATCCTTTTTTATATGTAGGAGTTGGAGCTCAAATGACATTTCTTATATAAATTTTATTTTTGCATTTATTTGAAATAGAAATCTTGTGTACTGTAACTTCCATATCTTTACTGACACTTCTGTTCAAATTAAGTTGAATATTATATGTTTTTGATTTATTTTAGGAATACATTTGTAACATTAGATTCTTATTGGTCATCAGCCATAATCAGCTTAACAGAATAGTTATTATCAGAAAATAATTATTAGCTTGTTATAAAGACCAGTGCATCCCCACTATATTAACTTCCTGTCCATATTGTGCTGAATTAATTAAACACTTCTTGTCTAAGGACCCTGAGGTACATTTATGGCTGTCTTCAGAAGTCTGTGCAGAAGAAATGGCCTACCAACACTACAATGAGAACCCGAGTTGTGAGGTAACACATTGTCAAGCTATATTTGCATGTGTTTATGTTAAGAGCAACATCTTGCAAAGTGTCAAGATGTGTTTGTCTCTGTCCTCCAGTGGTTTTGTCTTCCTAAGGCTCATCTGCCCTGCCATTCTCAACCCCAGAATGTTCAACATCATTGCTGGTGAGTGCACAGCTTGCACACAAGCTCTTTCAGAGGCAACTTATTTAGGTCAAGTACCCACTCAAATATTTCATTCTGCACCTGTTAGAGCTTCAGTCTGATAGAAGAGCACTTAACGGTCCAAATGTGTAAAAGGCATAAACATGTCATAGTGGGGCAGTCAACTGCCTTTCGTATTTTTATATGAAAATGGATTTGTTGTACATTTTATATTTAGCTGGAATAAAATATATTTATAAAGGGTTTTAAAATTCTTTCTAATAAAAATGTCAGATCATAAGAGCATAAAAATCGTATGAATAGTAATTTATTTTTAGTTAATTTTAATAAAATTGTAATTTAATTGGAACGCAATCTACATATATGCTGGATAAATGCAAGACAAAACTAACACTGCAGTAAACGGTCAGTGTTTGTCGAGGATAAAGAAAAATGTGTTTGTGTCGAGGATAAAGAAAAATGTGTTTGTCAAGTTGTAAAAGAAGTAAATTCTTAAGTATACTCCGGTATCTTCTGGACATTAGATTGAAGTATAAATAAAGGTGTTTAGAAATGTTTGAATTTATTAACGTTTATGTATTTTGAGATTTATTTTTGTTCAAACTTTTTTACAGTACTTTAAGGAAGGATGCATTAAATTGATTCATTTTATTTATAAAATTCTATTTAGAAAATTGAGTTTTTTAATTTTCTGTTCACCACAGAATTCTAAAAACTTCCTAGACTTCAAAGACTATAGATGTGGGCAAGTTTATTAACAACAGACTACATTACCAAACCAGTATTAATGTGACATCGTAAAAAAATGTTTTGTGTAAAAGCCATGTCTAAAAAAAAAAGTGTACAAAATGAAATGACCATTGGTACCTTGACTTGTTTAGTCTAATAATAACTGTAATGAAAATCTGTCTTGTGTTTGCAGACCCTCCATCCTCCACAGCAGGCCGAACGCTTACCCTGGTAGCGAAGTCTGTGCAGAATTTGGCCAACCTGGTGGAATTCGTTGCTAAGGTGTTTGGATTTTCACGCTGTGTTAGAAAATGAGTTACGCTGAATAGATGTCAAAGTGTCCTGTGAATGCTAATGTTGAGATGCATTTGTCGTGATGTGTTTGTTTTGCAGGAGCCCTACATGGAGGGGGTGAATCCTTTCATCAAGAACAACAAACAAAGGATGATCATGTTTCTGGATGAGCTGGGGGTAAACTGCCCTCTATCCATTTTTAAAGCAGCATGGGTTGCCTGCGGCTCAGTTTATGAGCTCTGTGTGAAGTAGCTTCCTATAACATTCTCTTGGTGCTGTTTCTCCAGAACGTTCCTGATCTCCCGGAATCTACCGAGCACTTTAGGACTGATTTGCCCCGTGACCTTGCTGCCCTGCATGAGATCTGTGCTACTCATTCTGACGAACTCCGCACCCTCAGCAATGAGAGAGGAGCACAGCAGGTATGTGTCTCTCTTGTTACTCTCTCTCTCTCTCTCTCTATATATATATATATATATATACATATATATATATACATAGGGGACCTAGTAACATTTCCTGGTTCAACCCGGGACGAGCGCTGTGTGAACAAAAGCCAGATCTAATGCCGTGTCTTAGTGATGACGTGAGTTATCGCGCGACTCTTTTACCGGCTGTTTTGAAGGAAGATCAATCTTCGCGACGAAAAAATATGTGCAAACTGTAATGAAGCAGAGATCAGTTAGTTCCTCACTATCCGCGCTGAAGCTGAGATAGTTTGCTTGCTTCAGTGAAAGTATAACGTGCCTAACGCTTTCGACTCGTACATTACACATCACGCCCTGATGTCACGTGTCGTTACAGGATCTTTACGGGTTGTGTGTGAAAGCACGCACATATCCCGGGTAATCACTGGCAGTGTGAAAGTGCAAAATCTAGTGACCCGGGAACAATTGCCGGAACACTTTACCCGTGTATTTGCCGGAATGGCAGTGTGAAAGGGGCAATATAGTATTGATTTTAGCTGGAATAGTTTCATTTCAAAAGATGAAATAAATCCAGTGTCTTCAGAGACACAAAAATGGCATGGCTACAATATTCCCTCTAAGCTGCACGCATGTGCGGCCGTGCACTTTTTATGTTGCTACTGCACAGAAGAAATAATGTGCAATGCACAGGACACAGGCAAACCACTATAGAGATGGCATGCTACAGATCAAAACCTGTGAATGCAGTTTATGGTTTCATAGAGTAGTATGTGTACACACAGGTGTAGTAGTGTGCAAACTGTACTACTTATGGATGTTTGGATGGCTATTAAAATATTCCTGTTCATGTTTTTTCAAAATATTTTTTTTAGCTTACAGATCTCAGTTTAAAGGCTTTTTCTATTCTATTGTCTGTTTAAATGCTTAAATTCGTTTTTTTATACTATATGGTGCTGTCAAACAGTTAATCGTGATTAATAGCATCCAAAATAAGTTTTTGTTTACATATGTGTGTACTATGTGTATGTATATATATATATATATATATATATATATATCACACACACACACATATGTGTATATATATATGTATATGTGTGTGTGTTTATATATTAAAAATATTTTAGCTGTAATATAAATAATATGCAGTAGTCAACATTTGAAGTGGATCAAAACCTTTCATCAAAGTTGTCCTAAAACCAAAACAATACCCGTTCTTGTCTTAGGACAACTCTGATTAACTTTTTTGACCCACTTCAACTGTTGACTACTGTAAATATATACATGTAAATATTTTTTTAATATATACTATATTTGTGTGTATTAAACATACATAAGTATACACGGTACACACACATTTTATGTAAACAAATTTATTTTGTATGTGATTAATAGCAATTAATAATTTAACAGCACTATTTATATTACAGTATATTATATTACATAAACCTAATGATTGACCTCAGAAAGGGATATTTTTCACATTTTACTATTATATGCCTATTATTTTAATATAAAGAACTGTTCTTCATGATTAAAAAAAATATATATTTCTTTGTAACACAGCACTGTTTTAAAAAAAAGGGTAGTATGGCTATATAGTAACGCAATTACCAGGAACAATAAAAACTAGCATAGCCATATACTATAATTGGTTACCAGAGATAATCTTCAAATATATAATATAGCGGTCATTAAACACAGAATGTCTAGACTGGCCAGTTAGAATCACGTTTTCCAAAGAGCTGTGTGATGAAAATAGTTGAAAACAATTCAAATTAAATTTAAATGTTTTAATAGCAGGAGTTTTAATAGCTGAATATTAACTTCACTCATCAGTGATTTACCACATAAGATTTTATATCTCAATCCAATAAAATATGTTAGAGCTCCTTTGGGCCACTTGGTTGAGAATCATTGGATGCATTTTTTTTTAAGATGGTGTTTCAGTTGGAGTTAAATTTGAAGAAAAATGAACTCCAAAGACCCTGTGTTCTTTTCCGTTCTGGGTAACACTTTATTTTGATAGTCTACTTTAGACATTCTACTAACAGTAAGTAACTTTGAAACTAAATGTCAACTAGCAGTCACCCACACACCGTTATTGGTGCAAACATTAATGAAAAGGCCACCAGAGGATCAGAAAATGACAAGTGCATCACAAGTGACCTTAAGAAAACAAGACAAAAATGCATTTCCTTTGGCTTTGCTGTGCCATTTTTTAACCCAGCAGGTGAAGATGATAATGCAATCTTTCTGTTCTTCACAGCACGTGCTGAAAAAGCTGCTGGCCATCACTGAGCTCCTCCAGCAGAAACAGGCGCACTATGCCATGTCCAACAGCAACAGGTAGTTCCTCCTCCGTCATTTTGTCTGTCAGTTTGTCTCCGTCTCCATGGAGTAGCCAGTGGGAACCCAGCATGCTCCACCCTCATCCCCATGCCAGCTCCCACCCTCCCCTTATCTTCCATCCTCCCTTTTCCTCCGCCTCATTGTCTGTGCCACGAGAACTATGCAAACTACAGCAGAAAACAAAACGGCTGGGCTCCCAAGTCCAACACCAATGACTTTATAATCACACGGTTTGACTGCTCTCCGTATCTTGGGTACATATCAATCTAACAGACGGGTCGAACGAATGACCCATCAAGTCGACAGAATTATGTTTTTAAATACAGGTTGCCAAAGTGTATCTCTTCATCTGCTTGATCTGAAACTGAACTGACACAAGGCTGCAACAATTCTTCTCTCTAACTGGACTATGAGCTAAAATGCGTTTTATACTGTAATTTGTTACTGATTTACATGGCTATGAATATGCAAAATGTGCTCAGACTAGTGTTCTTTGTCCTTTTCCCTGATCTATTTAGTTCGATTTGTGCTGTAGACTGGATTTAGTTTTTCTTTTTATCATCCTCAGAGAGTATGATTATTTTATATCAAAACAATAAATTCTCTTGCTGGAATCATGAGTATATAATTTGAGGTAACCTGATTTGTTTTCCAACTTATTGTACAATATTTTTGATTGGTTGGGTCTTCCCTGAGACAAATTCAAAGCCAGACACGTTCTCAGGAGAAAAGTTTAAGGTAAAAAATAAAAATGTTTACAGCAGTAAAATTTATAGTAGTAAAGATTGTATCAGGAATGCATGCACTTATTAAACATGTTTTATAAAGTACTGACTGTCTCAGATCAGCTCGAGAAAACAGCTTTTGAAAATAACAAGACAGCTGTTGTGCTCCTCTAAAAATATTCTAGTGTTTGTCTCTGTTTTCAGTTCTTGATTTTGAATAAAGGACCATTATTATGGTTATCAACAGCATCTGTGATGTGTCACTTGAGCATAACCCAGAACATCCCTTTAACCCCAAGTTTTTCTGTAGAGAAGCTGACCCTGTAATGTGTGTACTGGAAGACATCTGTTAAACGACTACCCAAAGGCTGAAAAGTGTACAAGTGTTACAATAGTCATTGAAGTTGCAAGCAGTTTATGCTCATCCTGTGGATTTTCACTACCATTCAAAAGCTTGGGGTCGGTAAGATTTTTAACAGCATTTTTGAAAGACGTTAAGAAAAAAATATTGTGAAATTATTACGATTTAAAATAACTTCTATTTTTAAAAAGTGTATTATTTCCGTGATGACAGCTACATTTTCAGCATCATTAGTCTTCAGTGTCACCTGGTCCTTCAGAAATCATTCTAATATGCATATTTGCGGTTCAAGAAACATTTCTTTATCAGCTGAAAGCAGTTGTGCTGTGTAATATTTATGTGGGAACCTGTGATCCTTTTTTCAGGATTCTTTGAAAAGTTCAGAAGGACAGTACAGTATAGTCAACAAATCATTTATAACAAATGTTTTACTGTCACTTTTGATTAATGTAATGCATGCTTGCTGACAAGCAATAATTTATTTAAAAAGTAAATGCTCCGTGCTTGTGGTAAGTGTTAATACAACAACCCAACAATTATATTAATAATAAAAAAACAATGTTTTATTTTCACAGAAGAAAAAGCTTTACATTACATTTTGCTGAAATATCTACAATCCAGTTTGAGAAGTGCATCCTCTGTCAGTTATGGCAATCACTCAACCTGTTCAGAGGATGTTGCCAATTTAAAAACAATTTCATTGTCACAATGCATCCAAATCCTCATCAGTCCACTCCTGCAAAACAGAAAATCCATAAGCTTCAAGCAGTAGTCAGAGGATGTGCGTCTGAGGAACAAATCATTTTCAAATAAACTTACTTCCTCAGCCACCATCTGCCTTTTCACCACGTGATCATCATCTTCATATCCATGTTTTCTTTTCCTGAAGAACATGGACAGAGGAAAGCATCAGAATCATAAACCCTTATCATCTGAAGACTAGTCATTTAGTATCTGTCTTTGGTGACCCATCAATCTCACACGCATCAAAGTAGCTCATAACTGTGTAGTTATAGATCATATGTAGTTCTTTTCTGTGTTCCAGGTTGTTGTTTAACCGCCGCCTCAGAAGAAATAGATTCCAAATAGATTCCATAGACACTTATAATTGTTGTGAACTAGAAATCCTGTCTCTAAACAGGGTGAAGAACAATCTGATCTATAGCATGTAGGCATTACAATGCCATAACCTTCTGAAAGTGCTTGAAATTTCTTATGGCTTCAACCCCTCAAGACTTAATCCTGAACGGTCACCATGCCTAATTTTGTCTTTATTTTGCAGAACTGAATGTACCTTTATGGCTGTAGCAACCACTATCCAGATCCTCTGAAAGAAAAGATTGGTAGCATAAACTCCTCAGATGCAAACGAAGAAGGTGGGTGCTCTGGCTCTAGTCAGGCAACAAACCGCAAAGCAACAGATTCAAAACTTAAATTCACATTGAGCCGTCAAAGAGATATTATTTCTGACATCTTGGACATTCCTGTACTGAAAATCACGAATCTTCAACAGAACAACCAAAACTATGTGTAAATGTGAAAAGCTTGTCGACTTGACCCCTCATGGAGACATCTGCAAACTCAACTTGGATCTGTCTGACTTCGATTGACACCACTGGTGTAATCGACCCGGGAGCTGCGAGCCCTAGACTGGGATCTGTAGCAAGCAAGAACTTTGGCACTGCATTGCTCTTGAGCATCAGGGAAGTGAGATGCACGCCTTAAGAAACCGTCTACACAATACTACCGCACAAGCTCTTCCTGTTTTCGACTGTGGTTTCAGATAAAGATAGGCTTAGATCCTACAGATATCGACTGATTCCTATCTTACCTTCTGAGCCACTTCGCTTGACAAGATGCTGCATTCTGGCTTTATCTCCAAACCAGTGTTTGTATGTGATGCATGAGCAGATCAGTGAGACCTATTCAATTTTGGAGGATAGATTAAACGAGGCTGGAGCATGCGTCCACTTTTAATAACCTGCCCCTGTTCTTCCATCGAACCTACAATGGCACCATCTCAAGCTCAAATGAATTCTAAAGCTTTTCCCTAGAATGGGCCAAGTAGATTATGAGATTCTTGGTAGATTTCAGATCACACAAAGTTGAGCATCAAGACCTACTGACTGTAAAACTATATTATTTTATTATATCAGTCTGTTCATGTTTATCAAACTTGCTTGAGGAGTTAATTTGGCTGTTTCTTGATGTGTATTATTATGTAAAACCTCAAAACGTATCACCAGTTTATTATGATTCTATAATGTCCTTTTGTTTGCTCGATTTGACAAGTAGTTGCATTGTCCTGTACTCGCTGACTCCCTCACAAAGAAAGTACTGTGTTGGTACCACTGTACAGTGGAGATAACTGATGGAAATACCGTGGTACTCTGATATACATCATTGTAATGAATGACTGCCATGGCACATGTCCAAAAAAACTGCTTTTAACCATAAAAACATGGTAATGCATTCATGTCAGTGTATGAAGGTGTATAATCGCTACAACTGACTTGAAATGGCTCACTTTGTACTCATTCCCTGTTTTCATCTACAGCTGATGTAAGGGATTCTGTACAGTACATTTAGCTACATTTTATGACCCAGCAAATCTATGAAAAGCATGATGCGGATTTACTTTTTTTTTTTTTTATATATATATTTTAGGTAGCTCATGTTTTTTATTTTTCTATTTTATACTCAAAACCCACAACTTTTGCATCTTGGATACAAAACACCAAGTTACTAACCTGGCTGAATAAAACTCTTAGTATGATTAGTTTTGTGTGCTTTTTAAATAAACTGATCTGATTTGAGCTGTAAGGGCCATGTCAATGATTTTATATTTTCCAACAAATACTCACAAGTTTGTAGCAAATTCAGCATGTATCCTTTCCAGTTTCTGTTTGCAGCCATTGACCTCCTCAGCTTTGGGAAGCTCGTATGCTTTAACAAGACTTGTTATTCCTACAATGAAAACACAATATCATAGATTCAGATCCTTGATGCATCGATAGCAAAAACTTTGATGACCAAAGTTGTCCTTAACACAGCAAGGTTTCAAATAACTGGTTTGCCCAATAAGTTACTATTATGCACAACAACAGCAAATCAAAAATTGATTTATGGATATGCACTACATTGGTAAGTTTTTTTTTTTCTTCTATAGTTTTGAGAGAAGCCACTCACCGAGGCTGCAATTATTTAATCAAAAATAGCATGAAACCGTAATATTTTAAATCTATTTAATAAACTTTATAACGTAATTCATTCCTGTGAATTTTAAGCAGCCATTTCTCCAGTCTTCAGTCTCACATGAACTGTCATGAGTCTCTTGGCCATTCAAGTTTTTAGATCAAAAGGGTTTTTTTAAGGTTTTTGGTCTTCTAAAAATGGCACTTCATAGCTAAATTGATCTTTTAGGAGATAAACCGCTCATAAAATAACTTTGATGAAGTTCCAGGCCACCGTTTATCAGATTTACCCACTGAATATCTGAGACTTTTTATGAAGGTTTAGCAGGGATGTTCAGAGTTATTCATCTCTTATCTAGTAACATTTTAACAGTTAAAGAAAAATACTTACGTCTCATTGACTCATACATCTTTGAGAGGGTCTCTTTATCCTCCTTAAGCCCCATGCATTCAGTCAAATATCTGTAAATGTCAAAGAAAATACCTTTTAACGTTGTCCCGTCTCAACCGTTAGAATCTCTGAATGCTGAAGGAGAAACCTACGCCTCCATCTTGAGGCCAGCACGTGCAGCACCGTTAAGGACGGCGGTAAGGGCGATCTGAGACGGAGAAAAGAGGAGTCCAGCATCCGTCATTGCTGCTCTGTTGAGAAAGTCTTCTGCACTCTTTCTCAGCATCTCTGGGTTCTCTAATAATGGGTATCTGGTCTGAGAATACAGAAACGGTACACTTCAATTCACTTGATCTACAGTTAGCAATTTTTTTAAATGTTTGAGTAGCCCCAGCCAAGGGCATGCATTTGGGGCGGGACTGTCTACAACTAGGCTTTAGACTCACCTTTAGGTCAATCAGGAAGCCCTCCAAGGGCCGATAAGGATTGTGAACAACCAGATGAAAATTAAGCTGCTGGATAAGAAGCAGCTCATACTCCAGAATCTGTTCTAGAGCCCTCTCCTGTCCTGCTGGGCTCTCCTGAAGGTTCCCCACAAACTGAGTGCTGGACACATTAAACTCATCCACTTTACAGGAGAGATACGCACAAGTCAACCTGCAAAAGTGGGGCGAGAAGGTCAGAAATTAAAACTCTCTAATAAATCATGATCTTATAACTCTTTCAACTGCGCACACCTACATTATCGTCCGAGGGTGATACTCCATCAAAGAGTTGTTCAAATAGAATCTTCGAAAATACATACAAGCTGTGCCCTGAAAAAAAAAAAAAAAAAAACATACACTGGTTTTAAAACACAAAAAGCCAGAACGGCATACTAGATGATCCAATTTTTAAATGATAAAAGTGACATATATTACCACAACAGATTTAGGCATCACAGGCTTGAATATGGCACAGAAGTCTAGCAATCGCTTCTCATAGTGTCTGAAGAGCACTTTCTCTTCTTGTTCATTAAGAAACATGGATGTATTTATTCCAGGCTGAAAAACAAATGAAGTCGACGTATGATTGATGTTAATGCTTTTAACATTATAAATGGCTGGAATACTGTGCTTTGTGTGTAGGTCTGTAGATAGATAGATAGATTTTTTGTAGACTTGCATGTACAATACGTGTGTACTCATGTATGTCACTTACCTTCCCACTGGACATGCCTTTTGAGCAGAACTTCCGATTAGCCTCTAATCTTAATTTATCTAAGGATTTCTCTTTATCGTAAATCCAGAATTTTTTCTGAGAGCTGTTGTGATACATGTTGAATATAAAGCTGTGAACAGAACAATACAACTATGATTACACACCAGATACGTGCATTAAACGCAGCTCTCGTGCACAGGTCCAGCAGACGAGTATAACGTTACACATATATAATAAAGTCTACATATATTTAAGAACCACGAGTATTTAAGTGCAATGCACTGCCGAGGGAGTTAACTAAGGCTATTTTTTTTCCTATTTAAATAAAAATATAGTTTTATCCTAAGGATGAAATATTTCTGTCTCACCCCTCTTGGGCACACGGTGACTCTCCGTCTGTGTATCAAGGAACGTCGTACAAATATTAAATGGTTTAAAAATCCAGCTACTGATCTCTGTTTCAACCGAAGTTTCCACAGTAAGCATGCGCGAGCCGAGAACAGGTCGCGTATGATTCACGCAAAGACGGATTCACGCCGTCTTTAGTCGATTTTTGATGATGTCGATTCTGTTCTCCACTCACGAGTCTGACTCATTTCTGCGAATCGGCTCTTTAGAACAGTTTGTTTAAAAGATTCAGATCGTACAAACAATTCAGCAATGGTTTTACTCCATGCACCAGGGGTGTCAAATTTAGTTTTTGTTAGTTTGGCTCCAACCTCAAGACGAAACACAGGTGAAAAGGGTAAAAAAAAACGATTAGTTATCGCCAGCTGATTGATTACATTGACAATTGCAAACATTTTTGTATTTCAAGTTTTCTACAATGTTAAGTTTAGATATGCAAATTAATCATTATTTAATTAAATATGCGCTAATTCGCGTACATTTCTAGTACAAAAATCTAAACACTTTTGTTTATTTTTATTTTTTTTGGACATATTAGAGTCAAACGTTTTTACAGATGGAATTTTGGATATTTCATTTTGTCACTTCAGAATTCAGAAAATGCTTAGAACGGACAGAAAACACTATTTTCTCAATTTTGGGGGGAATAAAATGTTGTATATCAAGCAAATCCCTTTGCAAAAACCTTCAGGATATAATAAACAGGAATAAAAATGTAAGTTTGGTGTGTAAATGCTACTGAAGTGGAGATTTATGGCTCAGTGTAGGAGAAAAAAACTCATTTTGAGAAAACGGCCTTTAAAAATATGTATTGTAATTTAAATCTATTGACAAAGATAGATAAAGTGCTAGAAAAGAAACACTCAACAGTGTCTTTTGGGTGTTTTCTTTCCACTACTCCGTAAAAAAGCCCAAAATCTCAAATCTTGACAGGTACATGAAAAACAGTGTCTTGCCTGCAGTGCAGTGTTTCCTGTCAATTAAACACACCTGGACCATCTCATCAAGGTCTCCAGGATTACTAGAAACTTCCAGTCAGACGTTTTGGAGCATGTTTGGATCTCTGTAGGACAGAGGCCTTCCAGAACCAGAGAATGTGCCAAGGCTCATCTTTACACCCACTAAAACGACCAGTTAGAGCCATTTATAACCACACATGACATCGTTTTATAAAGGTCTTTATTATTTGTTTCTTAATTACTTGTTTTTAAGACTTAATTATTGAATTTGAACAAATACAATTATAAACCGTGAATGATTCGTACTCGTGTTTTTTTAACTCTCATATAGTCACGCCATACACACCTTTTAGTTTTATTTGTCAAATTTCAGCACTGCTCAATTCAGTCTGATTCGTGTCCGAATCTTTCTTACCGAACAGGTTCAACTGATTCACTGAAAAGATCCAACTTAAAAGAATCGCCGCCAGAGTTCAAATCTCCATCGCTTTCTCGGAGAAGAAAAACATGGCCACGAGGAAATATTTCCGCAGATCAATCCAGGAAAAAAAGCGTATCCTCGAGAAATATGACCAGCTTCCTCCAATGTCCCAAAGCGCTGCAGCGCGTCTGCTGAACATCTCAAGCCAGCTGCTTTGCATCTGGCTCCGGAGAAGGGATATTAAAAATGCCAAGGCTAACCTTCCCATGACTGTCTTTCCAACTCGCAAGACGCCTCGAGTAAAGTTAGAAGATGCACTCTGGAGGTGGATCGATACTTCTCGTGAGAACGGAATTACAGTTGATGACTCAACAATTCGTAAAAAAGCCACTCTGATGGCTACAGAAATGCGCCTCTGTAATTTCAGGGCAAGCACAGAGTGGTTGACAATCTTCAAAACACGGGAGACCGTAATACGAAAGATGTTCCAGGTCGACCGAAAAACGGGAGATGCACCAAAAGAGCCCAAATCCGGTAACAAGCCTAAAAGCAATCTTACAGCCAAAAAGACTCATCGAATCGAAGCTGCAGTGTGGCGGTGGATCGATCATTCTCGCGAGAGCGGCATCAGCGTAGATGAATCGACGATTCGTTCAAAAGCGGCTCGGTTGGCCAGGACTGTGGGTTTCCGTAACTTCAGAGCGAACTCAGAATGGTTCTCCCGCTTTAAAACTCGAGAGGGAATCGTACGAGCGATGTTCCGGATTGGCCGAAATGATCAATCTTCGGATAAGACGGAGGCACAATTGGTACCAAGGATAAATTTCACATCTACAAAGACTCGACAACTTGAAGCGGCGCCTCGGAGATGGATCGATCATTCTCGAGAGAGCGGTACTATTACAGATCAAATGATTCGTTCAGAAGCGACTCGGTTGGCTCGGTCGATGGGGTTCCGTAACTTTCGAGCAAACGCAGACTGGCTCAACCGATTTAAAACCCGTGGGAAAGTTGTACAAGAGACGTTCGAGTTCAAACAGTGTTCAGAAAATCCCCAAAGCGACCAAACTGAGGACAGAAGTGCGCCTGATCAAGAGACCCAACAATCTGATGAGAGCATAACGGGCCAATCGAGCGATGAAAGCGAAGCACTAACGGATCTGGACATCCCCAAACTCGAACCGACAGCTGTCACGGCTGAGCTCAACGGGGATTTACACACGGTCACTGTACCTTCACTGTGGCAAATGAAAGAGGCTATGAAAACACTGGCCACCGGGCTACTGTACAGAGGATTCTGCGACTTTAAACTTCTTCATCAGTTTGAAAAAGAGGTTAACACTGTTTTGAGAAGATCTGTGGCCCTAGCAACGCACAGCGGGTCTCAAGCATAACATTCTTGGACTTCAGTGCGTTGTAGAGTTTTAGAGACTGGTCCATTATCTGTGTAAATATAACCGTGTTTCTTTCAACCCAGTCATAACGGCACAGGTGCAGCACGGGCTCTCTCAGATGACCACATGGGGGCGCCAAGTGTTTGTTTTAACATTCTCATATGTTCGAAATGTGGTTCTGTTACCTATTGATATTATTATTATTATTTTTAACCCAGTTTTTAATTTGCAGCGTTAATGTGTGTTACATTATCGTAAGTGCTTAAATTGTTCAACGATGTTGGTCTAAACACTTAAATTACTGACTTTATTTTTACACAAAAATAAAAGCTTTTGATAAATAAATCTGTTGATGACGTTCGTTTTTTTTTATGGAAAAACAGTTCGACCAAACATTTATCTTTTTAAAAAGCCACTGAAGCTTATGAAGCAAGACCGAATAAATTACCAACCACCTATTTGAGTAGGGCTGTGTAACCTAATTTGCATAAACAGGAGTAATTTATGAATAATAAATGTCCTTGTATTCAGCGCGATCCATTAATTTGCATATCACCATGGCACTACAGTTATTTTTCCTGTGTGTTGTGCTACCATGAAGCGATAAGAACCTGCATAAAACCGAATCAAAAGGTGAGTATGTACTGCCTTTTTACACTCTCTAGTCTCCTGCTGTTGTTGAGGGGTGATATGTGTTTGTAGCCTACCTAAATAACTGTCTTTTTTCATGCTTTTGAGTGGACACAGGCTGTTGTAGCCTATGCTTATGTGTGTGGCTACAATCACTATCATGTACTAGTGCTCTGTCATTGTGTGGATTGCATAAACATGATGTTTCACTGCATTATTAATGAGATCCGAGCTCTGCCTTATAGGCAGCTGGTAAGATGCAAAAACTGGTGAATTGATGGATTACGAGATGATAATATATAAATGTTTCTTTGATGGCAGCTTCTCAGACCCTCGGTCAGTGTTTCGTCGTTATCAGGTGGTCTGGTTGAATTAAAATCTCATTTCCATGTAGCACAGGTATGGACAGATACTGTAAGATTCCCACTTCGGAATCCATCAGAGGTCATTTGCATGATCTGTTTGTCACACAGCAGCTGATAGCCGCTGTCAGCACTGCCTTCAGCCTGGAAATGTGGGCTTTAGGGTGCCAAGAAATTTTACAGTTTGACATTTTGTCTGTATTGGTATTTAATGCAGGTGGAGATGAGTGAGGTGTCAGTGCTTATATCCTTAAATTGCAAAAATATTCCGGCAGATGACTTTAGTTATCAGCTGATGTCTTTGGGTACTGTTGTTTAAAACAGGTTGGAAAGAAATCAGCTGTGTCTGACACTGTCCACAGTTCCTCAGTTTATCTTTATCTATCTTTTGTCAATATTTCCTCTCTGTACTGATGGTTATGAATAAATCAATGTCCAGGCTTGGTAAATTGATGGTGTGGAGAGATAGAAATGTCTTATATTACTGTCGTCGTGATGAACAGCTGTCACCGTGTCCCTCGGTGCCCGGATTTGTAAGGCAAAAGGTCGAAGATTGTTGTGCTGAGGCTCCTTGTTGAGGTCTGAGCAAATAATAAACTCGTTATGTTGCATTCAGGCTGAAGTATGTTTTATGCACATATTGAAAGTGTATGTCGTGGCTATTTTTAACAAGTATCAGCTTGAAAGAGCAATATCGTGGCATTTACCCTTTATTTCTGTTAGATGCAATATGATCTATACTGGGAAAAATCTTCCAGAGTAATTTACCTGCATAATGTCAGTCAATGTTACCCATCAAAAAGATTGTCTATAAGCTACAAGTATTACATAATGGCTCATGCATGTAACGAGGACATCCATTCAGACGTTCCGTTGTGGCCTTTATCAACTTAACACCATAGTATATAGACTCTAGAGAACCAAAACTCACTAAGTTCAGTGCAATATGCTGGAAGATATTATGGAAATGTGATTTATGTAAATTTGTAGCCAGTAGCACTTCACCTAGTGCAATATCTTGGAGCTCTTTTGTAAAATGTTGAGCATAATATTCCTCTTCATAATTAAATAGTGTAGTTCTGTTTGTTTGTTTGTTTATTGTTATTATTATTATTATTGTTTTTTTTCTTTTTTAGACAATTTATTGGAATTTTTTTATTATATTGTTTCATATCAGTTTGATTATTTTTATATTTAGATTAAGTTAAATTTACAGCAAAGGTACATTTATTTATTTTTATCAATATGTAATATCAAATTTTGCACTGAAGTGATGCATAAATGCGCATTTAAAACCGTTTTTTTTTTCTTTGTTTAAATTTTATTTAGACAAAATAGTAAATGAACCTATGTCTTTTTATAATTTAAATATTGTAAATCCATAATATCTGATTGATCTTTTGTTGAAAAAATAAAAATAAATCCTACTCTGAAAACCCCTTTTTCCAACAGTCAAATTTACATTTATGTTGACAATGATTAATATTTAGTATTTATTTTTCTTTTGAACTGCTTTTAAACCCCAGTTTTTGGTTTGGGCTTTGTAATATTGGATGTGTACCAGACACTGGCACTGAACAAAGGCAAGCCCAGGCGTTCACATATCATCCACTCTTTATGCAAAATTAATGCATGCACCCCCATGACAGCATGATTTAATTTCCTCCTCTCATTTTCTGTCGCCCGTTGCCATGGACACCGACGAGGACGGGGTTGTGATATTAGCTGCTACAATATGGACAAGTGCAGCTCTCTCCATGAAGCAAACAGCTACTAAATCACATGACCTCATCAAATCTCTATTCTGCTTGCAGACTGGCTGGCTCTGTGCCATGATTAAGGGATGTAATATATTCATAGCTTACTTACAATTTCAGGTTGAAAAACCGTTGACGATTTATGTCAGACGTACCCTTCGACTCATTGGAAGTGTTATATTGACAAAACCAAACTATTTTGAAAATGCATTTGTCAGAAACACGACAATTATTCCTGTAACATGTTTTGGAGGATAGAAGGATGCTATTGGCTTGTGGTCCTCATTGCGACAAAGGCGATTGCTTAGAGAGGATGGCGTCATAACACCATGCACAGTGTTGACTGTGTTGCCACCCAGATCATGTTTCCTGCAATGACCAATTGTGTGTATCTTTATGCGTGTGTGTGGAAGCATATTAGTCTGCCAGCGGAGTAATGTATGCCTGTGAATCCAAGTGTGGAGATCAAAATGTCTCAGGTTGGCATTGGGCACCCTTCCCCCATCAGTTCCACACACACACACACACACACACACACCGCAGGTCCCGTTCTAACCATCTCTCTCTAATTGGGCTCTGTCTAGATTCCTCAGCTTAATATTGCATCCTATTTGCTTCTTGTTTTCAGTGCATTTCCAGCTGTACAATACCATACTACGATGCCGACTTTAGGTTTCAAAACTGGTTACACTTAGTTTTAAAAGAAAACACAATTCAACAATGACCTCGAGATATATAATGACATTTTTGCCTTTTGTATAATGCTCACAGCTGATAAACTTCACAAGGAATTAAACCAGCACTGAGCTGACTTCAGCTAAACAATCACACTATTGTCTTTACAGCAGAATCTGAATTGTGTCCCCAAGTTTATATAACTGATTCTGCTAGTCTCCTGTGTATCTTTGTGAAGCTGCTTTGACACAATCTGTATTGTATCATAAAGTGTTAAAGAAGTAAAGGTGACTTGATTCGATTGGACAATTCAGTTCTTTGAGTGTACAATATTACAGGGAGGCTGTAACTAATTAATAATTTATCAGTTTATCTTAAAGGAACAATTCAGTAAAACTGAAAACTGTGTCATCATTTACTCACCCTCATGTCGTTCCAAACCTGAATGACCTTTTTTCTCCTGTGGAACACACACACACAAATTCCAAATATATGTTGTCTTCTTCAGATCAGACGAAAGAAAGTCATAAAGGTTTGGAACAACATGAGGGCAAATAAATAATGCCATTTTTTAGGTGAACTATGCCATTAAGTTATTAATTTATTACAGAAATTATTTTAGAAATTAAATTATTTTATGTTCCTCACTACTGAAGTGACAAAGCAAATATGGACACTCCTGTACGTCCAAATCTGAATTCTGACCACTCTTATTCTGTCAATAAAGCTGAAGGTGAATAGATAATCAGACAGCAATCAGAAATTGAGATCTGCCATTCAAATGCTATCTTAGTGTGGACGGAGAAGAGGACGGGCAGCCTGAGAGTGCAAGCATTCATGTGAAAATCCAATCCTTCACAGTACACAGCCCCCGCAAAGCCTGCAGAATGACCCTTTTATCAAAGTGCCTTGTCCGTAGCTCTCCAAATAGCCAGTGCGCTCTCAAGGAATAGATGCATGTACAAACCTGGCTGAGTAATGTATGACCTGTCTTCACAATGTTCTGGGTTTCTGACCCCGCCGTGTGTGTGTTGTTAGAGTGTGTCTGTATGTTGTCCATGGTATGTTTTGAAATGGGTTTCTTATGGTCAGGTGTTCAGAGAATTGAATGTGTTATGTGGCCTGCATTGAGAGTGTTGAAATGACAGTGTGGTCTTCCTAGGGCAAGAAGGGTGTACTAACACTGAGAGATCAAAAATCTGCCATTGAAAATTTATTATTTTATTCACAAATTCCTGAAAGTTGTTTCTGGGGGGAGAAAGGGCCAAAGCATTATCGTACAGTAAATTATTTTAAAAGGTGTTGGGGAAAACAAAACAAAGAAACAACAACACAATTTGGTTTGTAAGGAAAATATGGAATTATGGGCTATTCTGAACACAATGATGTCATCAGATTACTGTCAAACTCACATTCACGTCAAAGCAGAAAATAAATGTATTTTAAACAAATAATATTTGAGCTGTGTGTGGATGAAATGTGTGTGCCTCTGTGTGGATTTGACTTTAATTAGACTGTATCAAACTGAAAATAGCCCCCTTGTGGTCATTAGTTCCAAAATGATGTATTTTTCCGTAATAGACTATACTGGAAACCTAATGGTAAAACATTATTAATCCCTTAAAACAGAGCTGATTCTTTGCCGTGGGAAATCTGAATTTGTTTCACATCCCTCAGTTTTTCGTTTAAGGATGTGTTAATATGGTTACAGTTATTTACAAAATAAAAAATACTCATGAGTACAAAATTAGATAAAGTGGACTAAACGTATATGTAATCTATACATTTCATAACACGTTTTAATTCCTTTTAATTTTAAAAAGCTGCAGTTGGTTCCCAATTCCACCCCTAGATGGCGCAATGATCTCGTTGTTTGACTGGGCGAACGTAATTTGAAAAATTGCCCTGATGTGAGTGATTTTATAACATCTCTAAATGTTCTCTCTATGTTTTTCAACATCTTGAACACAAAATATTTAAAGCTATACCCAAAAAAGTATATATATATATAAATTTTTTTTTATTATGTATTTTTGACTAGTCCACCTGAGCGAGGATGGACTAAGCTGACAGTCGAGTTTAGTACTATGGTGAAATACAAGTGGCTGTTGATTAAGCTATTGGCCTTTATAGGCTACTCTTCTGTCTTTCTTTATTCACTGCATTCACCCCTTTTGCGTCTGAAAGAGACCAAATGGATCCCAGCAGGTGAAAGTAAAGAAACGTGAAAAGACGCCCCTTTTTGGTTCTGCTTTCACACCAACACAATACCCTGTCCCACCTCTTTCTATCCGGGTTTCCTACCTGATTAAACCTCTTCCTATGAACCCATTGATAGATGGTGCTAAACCTAAATCAACAAAAGCTGTATGAGCCCCTCTTAAAATTTCAAACCCTTTTGACAGTAGGCCGCTTCAATTAGCTTTTGTTTCTTGTGTGTAGTGAGCATGTGACAGAGAGAGAGAGAGAGAGAGAGAGAGAGAGAGAGATGTCTTGTATGCTTTAATGTAATAGTTTGCTTGCTGATTAATTTCAAAGATTTCAAAAATAAAACAGTTTTTTTTTTGTGTTTTTTTTTGAGTGTCTGCCTGTCATCGTCTGCCTGTTTCTCTAGACTATGTTAGCTGATTTCATTCAGTGTATGCTTTTTTTCCCCTTATCTGTTGTATTAACAGTAGCCTACTAGAAACACATAGAAAAATTACAGAACTGTTCACACTGTTGTTTGTCATCAGACTTTTTGAATTAGTGGTTTGTCGTGAATTGCTGTTTTGTTTCCGAGACTTCATTTTCTATCACTTTTAATTTCTGGTGCATATAAATGTGTGCAAATGTATTCTATTATTGGTGTGTTAGCAGGCCTCCTTTTTGTCATTCAAATGAAGGCTAAACTTCAAATAAGAATTTTTCGCATCATCATCCTTGGTGTCGGTGAGTGACATGGGAACCCGTAATTGACTGCGTGTGTGGGAGCAAAAGTAAAGAAGGTAGGGTAGCCTATATGTAGATGTAGATGCTTCTGTTCTTCAGGATTGACATCCTGCATCCATGACCATTGTAAACATTGAAGCTTTGATCAGTACTCTACTGTTGCCTCTGCATCACTCTTTTTCTAAATTTTAACCAATTTATATCAGTATACGTTTAATTATGTTTGGTGGTGTTTCTTAAAATTGTGTATACATTATATACTCCCATTAAAAATGGGCATTTATGGTTTTTCATAAATGGGCAAATACCTCTATGTGTATTTAATATTTAATTGCATGGAATAACCCCAGTGACCAGTGTAAAATGAATTTAAAGCAATGCATTTATAAATGATATAGTCTTTAATATTTTATTAGGTTTGGATATTTTTTTCTCGCATTTTTGTTATCTCTTTTTTTACCCCTCTGTGATTTCTTAGCATAAATTCAACATTTACAATTTAATACTCACTGATATCATCGAGGGACCCTTAATGTATAGCAGTGGGAAAATTCAATAAAAAATAAAATAAAGAAATAAATTAAATGAGTAAATCTATGCTCCATTCAATTAAAATATCAATTAATGAATAACCATGTATTAATATATTTAATAATAAATGCACACAATAATAAATGCTAAATATTACAACATCATATTGGCTACAATACAATAATAACATGCAGTAGCAAAAACCAAGATCTTTAACATTTTATTTTTTAATTTTCTCCTTAACCCTAATTCTAAAGTAAATTATGGGAATAATAGGCTATTAACAATAAGTGTCAAGTCCTTGTGAGGCCATACATGAAATAGCTTTATGTGTTGTTGACCAACATTTGTGTCATTATTCTGTGAAATAATCTCATAATTTGCACCACTATGAGAATTAAATCATAATTTAAGTACATTTAATATTATAGATAGCAGCTCTGAATAATTTACCAATCTCTCTCGTTTCTTTAAGTGGTGGTCTGACTGAAAAACCCATGGAGAAGTCAAGTGCTACCAGAGGGGTGAGAGGTGAGGTTGGCACAACCCTGTGGTCACCTCCAGGCATGCTATCACACACTGACAGGCAGGCGTGATGCCACGGCACTTCACACAAACATAGCCACATTGACAGCCGACTGACCCAGGCTGACAGCACCAAGAAGAAAAAGGGGGGGAAGGCAGAAGTTCTCTGTGTGTCCGTCACAGTGTGAGCGTGTCGGGGTGTCAACAACTTTTTTTCTTCCAGTAGCCCCCAAACCTTTCGCAATGGAACACGGTCACATACCCAAACATCTGTGACCTTACTGGACACGGGTCACTGTACAATAGCATTCAAGATGGATGCAATGGCTTTAGATATACTAAATGCAGTATGTCCATGTCATTAGTGATGGGTTGAGCTGAAAGACTTGTAGACAGAGGATAGGATCTAACTTGATTTAGCTAAGTTAATATAGCCAGACTAGAATGGATGTGGCTCTCTGCCAGCTAAGCATCTTTGTCTTCATTATAATAACATGCTATAGTGGGCTTAGCTGTTAACAGTTAGTTCATGAATTCACCAGTCAATAGAGCCTTTCAATTATGCTGAGACACACCATAGAGCTCTGTACTACCCATGGCTCTTTTGTCAAAGAAAGGCCTTTGAAATGATTCTATAGAAAGACTTCAATGTGCAGAAATTCGAGCAAAAACAAAAAATAAAAAATTGCAATGAAATGACATCACTGATCATACAGAGGTCTTTTATTTCAATTTGAGACAGCAAGGCCATCATCCGTTTTCATCCTGTGTACATGTGGGAAGGGAAGTGGAGAAACCGCGTTGTCTGTATGTTTACGAGCAAGAGAGGTATACTGTCTGATTCCCCTTGAAGTTTCGAAAGATACCAGTGAAGATGCAGGCCTCTGAAGTTGATAACCCCAGCATCATGTGACAAGCAGATGAGAATGACTGAGGCTTTTGAAGCCCTGTTGAGATCCGTTCTCATTAAAGAGCAACGTCTCAGCTCTTCTGTAAAGAATCCTCAAGGAAGTTGACCTCCTTGCCTTGGTAAAAAAAAAAAAAAACATCCACACAATTTAAAATTCTCCACTATAAAGCTCAAAATCCTCTTGCATTTCATGTTTGTTTAAAGAAAGGTCGAGAGAAAGGAGACATTAGGGGGAGAGTGAAGACAAAACAGTTTAGACAGTCTCACAACAGAGTAGGAGGCAGCACAAAAAAAAAAACGGACAATAATGTGAAGTCTCATAGCTTTGTCCACCTCTAGATGTCCTCTATGTTAGTGTCTTTTTGGTCTTTTAGGTCCATTTTCCATGGCTTGCACTCAGCACCAGGTGGTTCCAGTTCCATGCATACTACAGGGTCCTTAGTTTTAGGTAAGAAAGGACTGATAGTTTATCCCCTTCATGCTGAGATGATGACAAAACTCACCCTGTGCTGGAGCCATGTGTAACCAGGTAGAGCCTCATCTTGTGTAGGCACCAGATTGAGCCTCTTCGGGGTCCCTCAAGCCCATTGAAGCAGGTTTCTGACTGTCTCTAGGTGATGAGAGGTTGTTGAGGGCATGGAGCCTTGCTGACAGGCATGAAAGGACCAAAGATCACCTGTCACCGGCATCATCACATCAAAGTCCACAAGTGGCTCCTTGTGTGAGGGATCTGCTCATGAATATACTGGGCAATCTGATCCCTCTTATTAGCGGGATAAGGATTTTGTGGGTTGTGTGTTGAGCAGGGATGGCACATGATAAAGCACCACCCCACTTATAGTATGCGTGCTTTCACCAGGAATATGTTTTAGGTCTTTTTAATGGTATCATCATCTTATTATTAGTGGCAAGACCCCTGAGTGCTGAAGTGAAAGGGGCTTGCGATGTCCCCCTGAGCCCTTGCTTTTACCCCTTAATCCGCTGGCTAATAAGTTCATAGCCAGTCCATATGCTCTGGTGCTGTTCGGGAGGGGGAGGTGTTGCCCCATGCTACTTACACCGAGCGGACCCATTTCTCAGGTACCTCTCCTGCTGACCGATCTTTTGTTCTATCGGATCAGTCCACTCCACGGTCAGAATAGTCTGAATTGATTAGCCCTGCACCGTATAATTGCCAGCAAATCCCACTGAATCGTTTCCCATCCATTTGAAAAGGACAATGTTCGTTCTTTTTCTCCCCAGCTTTTCTTGGTGCCCCTCCCCCATTACCCTCCTTTTCATGCCGCTTGGTTTGTCTCCCACCCCACACCCCAAGCCACCTCCTCGAGGTAAGACGAGAAGGGGGGAGGGGCCGGAGGAGAAAGCGGTCCTATTCCGGACGAGCCCCCTACCCGAGTACTGGCAAAGGATGAAAGCAGGCGGCGGGTGGATGTGTTCTAATCTGTCACCCTGGAGTGTGAGTGGCGGGCTGATCGGAGTCCTTACCTGCCGGTGCACAGTCAGGGTTGGGAGGACAGTGGGAGGAATCCAGGGAAGGGGAAAGAGCTGGGGTATAGTGTGAAAAGGGACTGTGGGGATATGCACGGGATTATTCAGAGGCCCAGGCGCCAACATCAACTGCCCCTGCAGCTGTACTTATTCAGTCGAGAGGCCCAAAATCTCAGGTCGGGGCAAAAGTACATCAGTCTTACTGAGAATATTGTTATGTTGAAGTAGACCTGGAGGGCCAATCAAGTGTGCCATGTTTGGAACAAAGGCTATTTTAACATGTTTTACTTTGAGATGGCTTTTTCGGTACAGCTACAATTCAGGTCTCTTTCTACAATGTTTGTGACCGTTCCATGGTGTAATTTTATAGTCCACAATTCATTTTAATATCACACATCATAAGTTCTGCTTCAGCCATTAGGCCAGAAATCTTGCCCAGAAATTAATGTGACCCACCTTCCCACCGTTCGACAACATGCAGGTTTTACCATTATCCTTGAGCCGGGCAGAATATCTTTCATGAGTTTTGAGGTGTACAGACTTTATTAGGTCATCATTAATAATATGCATTCCAATAAAGTCAAATGTCTAATTAACATGCTTTATCCTCTTCATGCACCATGAGCCTCACCTTGAGGATCGCTTGCCCTTCATGAGAATGATCTAAACTATAATCTCAAAAGCTTTGAATAATTTTATGCCAAACTGGGGTAAACTAAGAGGTTTGCTAAAATATATATATTTTTAAAAGGTTTGAATCCATAATTGAATACTCCATATGAAAAATAAATGTTACCATTCTTTTCTAGTTCTTCATCACATTCTATGTCTCAATCACCCTTCTATGACCATGTTATTTGGCCTATGGGGCAGGTCCTTTGGGAAAAGGTCATAGGTTAAGGTTGTTAAAGACTGTGACCCTTCCCATCTTTGACCAGGCCTGTGTTCATGCTCAAACAAGCTCCTAGATAGAAGGCCCTCATGGGGTTTTAGGAAACACAAGATCTATTGTCTGTTCTGAGAGCTGACCACAAACAAATTGTGTATGTTCTCACAATATGACCCTGGTGGCCACGTGTTAGGGATGTCTTACTAATGAGATGGTCACTGAATCATGCCGATTGGGAGTTTGATTGTGATTATTTTAAACCAAAATTCTGAAATTCAGTATTGTAACAAATGTAGTGTGCAATTGAAAACTGAAACTACACTGTGGTGTGTGACTGTATTCAGCTCAACTGTAAGAAAATATATAATGATCAGTATTAATAGCGTATCAATATATGAGTTGGGTCTCTTCTGTGGCATTCTCTACTTAAGTCCAAGTTCTGTCCAACTGACAAGCTCTCTGGCTGAAGGTCATATTGGTAGTGACCACTCAAGTGATTGATGATGAACTGGTCAAGCCCCTCATTCTCAAATCCCCTCCCTTCCTATCAAAAATTAGCCATTTTACCATCTACTGATGTAGGATCTTATGGAGGGCAGGGCAAGTAGAATGGTTGAAATCCCATAGGTCAAAAGTTAAATGACGAGGACTGTTTACAGGGACAAGAGTTCAATTCATGATCATTATAAAATATCCAGCATAAAAACTGTCTATGGTGGCCTTAAGCAAGCTGTGTTTTTAATGAGGGGGAAAACTGTGTTTTATTCTAAGAACTGTGTGAAATATTTGGAGTAGAACACAGTTAGTTTGTAAGTAACACCTGATTTCCCTTGATCAATTCTGAAACAGCAGATCCTCATCAACAATGTAAATATGTTTAAATAAATATTTAATCTCTGTGTTGCTGATCTCTGCTAACATAAAGCCAAAAGGTGGTCTCCTTGGACACTTTGGGTCACTTCTCTACTTTATTTCAGGCATCCATCAGTGCTTGATGGATGACAGATCTGGGGTGTGAGCCTGCCTTGCTGCTTAAGTTCTTAAATGGAAACTGCATATACAAGGAGTGGTTATTTTCCAGCTTTCTGCCCCTTTAAAGACATTCAGGGTCTGTAATCAGTGCACTGAGGAGGGGTGTCTCTTTGACTGCTTGTGTGTGAAAAATGGAGCGATAAAAAGCACAAAGGCAGAAAAATCGGAAAGTAGGGTAAAACTGTTGAAGAGTTGCGTGGAGCCTAACCAGAGCCCACCGCAGAAGGAAACCCAGAACCCAACATGAACGATGAGCCATCGCAGAAGAGAATGACGGAGCTGAGGATCGCCTCGGAGCTTAAACTGGACCTGTCTGTCCATGTGTGAGAGCCAGCAAATGAGCGTGCATCAGTGGCAGATGCAAGGGAATACGAGAGCTTGGAGGAAAGCCCCACCAACTGCACCACCACTGAGGGTTAGCTGCCGCTAAACTCTGGGGAATCTATTGACTTTAATGTGGATTTATATGCGGACATTCACAAACCCCCACCCACACGCCTTCTCCTGCCTCATATTATCAGTGCTACCTCAGCTCTGCCATCATTTGCCACTTTGCCACTGCTTCCTGTCTGCCCCTTTGCTCACCCTCAGCCCACCATCTGTGCAGTGGGATCGCCGCGGTTCTGCCAGTCTCCATCGGCATCATGGCTTGTGAATCCCTCGTCTCCTCTTCCAGCATCAGAGTCCCTGACTCCACCTCGGCCTGTCAACTCAGCGGCTCCACCATGGCTCCTAGCTCCCTCGTCTCCACCATGGCCCATCAGTCCACAAGCTGCACCGGGTTCCATCATCCCTTTGGCTCCGCCTTGATCAGTCGTCGACCATCCACCGCCCTCGGGACTCCACTCCTTCAGCTCTGCCTCGTCCCACCATCCCTCCGGCTCCACCTCAGTCCTTTGTCGCTCTGGCTCCACTGCGGCCTTCCAGATCCCTGTCCCTGCCTCAATCGCCGGCGCCATCTACTCCACCTTGGCCCTACAGATCCTCGCTGTCACCCTGGCTCCACCGCGGCCTTCCAGATCCCTGTCTCTGCCTCAATCGCCGGCGCCATCTACTCCACCTTGGCCCTCCGGATCCTCGCTGTCACCCTGGCTCATTGGCTCTCCGTCTCCACCTCGGGCTCATCCACTACCTTCTCCACCACTGTCAGTCGGCCCCCTGGAGTTGTCAGCCCTTCCTCCACCATGTCTTTTCCCTCCATCGGCTCCACCATGGGCTGTTATCATGGCTGTGGCCTGGGTCTTGCCTGGCTCCTCCTTCTGCTCCAATTCTCCCTGGCTCCTCCCACCATTGTCACCTCCCTGGGCTCTGTTGGTCATCCTCCTGCTGGAAGTCTATCCTCCGCCAGAGCCTCCACCTGTCTTGCCTGCCTGTCAGCCATTTGCCTTCCCCATCACCATCTCACATCCACTTTGTCCTCCTACCAAGTCCCCCTCCATCCCCACGGCACGAGGACGTGCCTTCCGGGAAGGGGGCGAACTGTCACACCCCTGTGGACTGTTGATTGTGGTTTCTCCCTCTGTGTCTATATTTGGTTATGTTCCCGTTTTCATTAGTTAATCACATTCATTGTGCTCACCTGTCTGCCCCTCGTTATCTGCCCTATATTTGTTCCTGTCTCTTGTGTTCTAGTTTGTCTGTTATTGTGAATGTTAACCTGTGCGTGTGTTCCTACCGTGTTTGGATGTTACCTTTTGTGGATTTATTTAAGTGTTCTTGTATTCTTTGTCTACGTCATCCTGCCTGATCTCTAGCACACCATACCGTGACCGTAATGGAAATTGCCACCTTCGATATCACTGTAATTTTAAAACATAACACACTCAAAGTGAATACTAACATCATCTGTCAATCTCAGGCTACACAAAACAGCTAAATAATGTTACACTGGATATTTGCTTTGCTTTTCGCTAACAATTCAAAACTTAAGATGGTGTTTGTTTGTTTCACATTTCAGGTAAAAAGGAATTCTTCTTTATAACATTCACACAGTATAAATATAAGCACAGCTGTCCTGTATAAATTCATACTGTTCTGCATTGTTTTACTCGTCTCGAGTTCACAGTGTGCATCACAGCTGTCTCCGTCCAGTAATTGATTTCTTCAGTGTCAGCCATTTTCTCACTCACGTCCTCCTCCCCTTTACATTCTGCATTCCATCTTTAGCAGGGGCAGCTAAAGGAGAAAATTTATCTGCATCACCCTGCCATGATGACAGAGTAAATATTCATCCAGACAGCCAAGGTTCCCGAACCATTACCGGGGCGTTCACTGTTGGCCCTGCTGGTACAATACAAAAAGGGATTGTTCAGAAGAATGAATGGAGCCAAAGTACTGAAGGGCACTGAGTTGCCCAGACAAAAGTTTGAATGTTATTAGTCGAGTGCAGAGACTGGGATAAATATAGAGACTAAAAGATAGTGTGCGTGACAGTGATTTAAAGATCAACAAAATCTAGTGACATTAGGCTATAGTTTAAAATTGCTGTTTGCATACATTAAATATGGCTAGACATAGGTCTAATACATGATATAGAAAATGTGATGGCCCATCACCAAAAATAATTAATCGCATCAGTTTTCTAAATGCATTTTATCTTATTGTGAATGATTCTTTCATGTACGTTTCTTTCTTTCTTTTTTTAATTGACCTTAATTGACCTAATTTTGAATGAAAATGTCATCATTCGATCTTTCAGTGATTATGTATGAAGGACTTCTTTAATCAATTAAACCTAAGCCCCACCCCTGCAAATTCATGTTCTTCTGCTTCCACATCCCACAAGTGCATCAACAACCGATGCATAGATCAAAACCCCCTCTGCTACATTTTTATTTTCCCATAATCCCTGGTTATTTACACCACAGTACGGAAGAAAAGATCCGTCACTACTTCTGTTTTAATTGCTATTTAAACAATCCTGTTTTATTATGCATAAACACAGAGCTGGGTAGATTATTTACAAATTGTAATCCATTTCTGATTATGAATTACATGAAAAATGCATAGTTAACATAATCCATTACATACACATTTTAGGAAATATAATCAGACTACTTTTAGTTCACTTTAGATTACTTTTGACCAATCTCGTTTTTCATATTGATTTAAATAGGATCATCTTGTACCATTAATACAAAAATAAAAGAGTAAGAAAATAGAAACGCCTTCCAAAGTATTGCATGGTAAAAGTATGCTAGCTAATGCAATGTTGGTACACTTTTTAAACCTGAAATGATTTTTGTAAATCCAGTGGTCATCTAATGCTGTGTAGCCACCTGACTAATGAATGACTTCTGTGTGAATGTCCACAAAACTGGAAGATTTTCTGAATGTATATAAGCAGTAGGTTATTTTATAAGGGAAATGTAAAAGACGGAAGGAGGAGAATCATTAAATTATGAATAAATTATTGCTATTGTATAAATAATATGTAATGTAATCCATAACTGTATTCTGTTTAAGGAGTATTTTAAAATGTAACAATCTAATTACAAATTACATGTAATCAGTTACCACACAGTGCTGCATATGGTGGTCTTGGGTGCAGTAAAAGACCTAAACCTCGACTGGATTAAATCCATTTAGTCCTATACATTTAATTGGTGACCTGTGAGATATATATTTGTTTGGATGTCCTGAGGGGTTAACTACGTGATGTTTATGAGTTGAATCTGTGTGTGTGTGTGTGTGTGTGTGTGTGTGTGTGTGTGGCTTGCGCTATTGCTTTGTGTCATGCTGGTAGCCCCTCCTGAGAGGCACTGCACAACACTGAGGTGGGTGCAGCTGCAATGGCTTTCATCTCCTCAGGCACTCGGCAGGGAATCACAGTATTTATGAGTGTGTGTGTGTGTGTGTGTGTGTGTGTGTGTGTGTGTGTGTGTGTGTGTGTGAGAGAGAGAGAGAGAGAGAGAGAGAGAGAACAGTGAGGATGCAGTGACTGTCATTTGAAGCTAATTAAGGGTGGCAAAAATATCGAATTTCTGTTTCTCAGACCTCACATCTGGGACTGTAACACTGGTTATTCAATATATTGGTATCAGTTAGGAGACAAGTGAAAACTCTTTCAGCGTATTTGTACTTTAATCAAAAGAAAGTCGGTTCAGTTGTTCACAGGCCTTCTTGGAAAGCATACAAGTCTCCATAGAAACAAAGCTGTGGGAAATCATTCAGTGGGACTGGATTCTGCTGATACCATCCTACCATCCTTTTGAAGGACATCTCCTCCACTGCGACTCCCTTCTGTGCTATGTGCTAGGGAAAACACAGCCGATAAAGCAGCTACACGTGAATCTCAGAGGTTGCCCACGGCTATGGCGTGGGCAGCTAATCCGCGGTACACCTTTTGCTTGCTCAGATTCCGCGTACGGTTGGGCAGAGCATTTTAGCCCCTGTGGTGTGCCGCAAGGCAAGAAGTGATACCTGCAGTGGAAAACCCTTGCTTCTTCTGGGTCTCTGCGCTTTCTTTTGCTCAGCTTTGATTTCGCTCACCCCTAAAAGGGCAATAAAGGCCTTATTTAGATATACTTTTGACTTACAGGTAACGTCTCTGTAAAAGTGTATTGATGTCAGTCTGACATGTAAGATTAGGTGTAGTCTTTATCTGTTATATCCAGTGTATATACAGTTTATTTTGTTACTAAATCTTTCTCTGTCAGGAAATATCAGATTTTGTCTGGTATTCAAAGTCAGTCAACTTGGTTGTCATGTTAGCTCTTCTACCAGCCACGAGGCAAATGCGGGGGAAGAGCAGAAGGCAGGAGATGAAGTGAAGTAACAAGCAGAATTTTCTGAATGTATATTTGTGTTTCTCAGTCTGACATTTTGTGGCCAGAAACAAATTCAACAAGTGTTCTTAATGGTGTCTTGTGACCTTAGAGACTTTGAAGAGTTTGTCATCTCTAACTTGTGAAGAAAGTTGTAGCCTAGTTATAGTATTTCAAGAATTAAATCTTGCACAACAATTATATATATATATATATATATATATATATATATATATATATATATATATATATATATATATATATATATATATATATATATATATATATATATATATATATATATATATATATATATATATATATATTTAAATTATTATTTTCATTCAACAAGAATGCATTCAATTGATCAAAAGTGACAGTAAATATACAATTTTTACTAAAGATTTTATTTTTCAAATAAATGCTGTTCTTTTAACCTTTCTATTCATCAAAGAATCCTAAGAAATATGCATCACAATTTCCCCCAAAATATCAAAAAGACATGTTTCTTGTGCAGCAAATCAACATATTAAAATGATTTCTGAAGGATAATGTGACACGGAAGACTGGAGTGATGGCTGATGAAGATTCAGCTTTGACATTACAGGAATACATTACAGTTAAAATATAATAAAATAGAAAACTGTTATTTTAAATTGAAAATATTTACAAATCTTGCTTTTTTACTGTATTTTTGATTAAATCCTTCAGGTACTAGAGAAGATCTTACAGTGGGATGAATCAAATCAAGGAGTCAAAAGGAAAAGAGCTAGTTGAGGTGTTTTCCTGTCATTTACCTTTCCATTCTGGATCTGAGAAGAGGATTTGGCAACTAAGGTTCTTTAAAAGCCTCTGGTTTTCATGGCATTGCTATTGAGCAAGCTCTAATCTGAGTTTGGGGGATAAAGGAGCTATTCTGTTTTCTAGAGTTCTCTGTAGATGTTGCTGTATTCTTTCTCCGGCTCTGATAGCCCTTGTCAGCTTTCTCCAGTGAGATCTTATTCAGAGATGTGAGGACTGGCTTGATCATTAGTCACTGCAGCAAAGGGCCACATCAAAGTAGCTTCCAGTCATGCTCTGGTGCCTTAAGGCTTGAACTTGGAAAGGGTTTCAATCTACCTGCCTATTGTAAAAACATTTTTGATGATTTAAAAAAAAAATTGGTTAAAAGCATTTGAACGCTATTACAAATTCCCATGCACTTTCTTTTCAGAATAGAATGACATGCAATTCTGTGGCTGTGGTGTACAGTCGTGGCCAAAAGTTTTGAGAATTACATAAATATTGGAAATTGGAAAAGTTGCTGCTTAAGTTTTTATAATAGCAATTTGCATATACTCCAGAATGTTATGAAGAGTGATCAGATGAATTGCATAGTCCTTCTTCGCCATGAAAATTACCTTAATCCCAAAAAAAACCTTTCCACTGCATTTCATTGCTGTCATTAAAGGACCTGCTGAGATCATTTCAGTAATCGTCTTGTTAACTCAGGTGAGAATGTTGACGAGCACAAGGCTGGAGATCATTATGTCAGGCTGATTGGGTTAGAATGGCAGACTTGACATGTTAAAAGGAGGGTGATGCTTGAAATCATTGTTCTTCCATTGTTAACCATGGTGACCTGCAAAGAAACGCGTGCAGCCAGCATTGCGTTGCATAAAAATGGCTTCACAGGCAAGAATATTGTGGCTACTAAGATTGCACTTAAATCAACAATTTATAGGATCATCAAAAACTTCAAGGAAAGAGGTTCAATTCTTGTAAAGTAGGCTTCAGGGCGTCCAAGAAAGTCCAGCAAGCGCCAGGATCGTCTCCTAAAGAGGATTCAGCTGCGGGATCGGAGTGCCACCAGTGCAGAGCTTGCTCAGGAATGGCAGCAGGCAGGTGTGAGCGCATCTGCACGCACAGTGAGGCGAAGACTTTTGGAAGATGGCCTGGTGTCAAGAAGGCAGCAAAGAAGCCACTTCTCTCCAAAAAAAACATCGGATAGATTGATCTTCTGCAGAAAGTATAGTGAATGGACTGCTGAGGACTGGGGCAAAGTCATATTCTCCGATGAAGCCCCTTTCCGATTGTTTGGGGCATCTGGAAAAAGGCTTGTCTGGAGAAGAAAAGGTGAGCGCTACCATCAGTCCTGTGTCATGCCAACAGTAAAGCATCCTGACACCATTCATGTGTGGGGTTGCTTCTCATCCAAGGGAGTGGGCTCACTCACAATTCTGCCCAAAAACACAGCCATGAATAAAGAATGGTACCAAAACACCCTCCAACAGCAACTTCTTCCAACAATCCAACAACAGTTTGGTGAAGAACAATGTATTTTCCAGCCACTGGAGCACCGTGCCATAAGGCAAAACTGATAACTAAGTGGCTCGGGGACCAGAATGTTGAAATTTTGGGTCCATGGCCTGGAAACTCCCCAGATCTTAATCCCATTGAGAACTTGTGGTCAATCCTCAAGAGGCGGGTGGACAAACAAAAACCCACTAATTCTGACAAACTCCAAGAAGTGATTGTGAAAGAATGGGTTTGCTATCAGTCAGGATTTGGCCCAGAAGTTGATTGAGAGCATGCCCAGTCGAATTGCAGAGGTCCTGAAAAAGAGGGGCCAACACTGCAAATACTGACTCTTTGCATAAATGTCATGTCATTGTCGATAAAAGCCTTTGAAACATATGAAGTGCTTGTAATTATATTTCAGTACATCACAGAAACAACTGAAACAAAGATCTAAAAGCAGTTTAGCAGCAAACTTTTTGAAAACTAATATTTATGTAATTCTCAAAACTTTTGGTCACGACTGTACATGACCAAAAAAAAAAAAAAAAAAAAAAAGATTTTTGCATTGATTTTAGAAAAGAGCAGCAATTGCATTTTAACAATCAGTAGCATTTAAAGGTAAAACAATTATTAAGTTTGACAATTTTATTAAATTTGACTATACAGACCCAACTCATCTAATAATATTTTTATTTGTTTATTGTTGATGTTTTATTAATTTTTTTAATTTTATTTTATGGATGTCAACTAAAAAAAAAATCAAAATAGGCTTTTAAAGGTTTACAGAAATGGAAAGGCTTTTGAAGATTTAAAGAAACGGAAGTCATAACATAACAATATAGCCTACTCTTGCCATTACCACTATTCCTAACAGTACTACTGCTAATGATAAGAATAAAAGGTCTTCACTTAACTATAGTCCTAAATGCCTCCATAATGAATGAAATAATCAGTGTAATATTATAAAAGCATGCATCTAGAGTGCTCCGTAATCCGTTAGCAGTATTTTAAACAATTTAACCATCAAATGCGGAGCCCTTTTCATTTGCCCGGCATACTAAGAATATACAAACGTGGAGACACGTTCTACTTTCCTTTTTCTAGAGAGCTTTTATCCTCAAGTAAGGCATAAATGACAGTCGAATGTGTCTGTGGCACAAGGCAGTAATGATTGCATGAAATTACAGAGGCCTCAGCAGGCCTTCCCCTCCCTATCTCTCAGGTAGCTGGATCAGCTCTCACCCCTGCCTTTCTTTCTCTCTCCCTTCTTGCCTCTCACAAGCTATTCAAAGGGAATGTATAACTGAATATGAGATGGAGCGGGCGTCTTTCAAGGGCCAGAGCTAATGAGACGTTTTACCTTGAAATCAGAGCAAGACAGAAGGAGACCCTGTTGAGCTGAGCTTACATAGTGGGATCACAATTGAGTCTGGATCCTTCAGCGAAAGAGAGAGGGATCCAATCCAGATAGGGATAATGCTCTCAAACCAGAGTGGATTATGACAGGAGGACATTTTCAAGCGTCAAAGTGACCCCACAAAAGATGCCAACGTTGACCCGCTTTCTTTTGTTTGTTTTTGTCCTGGGTGACATCCATACGTCAGAGTTAAATCTGTACGGCTTGGCTTTCAGGTGAAAGCAGCAATTACTCTCACTTGGAAAGGCACAAGCTGGAACGAGGTTGGACGGAGGTGATGAGAAGGAAGCAAACAGGTACTCTTGACAGTTAGCGGTGCCAGCATGGATCAGAGAGCCATGTTATATGAGGCCAGGGATGAAAGAGGACAGGAGATTTGCGTTCTGAGGGGTCCTCTTTTTAATCAGGGGCCCAAAGAGACCGTAGCAGATCAGGCCACTAACCAATGTCATGCTAATAAAAGGGTACAAACATGTGAATGGAGGGTGCAGCTAGTTATGTACACTCTAATTAACGAGGTACCGGGAGCGAGATGCTTATTTGCATAGCATTGAGGAGATGGGAGGCGGGAACGTTGAAGTGTGGGGGAAGGGTACAGAGGAGCAGCCTAAGGCCATCCATCTTTTGGGCAATTGTATACATGCGTACAAAGCCGTACATTTACATTGCGTGCATGCTTATTACTGCATAGGATAATGAAAGTCGTTTTGGGCCGTGGCAAATCTTTTTTGAAAGATGATGGGGGATGTTATTTATTTTTCTTAAAATAGCACGGCGAGCAATGGCCGATAATTATCAGCAGCTATGTTGGTGTGGTAATGCTGTTTTCAGGAAAAACATGCATTTTTTTATGATTTTAATAATAAGCCAGTACACTTAAAAATGACCTCTGCCCTTTTCAGCAATTTTGTTAGACAGTGATGGGAAAAGTTATTTTTAAAAGTAATGCATTACTGTGTAACTCCCTAAAATGTAACTAATTATTACTTAGTTACTTTTTATAGAACGTAATGCATTATGTTACTTTTGCATTATTTTTTAAATCTGGACAGGGCTTGCTTGTTTGTTTTGTAATATAAAGAGTACTATTATTGCCAATGTAAAAGCCCTTTCACACCACAGACTCAGGCTGAAGGAAAAGTAAATTCATGTCTGTAGATTAGAAGAAAGTTCAATGCACTTCAACAATAAAAAAAGAACAAATGTTAGTTTATCTTGAATTGTTTTTTGCTTATTAGTATGATTGAATTGCTTCACTGAAGGTCAGTAGCAAAGCCACTGGTTAATAAAGGATATTTGTATTATTTAACATATTTAATGATCGCAGGTTTGCGTCATATTCTAAATTGTTTTTATTCATTTTGAAAAACACTAAATGTGTTTTATTTTTATTAATTTTTTTGTGAGTGAGATGAATTAATGCATGTTCACATTTATTCTAGAACTAAAGTAACATCTTACTCTAGATTTCTCTCAACATGGGGACAGAAGAGCTTTCAATCGATAAATGATCAATCGATAAATGAAAAAAAAAAGCATCTGGCTTTACTTATTTGAAAAAGTAACTTAAATATTTTCTTATAAATTAAAACTGAATGCGTTACTTTACCAGTTACTTGGATAGGAGCCTGCCCACGTCACCTCTTTTGAAAGACCCCGTGACCCTCGATGTCTGGCGTAGTCTTTATCCCTGCTTTCCCACATATTATCCTGCGAACGAACCCGTGTCAAGAGGCTCAGCATATGGCCGCGGGACTTTACTATTGTGGATGGGCCTTCATTATTGTCACCATTGTAAGATTGGCAATGTGTCTGGAGGAGCAGACACACAGCAGTGTGAACAGATCACATCAAACTGCATGTGCCCTTTCCCACCAACCCACAATCACACCACACACACACATCACAGTGTTTCCCTGCCTGGTCATTGTTATTGTCAAGGCCCAAATTTGGAGGCAGAACTACTGAAGTCATTATGTTAACAGAGACCCTGTCAAGTACTTTGATTTATTTGCTGTTAATTGTATCTGTCAAATGAATGAATATAATTTTGCCAGGTTTAACTGTCAGGTGTCAGTTGTTGAATTATGTTTAATGGTACTGGAGACCAGATATTATCTACAGTTTTTGCACCATCTGCTATAAACCACCTAAAACTACTGAGTGTGTTTTCATACACAGCAAACTGACAGACAAATAATGAATTGCACACCTCCGGCAGATGATGAGGTATCTAAAGCAGTCGGTTAAAACGAGTTTCTGTCATTCCTGGAGCTTGATCTCAAATTCTCATTCATCACCTTTTTAGGGCAGAAAGATGCCGATGGCAGAACGTTTTCTTGTTTGATTTGTTGGAACTGACACTCTGTGAGTAATTTTGAATATGAAGACATTACAATTATGAAATCAATTTATTTTCCATATTAAAATCACACCCCTTCATGGCAAAGCAGTGTTGAATAATTTGGATGTACAGTTATATTTTACATTAGTTCACAGAGTATTAGACTGTAAAATACTGCAGCTTAACATTATCCATTAATATGACAAAAAAATTCAGCCTTACTGGTAGCACTATACAATAACGTTCCATAACTAACATGAACTAACAATACTTTTGTTAATCTTAATGTTAATTTCAACATTTACTAATCCATTATTAAAATCAAAAGTAGTCTCTGTTAATATTATTTAATAGACCTGAGCTAGCAATGAACAGTTTAATTTTTTTTTTACTTACAATAACAAAGATTCATAAACACTTTAATAGACATAGTGCTCATTGTATTGCACTACATTAAATAATAGGATGTTGTTGTAAAGTGTTACTGCGTTATTGTATAGGTATTTTATTAATAAATAATACTTAGCTTTAGCAGTGTGCAGATCATTTCTGTGCCCTTTCCTGCAATGCAAACAATTCATGATTATTTCAGTTGTGTGTGTTTGTGTATGAAGTATTATACTTTTAATAACTATGTTTAAATGAGTTAAAATCCAGGTTAGGTTTACTTATATTATTTGTAATTGTCAAGATTAAAAAAGGGATTTAGGTCATTCAAAGAGAATTTGAGCTATGGCAGTGTGATATGAAATATTCTTATTGGGACAAAAAAAAAAAATTTAGAGAGAATGTCCCACCTTGCATGTACCATCTTAATTACATTTTTGCTAGGTAACAGAGGCAATCTGTTGGTAAATGGGAAGGCTTTAGCAAAGTGAGCAGAGGCCATTCACACAATGGCGGCACATTGCTGCTTTGCCGCACTTGAAATATGCCCCTTGCAAACTTTCAAATCTAATAGAGACTAACCCTTATTTCCCCTGTCTTTCAGGCCAGCAAACACAGGACACAATATGAGCTTTTCAACACCAGTGGTGACTTACGGTGGAGTCAGCTCCTATGGCCTTCTGGGATACTATAAACGGAACATGCCTCCAGCCTCTGCACCCGGGAACTTCAGTCTTCAGTGGTAACAATTCCCCAGTAACAAACACTTCTGTACAGGATCATCACAATGATCACACAAATATAGCCGCACATGAGCAGTGCCCGGTTGCATGAAACTCCTTAAGTGAGGGTTTCCCTGAGGGAGAAAACATCCCTGAGGTAAGGGATTTCATTAAGAGCATTGCAAGAAACCTCTTAAATGTCACCCTTACCTAAGTGTTTATACTAAGCGTTTCACTGTAGTTTCTGACAACATACGGCAAAGATCGCCGCTGTTGCTATAGTTACTACCTCTAACAGTAAACAGAACATAACGAACCACAAAGCCAAACCTTTGCTAAAATCACAATTGTATTAATATATTTTTGCTATGGAGAGTACAAACATAACAGAAAAAAAAAAACGTAAACCAAACTGGACAGAGGACGAAAAGGCAATTATTGTTTTCGTAAGTGGTTATAATAATAATAATAATACTTTTCAGCCTTTCATCAACCATTCATCGTCTCCAAGGGATTATTACGATCATTAAAAACATGCCTTGGTATTTCCTCCTCTTCAATTAACACTAAATCAGCAATCGTATTTTGAGTGAAAGTTGACTTAAGGGAGCTGTTTTGGTCCCTTAAATTTATTAAGGTGAAATGGTCACTAAGGACTTTGTAGCAACGCTTAAGGGAACACTTAGATAATTAAGGGGAAAAACTTAATAACAGCCTTAAGTTCCTTAAGGAAACCCTTAGGGTTTTTTTCTTGCAACCCAAGTTTCACTAAGGGTACCCTTAACCTTATATCTAAGGGATTTCTTAGCTTAAGGAGTTTCATGCAACCGGGCACAGGGCTGGAAACTTGTCATATCTGCGACTGTGGAAATAAATCTCATGTATGAAGCAACTTCCAAACTCTTCCAAGTTTTTTTATTTGTATTTTTTATGTCTTCTCAGAGACATAGTTGCATGTGTTATCAATACAATAAGCACATCCTATGTTTTTTCATGCATTATGTCTCTTATTATCCTCCATAATTTAGTCATTCATTGCTGAAACAAAAGTAATGCTCGCTATCCTTAGCTAATTACAGTTTCCTTTTAAGACTAGGCTACAATTCCACCAATACAAATTCATAAAACAATTATAACTGCATAGAGTATTATAATTAACAAATTTACCCAAATGCATTATTTGCTCAGGCAAATTTTGTGCATGTATTATTCTTAAAAGGGATAGTCCACACAAAAATTATCAGGCGTTTCTGACATTCTTCTTTCAGACGAACACATTCAGAGTTATATTCGAAATTGTCCTGTCTGTTCACATCTGTATAATTGGCGTGAAGACTCGCGAGACTACAGTTTTCTCTTGATCTTAATTTGCGCTTTTCATTAGCCTATGCCTACGTCATACGCTCGACCGCCTTGTCGTGAAAGCACATGCTAGTTTATAAAGCTTTAAGAATCAACATTGTTCTTAAACTAATGCATCCTTTCGCTTAAGAAAGCCTTTATTAACACCCTGGAGCCATGTGGAGTAGTTTTATGATGGATGGATACACTTCTTTCTGTTTCAGAAACAAGGGCAGCATTCATTACAATTAGACAGATTGGAACAGACAGGACAATTTCAAATATAACTGTGAATGTGTTCGTCTGAAAGAGGAACGTCAGACACGCCTAAGATGCCTTGAGGGTGAGTAAAACAGGCTAATTCTCAAAAGGGTCTCTGCTTCATATAAAAGAATAGTCACTTAGAATGCAAATAATAAAGAAACACACTTACAGGTATTTGTTCTCTGTTTCCACACATACATACGTGGAGTATCTTCAGCGATAGTGCTGGTGTGATGGAATCTAAAGGGCGGTGTCCCACGGGGGCTTCGGTTGACTGCTCGCTGACCTTTGCTGCCCTCGGACCACTAGCCACAGTTCAAACAAGAGGCACAAGGGACACATCAAGGGCAACCAAGGGCTAAAGAGGATTACAGATCAGCGGACATATGCCCGGCGAAGGCCGCTTGACCGAAACATTGTATTAGATCCTGTTTGTTTTTGCAAGCGATGGTAGTGTGTGGTATTTTTCATTCATTTTCTTTAAATAGGTCAACAGCAAAGAAAAGAATGTGTTTGTTTAACTCTTATAATACTATTTTAGTACAAAACAAATGTTTGGGTTTCATGATCTACACCTTTTTTTCTGAATGCAATCTTAAAGTAACCGATGTTTTCATTATTGTGCATTGCGATAAAATACAATTATTATTACATTATTATTTTTATTCTTCATTTAAGAATATGCAATGCTAATTGATTTGTTTTCTTCTTCAAATTTTAAACATTTACGATTCAACTTTCCAGGTTCAACAAATATTTTAGATATTTCTATTGTCCAGCAGCTCTTTCTTTGTACTCTCACAATACCTTCAAGATTTAATTCATAATTTTAATGAGATTTTTCATGTAGGCAAACAAAAGGTCTCATTCGTTTTAAGGCTGTCAGTACATGATGCTTTCACAAGGGGGCAGTCACTTCTGTCCAAATGCTCTGACTACCTCAACTCATTATGCAGTCTGCTTAATTGCATTACACTGACAGTACAAGCACCTTCCATCCTCATCTACTCTATCATATATAAACAACAACAAAAAATACAGTTCATGTGGTAGCTCTCATTCCCCTCATCTTAAAACATGTAAACCAATCTAAATCACACTAATATGTCTTGTTTTGCATCTAATGTGTTCATGCAGGCATGTGAACGTATAGTTATACTGTATGGTGTATTTGCATTATGGAGAATCAAGTAGTCTTTGAAAGCAGCTTCCTGTGAAAAAAACCAAAGCACCCAGGTTCGTTAGCTCCTCAAGCATCCTTGCTTTCACTCTATTCATTTCCAGACAAAAAGAACAAGGTTAGGTCACCCATTCTTACAAGTTCTCATTATTTATTTTGCTGCTCTCAACTGAGCTAACACAATAATGAAACTCTCATTATTTAGCACAGACAGCGGATCGGTCATTAAAAAGATACCTTTCGAGAAGATTCGCTCGTTCAAGGCACTGGGAACGAGGGAACCCTCAAAAGGGCTGTTTTGTGAGCCTCAGATAAAATGCTTTGTGTGAATGGAGTCTTCTTAGGAAAAGAAAAGAGCCTCTTCGGCTGTTTGTTTTGGAATTTGTCTCATTGATCCGAGAGCAGCAACCAGAAGATGAGGCCCGTATCCACAATAGCACTCACGACAACTCACTCCAGCGTCACATGGACGAGAACCATTCATGGTGCAAATTCATTTTATTCATAAATAATAACTCTAGCCTTTGAAGAGTAATTTTAAAGTGTGTATTTTAAAATTAAAACCTAAAAACTCTGTAACTCATTCTAAAAATGTAAGGTAAGTCATGACTTTTTTTGACAATCATTTATTAAACAAACTGAAAAGTAATAAATAAAGATAAGTACTTAAAATGCATTACAGAATAACAGACCCATTTAGGCTCATAGGTTTTAAAAGAGATCCCAGCTACTTCACTACTGGAATACTGTGGGGGGGAAAAAGGAAAAGAGTGATTTGTCTTTAATATCTTAAATTAATATGACTCAGTTCTGAGTCTCATATACTATTTGGCATTAGGGTTAGATATGTTTACATGTTTATTGAACAGCTCATAAAAGGGGCTATACTATAGTAAGACTTTAGTAACTGATTTTAAGATTAATTTTGGTCACTTGTTTTAAATTTTTATGTTGGGGGAAAGAGGGAGAAAATCAAAATAAGGTAAAGTGTATATATATATATATAAACCCTCTATAGCTAAGTGTAAGACTAAAATTGCCTGCTGATGATTACCAAAAATTGTAAATGTTTACAGCTAAAGTAAACTTCCCATTGCGTCCATCAATCTTCACAGCTTGATAATCAACAACAGAGGGAAATAAATTTGAATTCAGCATCTAACTGCCACATTGTTAACAAGTATTGATTGTATAGTGTGCTTTTGATAAAACTGGACGCTCCTTTGCAATATAAATATGCCTAGAAGTCCACAACACAGAAAAAATTGGATTTCAGATTGAACTGATATTTCTTAAAAGCCAAGATCACGTCATATGTGGCTATTAATTCTTCACTAATAAAATAAAAAAAATTAAACATCAGGCAGGATCAATACATTCATTGTATGCATACCTTCCAAAAGCTCAAAATCGAAGAAGAGAGTAAGACTTTTACAGTAGGTTAACACTAAAAACGAAAAAAATACTTCAGATATGCCCGTGTAGATTTTTTTTGAAGTTGTAGTGCCAAAAAACTCACAATATTAAAGTGGACCTCGTAGACGTTTCTTTGTGATCAAGCTGCATGTTCTGCATCGGCTCGTACCTCAGCATGTGTGCTTCCGATTTCCAACAGGAAGTACTGTACACACTCACAGGAGAATACAAGCATACTTGGCACCTTCACATGAAACTAATCCAATTCTGTTCTTTGATGCATTACAGAAAATCAATAGACTCCATACAGAAACACGGAGCACGCTTACAGGACGCGTTTGATGTCACTGGACCCAAACAAAGTGAAACATCCGACCGGTGAAAAAACATGGAAGGGTATCAGTAGAGCGGAGTTTTTTGAGTTAGCTTTTGTACTTGATCAAAATGCCCTTTTTAGATTTACTCACCAGCAGCAGGGGTCACTGGGAGCCTGCAGGCACTGATGTTAACACACGAACCGTCACTCTCACACGCGCACGCACACTTAAATTATCTCTCAGTCTTCTACAGTCAAACGTGAGAAGGCTGACTTCAGTCCCTCTGAAATGGATAAATAAATATACCTTTAACACAAACTGTTCTCCTTGATCAATCCCCTCACTACACTCTCCAAGCTTAACTAAATCATTTTTCCTCTTCCTTCACGGATCAGCAATGAAAACCTCCCCTAAAGCAGAAGCCACTTTCTACTTTGGAGAAGTGAAACAACTTTAAAACACTATTAAAAACAGTCATTCTTATGAAAATCGTCTAGCATCATTTTAAACTCTGAATAAAAAAAAAAAAGCAGAATGTCATTGACAATGAGTGATCCCTCGCTTTCAACCTTCTGGTGGTTCAAAGACGCCATCCCCTTTAAAATCAGCATTATTCTGAGGTCTCTTTCAGACGCCATGCTCTGTCCGTTGATGCTTTTGAATGTTACAATGATTGAATTGTTACCGTTGCTGTTTATGTATTGGCTAGGTTAAAATAACGTGTCCACAGAGGAACCCAGCTGATATGGTTGGAGAAAAAGGGGAATGTTCCAGGGCCTCGTGTCTTACAGTTCAGTCGGACAAGCCCTTCACGATGCTATGCAGCCATCAGATACTGGTGGTAGAAGAGGCCGAAGAGAGAGGTGGAGAACAGGCATGCAGCAATCCACCAAGTGAAGAAAGACAGGAGCCCTCGAAAAAGCAAGGGGGAGAAAACAGTCCTCAGCCCCCCGAGAGCCATTGACAGATGGGCCACACTTTGAGAGGCCTGCATCTCGCCTTGCCCCACCTCCACGGGGCTCGAGTCCTCATTTGACAGACACGGCAAATTCTCTTCGGGGTAAATCACCCACGAGTATCCACCTGGGGGTTAAAACAAGAGTCTGAAAAATTTGAGAAACCCTACCGGGGCAATTGAGAACGTGTCGAGAAGAACCTTAATGCACTCACCTAATGTCTTTAGCAGCAAAGTAGTGTGCAACAGCATCACCAGAGGTGCAACATACTGAAGAGCTATTACACACAGGTAGTAAAAGACTCGGGCGACCTGTGTGAGGAAAAACAAATTTGCAGTTAAAACATTTAGGCAAATTTCGTTCAAAACAAGCAGCTTGGCAGGAGAGCAGCTCATCAAACAGACTGGCTGAAACCATCGCTGGGAGCTTAAGTACAGCTGCAAGCGTATGATTCTGGAGCAGATGTAAGACCAGACACCCCTGCGACTCTACAGCCATTTGTGAGTCTCACTTATGGCTTGGAACATCAAACAGGCTCTTTTCCTCAGCTCCAGCTGTGGAGTGCTGTGGGTTTTGATCCTTGCGCTCCGCTAAACTCAAATAGCCTCCTCATTTTAGAGCTTTGAGGGCAACAAAGCCACGCAGTCCTTTTTCATACCGACATATTTCCACCTTTGAGGAATGTCGACACTGTAATGCAGGCCCCAAGAGTAGACGCTACAAGAGGGTCCCTGAGTGCATTTATTAACCAGAATTAGATCAAATATCACAAGAAATCACAAGAACAACCTTTAAAGATGGGACACTTGGGCTAGATGGGATATCAGGCTTAGAAGATGGCTTTGCCTCACAATAACTTGCATATTAATGTGATGACACATCTGTAAGAACAAGATAGTGATAAGAGTCTACGCACCATCTTTTGAAGGTCCACTGTACTAATGCGTCCCGCTTCCTTCTTCATCTGCAAGACGCCCTTCTGGGCCAGGTTAAGGTAGGCCTGGAGATGATGCCGCATCATGGCGAGTCTCAACACACACAGAAGCAGGATCACCCACAGACGCAATGTGTCATATGTCTTCTCAGACATCCTGAAAACAGATGAGCAGGTGACATCAGCCCAAACCCAAGTTGTGACCTGAGGAGAATTAAAAATGTCTCACTTAAAAAAAAAGAAAAAAAAGAAATCACTTTAAGTCAGCATAAAATGGCAATCACAACCCATTTTACAACTGCATTTATGAGTTTAACAAATATAGGGTGGAACGGGTAACACACACAAAAATGGAACCCAAATGAGAGTTTGTAGTGGATTGCCCGATGATTACCCCCCTTCCATAAATATCAACAGCAACAACTTTTGAGGACAATTTATGGCCAAGACGTGGAAACACATACATTAAAACACACATTTGTAGAAAAAAGTCAGTGTATCTCTCAACCTAACTCTCAGTGGGGTGTAAGCAGATAATACAAAACATATGATTGAGATTGTACGGATTTGTAACCAGTAAGTGTGTATCGCTATTTATTAACATTATTCCACCCTTCACAAAGTCAAACAAGGCCATTTATTTATTTTAACTTGAATATTGTGTGCCGATAAATAATCATATACACAATAAGTCCAGGAACACGTATTAAGTAGTGCTGTCAAAAGATTAATCTACAATTAGCGCTGATTATTTACTTAATACTAGTGCTGTCAAACAATTAATAGCGATTAATTGCATCCAAAATAAAAGTTTCTGTTTACATAATATATTGGTGTGTACTGTATTAAATAAATATAAATACAAACACATGCATGTATGTATTTCAGAAAAAAACATGCTGTTTATATATTAAATATTTTTAAATATAATATAAATTATACAGTATGAATAAAAATATAGACGTTAATATTTTCAAAATATATACTGTATGTGTGTCTTTATATATAAATAATAAATATACACAGTACACGCACATATCGCGATGAATCGCTTGACAGCACTAGTATTAAGTAAATAATCAACGCTAATTTAGTTTCCATGTTGACTTTAAAGTGCATTTGCTCAAGTGCAGATGCTCTTAAAGAAATTTAAAACAAGTTTAATAACAATTCAACATAAACTAGTAATGCAAAACAGAACTGTAAAATGAAATACTCACAAAGGCACACTATCTTTCCCAAATGTGGGATTTATTATGTAATCCTTTGTTATGGGCTTCACCCATAGCAGTACCATGATTAAGGGGGCCAGGAAGTTGATATGTAGCAAGGTCCTGAGGGATGGACACATAAAAACAACCAATTAGATAAGGTAACATCAATATCAGTGGAGCAGTAAACATCAACTATCATAAAGTGCCACTGCTTTAAATATATAATTTCAGCTATACAAGCAGCATAGCAGTAATCCAGGCCTAAAAGATGTCTAACTCTAAGCCCCATAGTGTCATGAGAGCAGGTATGGTGAGCTATGTGAGATGTGTAATGCTTAACTCCTCTTTTGTAACACAGTTAGCCTAGAGCCCAATGCTGGCTGAAAATGTAGACCAGATCCATACTAATCTGCTAACTTAGCGAGGATATAGTCAGACACTGATGGTCCACATGAATTATCATGGAAATAGTGCTAGTGGCTAACTGGTTAAATAAAAAATAAAAAAGTAACACACTGTCAAACTGTAAGGTCAAAGAAATACCCACAATTAAAGCTTTTAATGTGATTACTAATAGTTTCATTCTAATAGTAATTATGAAAATGAAACATAATGAATTTGATTTTCTGAAACATTTACTGTGTGACTTTGCAGTTGATTATTGTGAGGGCATCAATATGCATCTGGGCCAATCGCATGCCAGGGAAGGTGAGAAAGGCTCCAATGAGAGCACAGAGCAGAGCCAGGATCAGTTTAAAGGTCAGCTTGGATATGGGTCCCCTGTAGAGACAGAGGAAGAGAGCAAGACCTGTTCACTGCAGGGAAGCACAAGCCATCACATACACGCTTTAACCCAACCCATCGAGACATGGTATACTGTATACACACTCCCTCTGTACCTCTACTACCAGCCATGATACTTACTGAGACTCAAGGCCTTGGTTCTCCAGAAACTGCACGGCACTTTCGGAAAAATTTGCAAAGCCTATGAAAAGGAGAAAAATAAGGACATGCAAATAAAATGGACATAGTTGTGAGGTGTGTGATACATGCAGTCTATAATAAAATAAATAAATAAACAAAAAGGTGGTGGTGTTGGCGCAGTGGATAAGACACACGTCTTTGGCGTGAGAGACCCGGGTTCAAATCCACTGTGAGACACCAATGTGTCCCTGAGCAAGACACTCAACCCCTAGTTGCTCCAGAGGCGTGCGACCTCTGACATATGTGGCAATTGTAAGTCGCTTTGGATAAAAGCGTCTGCTAAATGTAAATGTAAATGTAAAAACACACATTGAGAGTGCATTGCAATGCTGTTACAACACACATGAAATTCATTATATACAGGGCCATCCCCCACTGTCTGGTTATTCTAACTGAATTTATTGATTAAATGTTAAGAGTTTGACATAAAAGATGATGCATAGATTTAATTACAGTAGGTTATAAAAAGGGGTATTCCATACCTGTTCCTGGAGGGCCACAGTGTCCTGCAGAGTTTAGAGTTTAGTTTTGGACGTCTGCAGGACACTGGCCCTTCTGGAGCAGGACTGGACACCCCGTCATACAATACAATAAGATCACTTCAAGGAAATCAGTTTAAGTCAAATATCACCTCATAATGAAAAAGGTAAGTTTTGTCACTCATGCACAATATGAATTGTATTCTTTCACAATATGAAAGAATATGAAATGCTTTGTGAGTCAGCTGTCCATGACAGGGCTAAGGTAACAGCACAGAAGACACACTCAGCAAATTATTGTCTAGTTATTGTTGTTGACAAAATCAATTTCATCATATATCAATTTCAAAATCATCATTTTTTTGTCAATATTACAAACTGTTAGTCATAGTCATAGTTATAGTCTTGATTTTGGACCCTGGTTACAGGGTCTATGGCTAGAAAATAGAACAGAAAAATATTATTTTTTTTTAGAAACATAGAAACATTTTTTTGCAACATACTGCCGCCTAATGCATGGTTTAAATCATAATGCAAGAATAACAGCCTGACCCTCGCTAACAATAAGTGATTCAAATCAAAAAGATGAAAGTGGTCTACAACATAAAAGCACAGCGACTGTCATGCACTGCCTAACAAGTTTCTACTTTAGTGGACAATTTTGTCAGAAATTTAACTAGGCAGCTAAAAGCTTTTCTTTTATTTTCTGCATGTGGCCACACATTCCTGGGGTTAAGCGACATCCCGAACAAAAACATGAGGAACAAATATTTTTCCCACGTTTTTCTTGTGAGACTGGCTGATGCTTGGGACTGTGACTGATGCGATACAAACATGCAAAGGAAAACAGCCAATGAATGTAGCTGGTTTTAAATATTTCTACCAGAATGTGTTAATTTCAGACTATAAAAAGTATTGGTTTATTACATACTGTAAAAACAAGAGAAAGCAATAGGCAAAAAAAAAAAGCAACTTGACACTACTATACCTGTCTCAAGGCCAAATTCCAGGTAGTTCTCTGTGACAATAAGAATAGCCATAGCTTTCACAAAGAAGAAGGCGGCGAAGGTGATACAGAGGGAGCGCTCACCGCCCTCCTCTAGTCTGAAGTAGTGAGCCGTGAGGGAGAAAAGGATCTTCCTGAAAGAAAATGAAGCTAAGGAACATATTCACAAAGGGCACATTATACCAAACTGCTCGACAAAAATAACTGTGATAAGTAATTGAGGAAATATTTTAGGTTATAATAACTTGCCCCATTGTAAGTAAATTTTTTCCCTTCATTTTTTTGACACACTAGAACATATAGACCCTAAATTGGATTTCAACAGAATTTTCCTTTAACTGGCATTATTCTCATGGATCCCACATACAGCCTGTCTGTACTACTGAAGCTGGTTGGATTCTAATCTAATCTGATTGATTGATTCCTGGCTAACATGTCTCTTATTTAGTGTCACAAATCTAATTTCCGTGAGGTGACAATTTACAAACAACAAATTTGAAAATCAAAAAATATGCCAAATGCAGAAAGAAAAATGTCTAGCTGTGCCTCTGTGTTCTGATGCCTGTGTGTGCCCGTTTTGATTATACTGGTCTAGGGCCCATCATTCAACTTGTGGCTACGACGTGCAAATCTGCAAGACAAGCGGGCGGCCATCTGAGGAAACGTTTCAGTGACCATCACTTTGACAAGGCCATTTTCCCCACCACACACTCTCCACTGAGATCAGGCAAAAATGGCTCCTTCCTTTCCACATTCAGCCATTTGCACACATATAGACCTATCATCATCGTCATCATCTTCATCACCCTACCAGGCACCTTCCTTCCTCTCTTTTTTTTCCCAGGCAAATCAGTCCGGTGGGCCGTGAAAATTGGGCCTCCAATCTTCGGTGGCAGGCTGAGCTAGGTAAAGGGCAGTGGCGAGCGCAGGGAGATTGATCTCTGTGGACTGTGTTGGGGTTAATGTGTGTGATTTGGTGAGGCACTAGAAGGGGAAAGTAGCAGGTAAAAGGCAACAGGTGCAGCTTTCATCACTCATGGCTAGAATGTCCCTACACAGAGACTGTGAAAATTGAGCATCTCCACAAGGGATGTCTGATATAAAGGATGTTTTAACATTTAGGGACTATGGGCACGTTACTGAATAAAGTACTTTAAGGATCCTACTGTAGATCTGTTAAAATAACATACAGCTCTGTAAGCTCACTAATGGTGTTTGCTAACTTTTCTATTATAAATGCTCATATCTGTGACTAGAGAATAAAAAAAAAACTATGTGTTACAGTATGATGGCTAACCTCAAATCAACCTAATAGCTGCATGTTAATGTTAACTTGTTAATATTTTCACAAATAATATCACTAATATTCCTTCAGAAAATGCAGACATCATGATTTCATGTTAACTACAAGGCATATTTAAGTATTTTATATTAAGTATTCTAAAAATAACAGAACTATTAAAATATTATTTTAGATTACTATTAATAATTTATATTACTTATATTTTAGATTTATTTAGAAGGCTAAAATGTGACTTAAACTAAAAATAATAATAGGTCTAATTAGATTTACACTACCATTTAAAAATTTGAGGTCTGTAGTTTTTTATCAATTATTTTTTAATTTTTTGAAAGAAGTCTTTTACACTTTTACACTCATTATACATCAATTTTAAATTTCAATCTTGGTGGAAAAATGTTGTTATTTTTTTCGTTATTTTTCAGAGTATTTCAAGTTATAAAGGGATACATGACAAAGGCCAAGACCAGCAGGCTCCACACCACACTGATGTTCATCTCTCCACTTGGCTCTGCCACACAGAAGTACAGCTCGGTGATGAGATACACCACAGTGGCAGCCACCGTGAAGTCCACCAGCCACTGGAATTCAGGAAAATAATGCAGAGCTAGACCAAAAAACAAAAAAAAAAAGAGAGAGAAGATTTAGGAACCACACTTAGTAAGAAGATCCTTGAAGCTCAAGGATTCATTAAGTTTCATATAATGTCAACCAGTGAGTTACCTAGTGTGTCCACTTCTGCAATGCATTTAGTCTCTAGCTGAAGGTCGATGTCTTTGGGAATAGTCATCGGCTTGTTCTCCATGTGCCCATTGTACTTCCTGAGAAGCAATGTGAACATAACCCATGTAATCGTGAACAATGAAACACAAATTAGCCTAAACTGAAATACACACATGCCCAAATTACCAAGGACATTCTGGGCCCAAAACTCAAATTGAGTGCTAGAGTGCTATCTTCTCCATTCACGTGCCAGTAGTGTTGCATAAATTGTATTAAAGTTGCTTTTTATTAATGCTTTTGAATATAACAGAATATACAAATACAACAGTTTTATTATTAGAAAGCACATCATTTAAAGCACATTACTCAAACATATCTAGGCCAAACATAAATAAGAATAATTAGCATATTTTATATATATATATATATATATACACACAATACAGACCAAAAGTTTGGAAACATTACTATTTTTAATGTTTTTGAAAGAAATTTCTTCTGTTCATCAAGCCTGCATTTATCTGATCAAAAATACAGAAAAAACAGTAATATTGTGAAATATTATTCCAACTTAAAATAATAGTTTTCTATTTGAATATACTTTAAAAAAAAAAAATTATTCCTGTGATGCAAAGCTGAATTTTCAGCATCATTACTCCAGCCTTCAGTGTCACATGTAACATCCAGTCTATCACATGATCATTTAGAAATCATTCTAATATTCTGATTTGTGTTGGGTTGATAGTGTTGGAAACAGTTCTGCTGTCTAATATATTTGATGAATAAAAGGTTAAAAAGAACTGCATTTATTCAAAATTAAAAAAAAAAATTCTAATAATATATTTTCTTTACTATCACTTTTTAGCAATTTAACACATCCTTGCTGAATAAAAGTATTGATTTTATTTATTTTTTTAAAAAGAAAGAAAAAAACAATTACTGACCCCAAATTACTGACCAGTAGTGTATATTGTTATTACAAAATATTTATATTTTAAAAACATAGCTTCTTTTTTTTTTCTTTTTTTTTTTTTTTACTTTTTATTCATCAAAGTATCCTAAAAAAGTATCACAAGTTCTGAAAAAATATTAAGCAGCAGAACTGTTTCCAACTTTGATAATGAATCATCATATTAGAATGATTTCTAAAGGATCATGTGATCATGATCCTAAAAATTCAGCTTTGCATCACAGAAATAAATGATAATTTAAAAACAATTATTTTAAATTGTAATAATATATCACAATATTACATTTTTTTCTGTATTTTTGATCAAATAAATGCAGGCTTAAAGAGCGGAAGAAACGTCTTTCAAAAACATTAAAAATAGTAATGTTTCCAAACTTTTGGTCTGTACTGTATATAAAAACATTCAAAATGATAACAGTATGCCATTTCAAGAAGTAGCCGTTATCATCTTCTGCTGCCCAGATAAGACAGAATTTATTCAGAAGCAACTGGACTACTCGGTCCATTCATTTATGATGTTTCAGCACTCTTGTAAGTGGCTTCAGTTGTAGGATGGTGGGGCTTCTCTGGCATTTAACCTCATCACACAATGCAATGCGTCACATGACTCATATTCTCTTCCTGGCCGTGTGAATTCAGATTGTTATGTGAAGTGGGATGTCATCTTCAGGGTGAGAAGTTCAGACGCTCCCAGGTTACATTTTAAAAGACACTTTAGTTACATTTATTCTATTAATATTCAGCTATAAGTTGCATGGGATGTCACGGTTTAAGTCAATTACACTACAAAAAATGATTTCGTACAGTTGTCATGTTGACTACTTTCTCTTCACTTGAACAAATACATGAAACTACAATATAGCCTACAATGAATTATCAATGACTCAGCTGCGACTAATCTGGAGAAAAACAGAAATAGTGTCCTTTAAACTTTTATTTTAGTGAGAACACTTAAACATCACTGTATATGATATAAATTATCATATTGAAATCATTCGTGAAGTGTTGCAATACAAATTGATAACACTATGTTTTCAGAATTACAACCTTTTACAATAGTTTGACCATAAACAGAAATGTATTTTTACATAAAAAAAAAATAAACCATATATTGGCATCACTGAGTATCATCAAATCAAATGTAATACAATAAAGTGGTCAAACAATAATAAATGCTCCTCATTATGGTTGTCACTTATACACTACTATTCAAACTATAAGATTTTTATTTTATTTTTTTTTTAAGTTTCTAATTCTTAACAAGGCTGTGTTTATTTTATTAAAACTATATAGTAATAACAGTCATATTTATTCCTGTGATGGCAAAGCTGAATTTTCAGCTCCAGTTTGTGTTACATTATCATTCTAATATACTGATTTGCTGATTAAGAAACATTTATTACTATCGTTGAAAAGAGTTGTAATGCTCAAGACCATGAAACCATCAGACAGTTGTTTTCAGGATTATTTGATGAATCGAAATTCCCAAATAAAAAACTAAAAGCCTTTACAGTCACTTTTGATCGTTTGAACTTTAAGGGCCTTTAAATATGAACACTGAAGCTAAATCGATACCATTTAATTTACTGATGAATGAAAGCCAAAGAAGCTAACTGAGAAGCAGGTATCAACGTGTGGGATCTGCAACTTTGCCCAAAGGACAGCAGATATTTCACAGTCCTAACTGAGGGCTCGGTCTCTATTGGAAACCAAACACCAGAGTTTGCACATTTTACTGGGGATTAGAGGAGCCCTCCTCGCCATTGAAAAAAAAAGAGCTAAATCCACACAACGTTCAAATCAAACATATTTCCACTCAACTCTAATGCTGTCTGCATAACAAAGAATAGAGAAATGAATGTCGGGCTCCGCTGGGAACGGTGGATATTGGACAGGGGCAGAGGCCTTAGCGTGAAAGGTTCTAGTATGCAAGCTTTCTCATCTGAACCTGAGATTCTTGGACTTCTCCTCGGGGTCTCTGTTGTTTACACAGGTCAGTGTTCAGCACAAAAGCACTGTGGGCATGCTAGTCTCCCTGCTCTGGATTGCAGCATACCTGCCTGAGCAAATGGCCCAAGAGCTCCTTGCCGAGCAAAAATGGGCTTTTGTCTGAGAACAGGAGGTAGATATAATAGAGTTGACAGTCAAAACTAAGCTGCTAGACACAGGCTAGTCTACCTACTCAGGGAATTAGCATTGTATGCATAGTCCACTGCAAAATATGGGCAACAAAGCTGCTTGATTTTGACCATGTTGTGAAATCCACAACATGTTCTTTGATACACAAACTATGTACCGTATTTTCCGGACTATAAGTCGCTATAACTATTTTTCATAGTTTGGCTGGTCCTGCGACTTATAGTCAGGTCTGACTTATTTATCAAAATTAATTTGACATGAACCAAGAGAAAACAACCAAGAGAAAACCTTACCATCTACAGCCGGGAGAGGGCGCTGTATGCTGCTCGGTGCTCCTGTAGTCTACCACTGAGCAGCATAGAGTGCCCTCTCGCGGCTCTAGACGGTAATGTTTTCTCTTGGTTCTTGGTTCTAAATAAATGCGACTTATAGTCCAATGTGACTTATATATGTTTTTTTCCTCGTCATGACGTATTTTTGGACTGGTGCGACTTATACTCAGGTGCGACTTGTAGTCTGAAAAATACAGTACAAATTTAGAAGCACAACAACAGTGCCGCTGTGTTATACCTGTCCTTCTTGCTCTTGCCTCCTTTCTGCTGTTTTCCAGCTAAAGTCCTCAGCTCATCTTCTGTGGGGTGCTGGTACCAACGCAAACTGAAAAGACAAGAAGTATATTACCGTCACTGAAAACCTATACATACATACATACATACATACATACAATACTGTTCAAGACTTCGGGGTCATGTTTCTAAAAGAAGTCTCTTATATTCACCACTGTGCATTTATTTGATCAAAAATACAGTGAACTTATTTATTATGAAATATTATTACTGTTTTCTTTTTAAGTATATATTTTCAGCAGCCATTACTCCAGTCTTCAGGGCCACATGATCCTTCAGAAATCATTCTGATGTGCTGATTAGGAAACATTTCTTTTTATTACCTACACTGAAAACGGTAGTACTGCTTAATATAAAAGAAAATATGCACCTGAAAATTTTTATCTGATATTATTTACTCTCAGTCTTGGAGTTTCATACCTGTATGACTAACTTTCTTCCTCAGAACAGATAGAAAAGATATTCTGAAGAATGTTTTTATCCATACAATAAAAGTCAATGGGGTCTAAAACAACATGCGAGTCAACCTATTGACTTTCATCGCATGGACCACTTTCATAATTCTTTCCTGGTGCCTTTGTGACCTTTTTTTTTTTAAAGGTTGAAAGCTTTCGTCTGAATTCACTGTAACTTCATGGAAGAGTCCGACAACCGCAGCTTTCTGGATTTCTCCTTTTATGTTTCACTGAAGGCATACTGATGTGGAATGGGGTTAATGATCACAGAATTTTTATTTTCATGTAAACCGTTTCTTCAAATTACACAGCTGTTTGATGGTAATAAAATTAGCGGATCTTTGGTGGCAAACATTTACCACAACCCCTTCAACTTTGTTTAGAAACCGGCCTGTCATGAGCCCTGAGAGGGCTGTACTGTATTCAGTTGTTTTCTCATGTTTACTTCCTAATGAAAACTTAATTATGAAAGTCTCCTGGGCAACACTTCAAGCCCTGCACTCGAGCCAGAGTTTTCCCAAACTATTTTTACAGCCAAAAACAAGCACAGATGAATTATTAAGCACATTTGGAAGAGCTGTTTACTCTAAACACATATGGCGCTAATTAAGGGGGGAAACAAGCGTGGCTTGTACTTTCGTTAGCGGTTCTCTTGGGTCGTAGAGCTTTTTGATGATACCCTTTGGTACTACTGAAACATCATAATGATGCATTTTTGATGGGCCCTTAATATGAACAATAAAACTGGATATGCTGTGTGCAAAGTGGAGCAGGATCTGTGCTTTGTGTTGTTAAGGCCGCCTTGTAGATTAAGATGGCGTTTTGGGCTGACCATCGAGAGGGATGCCAGAGTGGAACAGTGGGCTGTTCTTCCTCATTACCTGCCACTGCAGAGGAGCCATCGTGCAAAAGAATAGTGGGGTATGATCTTCTGAATCACGCTGGCCATTACCATGGTAACCACCAGCTGCACACTGATCACACCCTGAAGGGAAAGAGTGAAATATTAGAACACTTTCAGATCGCAGCAGCAAGAGCACAGAACAGCATTCAGACGGGTAAAAACCCAGCAACTAACCTCAATTGCCAGAATATGTGATTTTTGAAACCAAAATAGCACAATGTGAGGAAAAAATTTGCTGTCTTGCAAAATGAGCATAAAACGACTCGAAATACTTGAAATTTTCCTGCAGACATAGATTTGAGAAAAAAGTGGAACGTCCACGTCCATTTGGTGCAGCAAAGGTAATAACCTTCCCCAGTCAATCACAGACCAACTCTGTAATTGCCTTAAACACCCCAGCATCAAACTACAGCGTGGGAGGACTGCTGGCATCAATGGGCAATCTCCGCATCCACGCGTGTAAGGCACAGTGTCCCGCTCCTATGTCGAGGAGACGGTGACGTGCATTAAAAATGATCGCTGATCCGTCCAAATTGCTATGTGCTTAGCTAGCCATTTCAAAACTCGCACAAAAAAAATTTACATGCCAACATGGCTGGAGTGACACTCAGGAACGCAGGAATCATGAATCAAATTGTACAGCAATTCAGTCAAAAGACAGAAAACTAAAAATTTTCGGAACTATTCGGTTCTAACGTAAATTTGCATGATTGACTTTGGAGCCTAATAATTATCAAGATATGTGATATATAATATTCCTATGTTCTTGAAAAATCTAGCACAAAAGAGCACCTCAGGAATAGCCTAACAAAGCATTTTGCATGTCAAGGCAATCATGTAATTTAAATGTGTTCATTTTAATTAGCACGATCATGGTAATATGACTAAAATATTTTCTAGAAAATAAGCTGCATCTTATTACGTCACACAGTTCAAAGTTGCAACAAGTTGGTGTATAAGTGATATTTTATTATTCCATTCAGAAATAATGTAAAATATCAGTTAATAAAATGAAACACTATAAAACATTTCCCCTCACAACGGTATTCAGAACAGAAAAATAAATGAACAACGGAAGTATAAAACAAACATAAATTATAGTGACATTCATTATAAACAACATTTATTGTAAACGGCAAATTTATTTCAAGCAAAAATGAAGTTTACGGTATGTGGGTTATGTGCTATAAAAATAAACTTGGGCTCATGTACCGCCATCATTTGGCACAAATTTAAATTAACGTCAAGCATGCCAAATGTGTAAAGCACTCAAATTTAAATTTGTGCCAAATGATGGCGGTACATGAGCCGAAGTTTTTTGAACTCAGTGTTCTTTCTGTGCTTTTTAGACTGTCTTGGATACAGTGAGCTTTTTTTAACCGCATTTTCCAAAGATACAGTGAAAAATAATAATTTTAACATCAATTTCATTTTTCACTGTATCTCTGGAAATGCGATTAAATAAAAGCTCACTGTATCTAAGACAATTTAGCACAGAAAACAACACTGAATTCAGCTCTTCAAAGGTAATAACCAGGGTGTGATTTGCCGGGGGGGGGGGGGGTGCGTGGGATTTCCCCCTTTCTGGTCAATGTATCCCTCTGCTTAATTATTTTTATCCCCGGTGGGGATAAATTTATCCCCCCCTCAAAGTGATCAGTGCTATTACACTATTGGCAAGACGGATCACAAAACTTATCACGGATCCGTGGTTTGACAATTTTATTTTAAAATGCGCTACTTTGGCGGGCGCGCAGCCTCTCTGTATTCACTACTCTGCAGACTTGCTCAATGTCCCGCCCACGGCGCTATCTGATTGGTTACACCTCACGAGTAATAGCCTATCAACACTTGCGAGACGGTTGAAGCCGGTCCACTGGGCAGTGGAGTTGCTAACTTGGCGACTTTGTCGCTAGATTTAGCGCCTTTTTTCCATAAAAAGCGACTAGCTACAAATCTAGCCACTTTTTGGGCAATCATTATTTAGTCTCTGAGACTCTCTGGTGCTGCCGCACGAGCGGGAGGTCTCTCTTTCCCAGCGCGAGCCTCTCTATCTGTATCTGCTATGTTCAGCGAAGGAACAGCACTTTCGGGAAAAAAAAAAAAAAGATATTCTGTTGCTTCTAACTCTCAATAAAACTGTTTTTATAACTATATTTTAATGTTTCTGTTGTCAGACAACGGAATGAATATTACAATGACTGAAACGCGGTCCATTAAGACTACATAACCAGCTCTCAGACATTAATCTGCACTAATGAAATCAAATACACATACGATAAAGTCAGTGGTTGTACTGTGACTGATGTCGGCTATACTTGCTTGTAAAATACAGCACAACCACTGACTTTATCGTATGTGTATTTGATTTCATTAGTGCAGATTAATGTTTGAGAGCTGGTTATGTAGTCTTAATGGACCGCGTTTCAGTCATTGTAATATTCATTCCGTTGTCTGACAACAGAAACATTAAAATATAGTAATAAAAACAGTTTTATTGAGAATTAAATTAAATGGCTAAATTAAATTGCAGTATGTGAGCATATGGAGGCAATACAATACGACACACTTACGTCATAAATATGCTAATTAGCGCACGACGTCATATAGTTCATGTTCTCATGATTTATTTTTATGAATTAAAATGTTTCAAAACACCCCCCCCTCTCTGTTTTTTTTTCACAAATCGTACCCTGGTAATAACCTTCACAAATAGTCTTAACTTCCTTAGTCAGATAGATTCTCTGTACTCATTTCAACAATACCAAACTATTCCCATAACAGGATCAACAGCTGTGATATTTAAGCACTGCTGCCATTTAATTCACAGTAAAACACTGAGAAACTGCAAGTTTCCCAGCATCGCTTTCACTATAAAAGCTCACTAGGTGTGCAGTGCTAAAGCACATCTTGCCATAAAAGCTAAAATGTTATATTTCATTTATTTTATCCTGCTTTTCACCGCTTAGACAAATGCCAGTACCGGCAAAGAAGCAGAGCCACACAATGACACAAAAGCTCTAATGCTGTGGTCTGAAACACATGAAAGCAGCAGCATGCTTCTTTTCACTGCTGGTTACAGGCATCTTCGAGAGAACACAAGCTGATGCCAGACTACACCGTTTCCCTCACTTCACCTGAAACAGACAGACAACCCATTGCCATGGGAAGTGGGAACTATACGGCTCAGAAGAATGAATGTGAGACTGCCAAAAAAAAAAAAAAGTGCTATTAAATTGAAGCAATGAATGTTATTCTTGGTAGGCTGGAAATTAAGTGTACATTTAAATATGCAATTTTATAAAAGAGAGAGTAACATGATAAAAGAGCTCAAGAAAATCATTAATATGAATAAATTATATTTTATTGACATTAATTGAATTTTATTTAGAAAACATTATTTTACTAGTTTTTAGACTAGCCTTCTACTATTTTCTTTCACTGAGCTAAACCAGCAGCATCATGAAGAACGAGCTGTTTTAAGTAGGAGTTATTTTTAGGGGTGGGTCTTGAAGGTAGAGTGATAAAACTTAATGATTTTTCCAAGAAACCTCCCTTTAGTCGACTCAAAAAAAATCATCAGAAATGTGTCACACCCTGGACATTCTCCTTAAAAGCATGACTTAAAAAATGGGCCGCATCAGTGCTGGGGAAGTTTGATCCTTTAGTGTAAGTCACCATGAGAGGTTGGGGCAGGAGAGGTAATTGAAGCAGCATGGGACACTTATCTGCCTCACTGGCAGTGACCTGGACAGCACAGGGGCCAAATGAGCTCTGAGGGGGTCCGTTGAAGATAAGCGGCAGGTCTAAGCTCAGTCACCAGATGAGATAATGGTCAAGAGGAGAGTTGCTCTGGTAAAGTATGGATTTTGAGCTCTTCAAAAACATCCAAATTTGAGATTTAGCTATTCATTTTCTTCCATTACCTATGCATGCTGTGATATGTTGCAGATTATAACTGAACCAGGCACAAAGATGTTAATGCTAGTGTGAAAAGAAACTGACATCAATCTAAAACTGATATAATAGTGTTATTATTAAATGATATATTAATTACATGACCTTATTGCCATATTATACATTAAAGAAACCCCACTATGTGGCAACTCCAGTGGTCCAAAACTATACGTTCTGCTGAGAGTTAAACATTAATGAAGCATTTACAGAAGTTATAGTCATAGGGCCAAGAGTAGGAAGTGCGTGCACACAGCAGGAAGTGTATCTCATCAGTCATCATGATCAGGAACTTCTAATGCAAGGCTTCAAGGAAAACCTTTCAGTGTAGGTTTTTTTAGGTATAATTTGGTAGTTAAACCTGTGGCATAGAGAATAACGTGTGTATTTTGTACAACTTTTTCAATGACTCTTTCCCACTTTTAATATCACCAAATTAAATTGTGTCATCTGTTTCACAGGGACTGAGTGCTAAACGTAATGAAAAAAAAAAGTATAAATAATGCTCTGTAAAAACAATTGGGTAATCAACAGTTCTGCCCCAGATTACAGTTTTCATGTCCACTTGGGCCAAATATATCATGAAATAGGTCATGTAAGCAGACGCAGTCAAATGCAAAGACTTTAAGTGTGTGAATTGGGACAGGCCCATGAGAGTTAAATCAGGATAGTTCACCTAAAAATGACAAATCTGTCATCATTTAGTCACCCTTATGTTAAGCCAAACCTTTATGGCTTTCTTTCCACCGTGGAACATAAAAACGAAATGTTATGCAAAATGTTTGTGACAGTCTTCCATTCATTTTCATAGCACCGTTTCCATTCACTGAGAGTTAATGCTGAGCGAAGCATAACATCTCTTTATACAGTCAGAAATACATTTCACACAGGTTTGCAACTACTTGAAATTGAGAGAGAAAATAATGATCAAATGTTAATTTTTATGGTTCTTCTGATGGCAGGAGACCCCTCTGGTGTCTTCCTGTGGAGGGCATTCTGAGGTCAAAGGCTCACCTGTGCTCCAGGTGAGGACATCCTGCTGCTAACAAAACTATTATTTGATATTCGTCGAGTCCAGGACTTACAATTACCATTAAAATGGCATTACATTATTAAATCATTCTTAATTTCTGTTTAAAAGCCACGCATACTTTTACACCCACAGGATGCAATGGGCTCAATCTGTAAAGAAATGACACCGATCTAGAAACACAACAGTAGACATCAATCAGCAGAACGAGAAAAATAAATAAAACGTCCTCTCGATATATCTTTAGTATGCATTAATGAAAACATGTCAGTAATGGTTCATTCAGAAGGTGTGCTCACTCACCATACTGATGCTGCAGTGCTGTCTCTGACTCTCTGAGGACCCCTGAGCGGAGATCCAGCGGCACGGAGCACATAAGCCTGTCTCGCGGTGCTGTTATCTCAGAGTAACGCTACTGTGTTGACAGGTAAAATGAAGACCTAAACAAACACCCCACTGATCGAGCCGAGGATCCGCTATGTTTTCAACCGCTATAGAGGTCACGCTCAGACTCTCAGTACTGAGCTGCCACTGCCAGCCTGTGCGGTTTAATGATAGCAAGAGCTCCCTAATAACAACATTTTGTGTCACAGTAATATTTAGATTTTTATTAATTACACACATTGTCGTACATATCCACATTATTACGTAAATTTGAAACGAGAACATTGTATTAGTCACATTTTTAAACAGGCACTTGTTTGGGCGACTTAAGTCTCTTGCATGGTCCCCTTCACCGGAAATAGGGAAAGTAGCACATGTGACGTTTTCCTACCGGTGTTGTTATTGTTAACCCTGCACAGGACCGAAGAGCCTGGCTTTAAATTCAAATTGACTAATACAATATTATTGTGCTACTGAGTGAAATCAGCGGGGGTATTGCTAGTTGGAGATTCAGTGATAAAATATATTTTTAAACCTCAGACTTTACTCTCTTTCTTTTGTTTATTATTACATTGTATAACATTTGTATTGCTATTTTTTATTAATAAAAATTTACGTATTTATCACTGAATATGTAAACAGTTTAGGATTTATTCGCTTTTGATTAACAATAGGAAATATTTGCAACTGAACTGTTTTACATGGGCAATTATTTTATTCATAAATAAAGTGCTAAAAACATTCTTGTAGTTTTCAAAAAGATGATGAGAATTGTGCTTAAATGTGGACTCAGCTGTTATTAATGTTATTTATTGATTGATTGCGGTATATGGTTTATTTTACTTAATTTTAAGTTAATTACTCATCATCTATATACTGTTCATTATCTAAAGTATATTGTATGTACTTTATCTTGGGATATAATAATATCTTCATATTTTTGTGAACTGATTTCTGTAGAAAGACAATTAAGAGAAACAAATGCTGTTAAAAGCATCATTGGATGCACCTAATGCAGTATTCTATTGGCAAATAGTCTTGAGCTGTTTGACATGTAATAGATGTAGAGAATAGCAGTAATGAAGAATGAGTAGGTGTGTCCACCCTAGTGAGTGGTGTAGGGTAAATAGTGGCTCATCCCCGGTCATTAGCACTGTGCACAGTAAACAAGATCTTCTTATCCTGTATTTACAAAAGACCTTTGTATGCGTTCGTCTAACTGATGTTTTAAACCGTCAAATACAACTGGATTTAATGCCTTGTGGTATGGTCTTATGTTTGCCTTTTTTTATATCACAATTAAGTGTTTTATTGCACTTTTCTAGTTGCTTTGTCGTCCCAGATGAAACATGTAGCTTTTTCCTACTGATCAAATCACATTTCAATGCATTGTCTGTTATCCTGTTAGTTGTCTCCATTACCTTGAAACTAATTGGAAAAATTGAGTGTTGTAAAAAGAGATGCTCGGTAGGTGCTGTGTGAACAGCAAACACACATTAAACCGATGGAGCTGGTGTAAACAGTGCTTTAGTGGTGAGCATTAACAGACCAATAGACCATCCGGCTAAAACCCTTAACCTGAATGGCTTCATATCTGAAATGCTGACGGGCAAAGCACCTTTTTTCAGCCTCAGTTTCATTCATTTTAAAATAACAACTAATGTGTTTAATTTTTTCCTTTTACATCACAAATGTTTATGTTGCAAGACATATCTGTAATGATGTATCATCAGCCTATACATACAAAACTCATATCTAAATATGGTACAGTACAATTTTTCAGGAAATTCTCATTCATCTTCCACTGAAAGCAAACAAATATTATTTAAACATTATTCTTTATTATGCCCCTATTGTCAAATCGTTTTTTGAACAGACTTAACAATGTAACTTCTAACAGCAAACTGATTGTTTGTCAATTTTCTTACAACAATATCTAAATTTTCAAATATATTTGTTAAGGAACATGCCAAATACTACACAGGATAAAACTTAAAGTCCATTAAATAGTTAAAAGTCAGATGAATTGACTAAAAATGGTTATGATAATTGAAATACACAAGTGGTGTTAATAAATGAATCCATCTCTTTTATTATGTGTACAGTGCTGTGGTGAATTGCTTTCATTACTATCCCTGCTGCATGTTTTATTTTTAGATGAAATACCAGATCTGGTTCATGGGAGATCACGGTCAACTTTCACAGGCACTTCTGCTTTTTATCCAAGCTTTCTCCTTGATGTCTGTTTGCATACATCCAACTCCCTGGCTCTACAATACATACTGTGACAATACTACAGCCCAGCTTTTCTATATCCAGTCAAACATCCACATTTCTAAATGGCATTCATTATTTTTCATGGTGATTTTCAACAAAAACTGAAAACAGAGCCAAATTACATCCTGTTTCTATCTTTTATTAATTAAAGATGATTTAAAACATGTGCCAGGGCTCCCAGCTGCTCTGCTCTTGAAAAACAGAGAGACACACATAGTCCTTCTGCAGTAGCATACAATGAATTTTACAGTTTTCTGTATCAGTATAATCTGCCATACAAATTCAACACATCTAAATTATGTCTGTGTTTGCTTTGATTTTTCTGCTTTCTTGTTTAACATTAGAATTTAAACTTTGGCTTATTTGCCACTTAAATATAATAATTAAATAATTATAATTAAATGATTGATAATAATAATAATAATAATAATAATAATTATTATTATTATTATTATTATTATTATTTTAAATCTTACGATGCAGAGAGTAGACCTGCTTGTATTTACTTTGATTATTATACAGCACTCATATTTCTTTTCTATTGTTTAAGAAAATGCAAGAGTGGCATTTATATGCCAGCGTGATATCCAGTCCACTTAGAAGCATCATACTTGTTCTATCAAATGTCATGCGATTTTTCTAGAGACATAATGTTATTTAAAGGAATTACACTGGAGGTGCTTTTGTTGCATGTGTACACTTCTCTCAATGTAAATGTCACCTCCGTGCACTGTTGACATTAGACCCTGGTCACAAGCCCCAAACATCCCATGCACAAGACGAGATGGAATCCTGTGCACATGAATATTATGCATTTTTTAGTCAAACCACAGGCAAAACGTGAATAATGCGGCATGATCTCAGGAGAAACGGATTAAATTCGAAACATATGAAAGCTCATCTCTCATCAAGGGCTTGCGAACTGTAATACTGCGTGCAAATCAAAGTATTTCACACAGGCAATGGTGCAACAGGATTCATGACTATAGAATAGTCTTTCTCTACCTATAGTGTCCTCTGAGTGAGGCCTTTTGAACAGATGCCAAGCAGCTCTGAAAGAGGGGTGGACCGTCTCTGAGAGGGCCGCTTTGTGGGTCCATTGGGTCAGACAGATCTCCTGCTGTGAACTCCCACACTTTACAATCCATTTCTCCCTGATGCTCCCCACTCTATTGTCTCAGAGTAGTGCCTACCTAATGGCTGGAGCCCCTTAAGCCCAGAGCTGCTCAACTTAATGGAGCTAGATCTCATTTTTTAAAGCAGTATTTAAAAAATAATAATAAGCCACATAGAATGACAAACAAAGCGAATATGGTACAATATAGTAGAAATCTAAGTCTAAGTCATCCTGACCAAATGGTCTGCTGTGGTTATATGCTGAAGGCATTAGTTTGAATAGATTCTGCCACAGCTCTGTAATCCACAAATGTGATAATTAAAAGAGAGGGGAGGGCGGGCTTTCCAGAAGAGAGAGAGAGAGAGAGAGAGAGAGAGAGAGAGTGAGGGAGAGAAAGAATTCTCTTCATCAAGTAATTAGCCAGGCTTTCATACCGAGCCGCTCGGCATCCTTATTGTTTTGCGTTGGGTGGATGATGGACTTACAGGGAATCATGGACACACGTACCTGATGTGGCACGTCTGAAAAACAGTAAGATTGCGGGATGAAAGCTGTCTGGACGCACCATATTCATGTGCCGTTATTTGCATGTCCGACCGGGTCCGCCCTTCTGTCAAGGTGCATTGTGTATCTTCTATAGAGCAGTCAGATTCATCTTTTTATTTTATGCCACCATTTGCGGTACTAGAGAATAAAAGGCACTGACATTTAGAATTAATGTTTTTATTCACATTGTATTTAAATTATTTTATTATTTCAGGTCTTTAAAAAAGGCAATATAAGTGACAGTCTGTCTGCACAGGCCACTTCTCTGGGTGAATGCTTTTCATGTGCTTTTAGAAAAGTGTTTTCTACATGTTTCACATGATGATGATTTAATGCAGTCTACAGCTGAAATTATTGCTGAAATTATTTGACAGATAACAACACATGTTGAGGTGATAAAGAGCTTGACCTTCAGGTTAAGGGTGTTTGGCCAGCATTTGACCTTGATCTCTAGGCATGTTATCTGCTGACCTCTTCTTGTTAAAGTCATATTGGTTACTGATCCCCAGAGACCTGAGATAACTGACCACACATTTCACTCTCTTTATTCTCAATTATTTTTACTGAAAATCTTTGTATAGATTTATATTTCAAGTGGTTCACACAGTGTGTCCTTTTATCTAGTCGTGTATTGCTGCAGTGTCTGTCCGTTTTGAAATAAATAAAACATTTATAATGAAAAACTCAACATTTGTCAATTGAATTGATTTATTTATTTTTTGGTGATGAGTCTCTTTTTGTACAGCACCCTATTTTCTATTCTGCCAGTTTTTTCTTCTTAAAAAAATACATGGCCTGTTTTTTTTTTATTTTTTATTATTATAATGCATGTTTGCTTATAAATTATTAGAATTATTAAGGATTTAATACACTGACAGTGAAAATGTCTCACGATTTGCAAATCCTTTGTGTTGCTCTGTGTGTTGTGCTGTGATTATAGCATGATTAATATAATATTAATATAAAATAACATTTTGTTTTCTTTGAAAAAACTGAAAAATAAAAAGTTTCTACATTTACCCAACAAAACCTCCATGATTCAGATCTTCTGTTATTTACACTGTTACAACAATGTTACAACAATTTACCACACTGTTAGCATATTTGCTGTAATGCCAAATCATTCATGTTTAAACTGCAATAAAAATGAAAATATCATATAAATAAACTGTTATCATTTTGACAATCATATTATTCTTTTACCTGATACTGTCATTTCTAGTCAAGTATCTTATCGAACACTTACATTTCAAGTTAATTAAAATTGAAATGTAAATTTATACACAACTACTTTCATCGCTCGCTGCCTCCTCATCCTCATCCTCATCCTCACACAGTCCAGCAGCCTCTCGGATACTTCTCAGGAATGAAAGCTTTCAGAGCACTGACCACGCAATGCAGTGGCACACCCAGGAACAACAGCAAGATGTGAAGTTGAAGTTCTCAAGGAATAGTTTGTCTCTGGCCATGAAGTGGGGGCTGGAGCGTTTGCATAACAAAGGCCTTCGAGCATGTGAACTTGAGGAACCTTTTGACCCACAGCTCGATGTTTGAATGGTGCTAAGGCCTCCTCGCAGAGCTCCTCCACCACTATTCATGGCTAAATTGCTAATCAGGGTAATTTAATAAACTTTTCAATATGCCTCCATCTCTCATCAGCCTCTGCTCCTCTCTCTCTCTCTCTCTCTCTCTCTCTCTCTCTCACACACACACACACACACACACACACACACACACACACACACACACACACACACACACACACACACACACACACACACACACACAAGCTTGCTCTCTCTTTTTATTTAGTCGGTTCAGATAGGGAGCTGTTGCTCATAGTGCACTCTGCAAATGAAATGCTGGAAGTGTGTGTGTGTGTCCATCAATGACATAAATAACATCACAATCAATCACTTATGGCACTGGAAAATTAATCAGGAATATCAAAGTGCAATGCATTTTATTTTGTGGCTATTTACGCTTGAAAAAAGAAAAGAAAAAAACAAAACATTTGAATGATGCATTGTTGTTAATGTATTTTTTTCTTTCTCTCTCTAAGGAAAATGTATAAGATGACAGCTGCTCTCGCAAAACAATTCAACACAAGTCTGACATCTTTTTCAACCATTGGCAATGATTCTCGCTCTCTATCATGCTAGCTGTATGTACGTCCTCTAAACCTCACTTCGTTTTGATAACATCTCAATCTTTGTCATTTTCTCTTACACATTTTGAGGCCCTTACCAATATGTTTGCTCAAATAAGTGATGTCATGTTTAGGTGTTTGTCATGGCAGGGTGATATCAGTGTGTGACTCAGAGCGAAGGCTGCGGTATATGAGTAACAGTGAAGGTCCAGCTCTGTCTTCAGACCCTATAAATACAGTAGTGTATGACTCGATCCTCAGAATGAATCCAGGTTATATTGTATATGTGAGCGAATGTGAGAGTGTCATTAGGACAGCAGGTTAAGATTTGTAGAGAGCCTGTGTGCAAGTGGAGACCTCTAGAGTTCAGTAACTCAGCTTCTGTGATAGAGATGCAAGGCCACCTCCATCTGTAAGATGAATACATTTAGCAGATATTTTCCTACCAAAGTCAGCTGCATAATAAAAAAAGAAATAAAAAGAATATATATATATATATATATATATATATATATATATATATATATATATATATATATATATACACACACACACACACACACACACACACACACACACACACACATACACACACATATACATATACAAAAACATATACATACAATTGTTTATTTACATTTGTAATGTAATCATATACACATATTAATATGTGAATTTATGAATCAATATATACTGTATATACTTCTGGGCACAAAACACTGGTTTGTCTGTCTCTCGAACATTTTCCTTATTCTTTGTTATGTTATTATGAGCTGGGTATTTATATATATAATTTTCTGTGCAAAATATTATTGTTAAATAAAAAATTCTTTGCATTATGGATATAAAATTGTATTCCAACCCCCCCACTCCCAAAAAAAGGGGCATCTTTTAATACTTGTCCAAGATCGGAAAAATACAACATATTTTAGTGATTTTTATAAGGCTGAAACTGGTTGAAATTTGCACAATGCATCCGGCGACGCAGGCAAACATGGAGAGGATGGAAGGCTATGCTATATATACACACAGAGATATCACACACACGCAGGCACATATTCTCATGGTCTATGGCTAATTTGCATCAGAGTTAGCCATGGTAAGGCCTCTCTCCCACAGTGGAGCGGGGATGGCAGACACTCCCTCGTGGGTGATACAAGAAGGATGTGTGTGGGGTGTCTGTCTTTAAATCCTCAACCACATAAAACATCATCTGGTGTTGTCTACTCAATGTTATCATAATCCAAGATGTTCCTTTATTGGGCCTAAATACAATTATTTTGCAGGAAATAAAAGTGTGATATAAAGTTTTGTGCTGTATTTGCAGTTGGCTTTATAAATTTATCCATTTAAATTTTTTGTAAAATAAAAAATAACATGTAAGCTAAATATTTTATGTTTTTTATAATAAGTGCTTTTTTAATTACATAATTTTGTAATGAAGCGATATTCAATCTTTAAGGGGTTTATTCTGCATTTTAACTTTTTTAAAATTTTTGATAGGGACAGATGTCTGAAGTTCAAGTTGAAGGCTTCACTGAGTTTAGACAGCGACATTTGGTGTCTGATAAGGCAAGTAGTGAAAGGCTATGGAAACATATGAAGGATGGGTCTCTAAGGACCTCCACTGTGGTCTGAGGACTGGGTGAGGGGACTTTGTCTAGACCAGACCTCCTTTGTGAGTCCCCTGTGATCCCTATGTCCTGTCTGAATGGAGGAACTTGACCCTGGGACATGGCCTAGTGACTGAGATACTGAATCAGTGGATGAATGTATTTGTAAATATCAATTTAAAACCTGAAAATCACAATCTAATGTATGTAAGATTTTAGAGATGAGATTAGTCTCAGATAGAAGAATCTATATAAGTTTTTGGAGTATGTGACATGTCATTTGTTCTTTGCATATTAATGTTTGCATCTCATGAATAGAATCAAATGGCTGTTAAATTCAGCGAGACAGTGATAGTCTGCAGTCTGGCTGATCCACAGTCATAAGCCCACTAGATAATGGACAGGGACACTCATGGATAAGTTTGGAGTGGCTTCGGTAAAAAGGGTTTTAGGACCCAAGTGTTATTTTGCACTCCAATTATACATGTATGAATGATGAATTAAATTGAGATGATTTTCAATTCTCTGATGGGTTTTAAGGATAGTGATTTTAATCGTAATACAAGACTTGGCATTTTTACTCATAAAAAAGGCTAATTAACAAATGTCTCTGGCATGTTTAATGTTTTTGGCAGAAATATGACAGCAACTGATGAAGGTATTTTATTTTTTTTACCATGTCAATTAAATTGCTTTTGTATTTTTTTTTTGTGTGTGTGTGTTCTAAAATGAATAGTACAGGCAAACAATAAAATCCTATCATCATTTACTCAGCCCATGTGACTTTGCTTCTTATGTGGAACATAAAAGGAACATTTTGAAAATGATACTGGTCATTCTTTTCCATGCAATTACATTAAATAGAAAGTAGAAATTAAAGTTTCAAAAAAGATGCAAAGGCATCAAAAAGTAGTCCATATTACTGTGTATTACAAGTTTTACAGCTTTTTTCGTGAGAAAAAAAAAGTTGCTATTAAATGAAAATTAAGTCATCCTTGAGACAAGGAGCTATGTTCAGTTTATCTCTTTAATATATAATTGGCCTTAGAAATCAGTCATTAACAAATCAAAACCCCTCTAATATTGGAAAATCTTGATGCTTTTCTTGAATTTAGTTCCTCTTCAAACAGAAATTATGATGAGGTTCAGTGTTTAGTTTTGTCTAAAGAGGTTTCCCTATACCCTATGTAACACATTTAAAAAGGCCAACTGAAATGATCTTTACAGGTTAAAACAAAAAACAAAAAGGACAACATAACTTGCCCTCTGTTTCTGCCTTTCATCCCTCAGTTTTGCATGGAGACATAAAACAATAATGCTAGGACTGTTGGTTCTGTATCAGTTAAAAAGCAAAAAGCACTCTACTTGTTTAAACCACACTGCCTAAAGGCATGCTGGGAGAAGAAAGGGTCTCTCAGAGCAGTGGGACAGCCAGATGAGATACAGATACTAACGTCAAGACTCAGCTATATATAGTTGTCACATTAAAAACACTTTCTTGAGTCATTCACAGTAATTTTGAGATGAATGTGATTGTTAAGTTGAACTTTAGTCAGAAAAATTGTTTATATCATGTATTTCAAACGAATCCTTTCCCATACTTGTTAAAGGGGTCATATAACGTAACTAATAAGAACATTTTTTGTTGTGTATTTGGTGTAATCCAACGTGTTTATGTGGTTTAAGGTAAAAAAAAAAAAAAAAACATTATTTTCCACATGCTGTATATTATTGTGTCTCCTCTGTTCTGCCTTTCGGAAAGGCGACGATTTTTACAAAGCTCATCGTTCTGAAAAGCGAGGTGTACGCTGATTGGCCAGCTATCCAGTGCATTGTAAATTGGCAGAATACTTCAAGCGTGTGACGGAAATGTTACACCCCTTAACATACTGTGATGCTGTGTTTCTTGGCTCGATGAGACAAAACCAATAAAACCCATTATAAACGAGGCATTTGTTGCATCCAGTGGTGACATAATTACTGATTATAATGACTTATACTGTCTTTTTACGCATTGCATTGCGTATCGTGCCACGTAAACATAAAACGTCTGCTTTTGTGATCGGAGAAACAACAAACAAGCTCTACTCTACACTGCTCAGAACTCGCATTTAAATCACAAGTGGCAAATATGAAAACATACTTACAGACTGTGAGTCAGAAGCACCAGATTGTCCTTGCAAAGTTGGATTTGCTCCTCTTTACAGAAACAGACATCGCATTATAGGCTACTCTCAAGAAAACAGTCCTTGTCTTCCGCAAAATGCACACATCTGAATATTCAGGTTGAACTGTTCTGGGACAGTGTTGTAAATGCAACTTAACCACTGATTTCTAGTTGAGTTCTCATTTGGAAGGCAAAACAAAGTAGTTTCGCTTTCACAACGAAACACAACATCTCCACAACATGGCGGCAGCAGCAAAAGCAAGAATAAAAGTTACGCCTTCTTTCTTTGTGTGAACATTTGGGTAACATTATGCAAATCTTCCCACACAGTGACGTAGACATGTGGGGACGTGTTAGAATGAGCCATTTTAGGTGGTTGACTCTTAACTTATATAAAGAATATCTCTTTGGATTATAGACTTTAGTCTTTGCAACTTTACAGATCTTCTTTATGCACAAAGAGCTTGTAACACTCCAAAGAGAAAGAAAAAAATGAAACTGTATCATATGACCCTTTAAAATCTATAATTGCATGACTGGGACATTGCTGCATATTTTACAGAATAAATTCAACTGTTGTTTACTATTGTCTGTTTTGTCTTTGTGGCTTGTCATAATCCTCATAAAGACAATGATATTTCCTCAAAATATGACAGCATTGAACTCGGCAAACCAGAAATAAATCACAGAATGCAAGGCTTCAGCTACCCTGTTATTGACCAATATAAACCTTTTACACTCACCAAGTGTGGTTTTGTAGCAATAAGCAACCATGTGACTATCAAGGCAAACATGCAGAGTGGGGAAGGATTAAACTGTCCATGTGTCTGAGCTCAGGGGTCTTCTACATCTCCAGCATCTCCAAAACAATAGCCTGCCAGAGTCTGGATTACACTTTAGCATCACATTATAGCCTAATTTGGTTACAAAAAAAACAAACACTTGTTTATTGTCAATAGTGCAGCGATGTATGAAGAACTGTTCACACAGAACTCGCGACCAACTTTAGCCCGTTGTAAATCTATGTGGGGAAAACTTTCGTCCACAAGCAAAGTTCCTGTCAGGGTGATTACTTATTTTACGTAATAGTGGACGTGGCTTCCCACATCAGCTGCTACAAGTTATTTTAGCTATAAAAAAGAGTCTGTTATGCTGCTTGATGTTTTAAACTCGGTCTAGTATTTGTTATATTTTTATTTAGGTGTATTATTATATTTTAACACAACTGGAGCATTAACTGCACTTTGTTCTCACAGTTATTACTGTGATTAATGAATTGCACATTCACTGAAAGTAGTATATTTCCGCACTGAAAAATAAGGTGGATTGTAGTCTTGCGTAGTCTCAGCCTCAGACGTCATGACTACGGACCGAACATCTGATGAATACGGCACACAATAGTGGAAACACTTCAGGAGTTTCGAAGTCGTTATCGGATTGGTTAAATTATACAGGATTTCCTGGAGATGTGCGTGCCGCATTCTCTAACATTTTGGGTGAAAACAAAGACGCCAAACCCCTTTATGAAAGAATAAAGCCGTCGTGTTTACAACTGTGATGATGAGCGCTTAACAGAATCAACTAAACACTGGATTCTCAAAAGTATGTAAAATATTTATAGTTTGCGGCATAGAATCCTTAAAATATGTTAGAGAGTTTTACACATTGGTCTGTAATTGTAGTCTCGTGTAGCCAGAACTTCAGACTGACTGCTGAAGGTCTGGAATCCATGGCAGCTTACTTTGGTCAAGCCCCACCCATGAAAACATTTGACTGACATGTCAAACAACCAACCACAGTTCGTTTCGTTCAGCGGCACGTTTCGGGGGGTGGAAATATCGCTACAATACCAGACCAGTGTGTAAAACTCTTGGACATATTCTAAAGATTCTATGCCGCCAACTTTAAATATTTCACATACTTTTGAGAATCCAGCGTTTAGTTGATCCTGATAAGCGCTCATCGTCACAGTTGCTTTCTTCTATCGTGAGGGGGTTTGGCGCCAGGCATCTTTGTTTCCAGGTGTTAAAGAACGTTAAAGAACGCGACACACACGTCTCCTGGAAATCCTGTATAATTCATCCTACCCGATGACGACTTTGAAACTCCTGAAGTGTTTCCACTTTTGTGTGCCGTATGCACAGTCTCAGCCTCAGACATCATGCCCACAAGACCATTGGCTGTACGTCTGAGGCTGGGACTAGGTGGATTGTAATGACTGGATTTCACCTGTGAAAATTCGCTGGAAAGCAGTCATTTTTAGTAAATGCTGTCAGCTTAGTAGCCATGGGAATTTCACTAAATCTTAAGTCAAGAATCAAGATTCTGGAATTCTGGATTCTTGATTCTAAATGTTTAAAATGTATTAAAATGGGATGTAGGCCTGCACTGACCAAAAAAGAAACCACACAAAATAGCCTAGCTTCATAATCAAATTATTGTCATTTGGACATGCTCATGAATTTCTGTGCAAACCTTTGGTAAAAACATTTTTATGTAAATCAAATTGTTGAAGCCTAACATTTCACAGGCAGTTTACATTGTGTCTGCTTGTGTTTATGACTTAAACCCGTCACGTTCAGACTTCACACAGGGTGCCAGGCAAAAAAAAATAAATAAATAAAACCTGCTACAATTTTAGAGTGGCCCCAAAACTTGTCGTTCTCAGTTTGAAGCGAGAAAGAGAGAAACCTCACAGGCCACTGAAACCCATCTGTGAAAATCAGTGCGGCATGTGTTCTGTCACAGGGGCCTCTTGCACAGGTAGATCTGTGCTTTAGAGGACATCACCCAGCATGCTTGGGAATTCTGACTGGCAGACAGACACTCTGGGAATATGTCACAGTTCTCTCTTTAAAAGTTCTCTTTGTGCTATTCAGCCCGACCCGCACGAGTACATATACGCAAACGCACACGCGCAGGCGCGCATACACCTTGTGCTGCAGCATATGCTTAGCTTTTCAGATGTATCCCTCTATTTGTCTGCAGAGAAATCCAAAAGAAGCTCCCTTTACAATTCAACTGGCTCTCATCTCCTTTAGCATGAAAGTGTGGAAAGTTTGGAAAGGAAGTGTTTGGTATCTCACCATCCGTGGGGAGTGCGTGGTGTATCACGCCTTGGAGGCTTTTCCCCTCCTTCCCGTTTCTCCCTTCTTTCCAATAAGGATAAGATAACACAAAGACCTGCTATCGGGAGATAAAGGTGAAATACTGCACAGTTCTTTCCTCTTTCTTAAAGCTAGAAAAGAGAGAGAGCGCAAGTCCTGGAGTAGGTAATGGAGTTTTTAAAGTTAGATACCTCTCGCTGGCCTCACCAAGGTCACTTTCTGTGGCCTTAAAAGCACTCTCAGTTTATTTTCTTTCTCCAAATTTCAAATGTCAACAAAAGGTATATTGAGTTTTATTGTTTGCATTTGATTTCGGATCATTCGTAAGTGATTCTAAAGCAAAGCTAGAGGGGCTTTTTGTGGTTCTGTGCGCTTACAGACAATTCAATTGTGCCGTGGAGTTGGGCAGCCGGTGCCATTGTTCTGGGAAGATCTACTCTAAAACTGTGTTTCATAACTGAAGATGGAACATCAGTCATCATAGATTTACAATGGACATCAGTCAGTCAATATGCCTAATCAGATTCTGCCTCTGCCCGTCATTTGTAATTCTTCATTATTTTCCATCTCTGTGTTATAGATTACAAGTCTGGGACCATTAATCTGAAGATTTGGACTGAAACAACTCAGATGGTGAATTCATGTGTTTGTCAGATGTCCGAGAGGCCGTCTGGAGCTACTGAATCAACTAAATGCTGGTCTGTGGAAGTAGAACAACTGCTGGAGGGTTTGTGTGTGATTTCAGTAAGACGGTCAGTGAAAAATGAGGATTTCATGCGGGTCTTAAGTGAAAGACACCAGACACATTCATTGGGTTTTTGTGTTTTATGTCAACTAACCATAAACAAAATTATTCTTATACTGATTTTTAAACTTTTCTTTGTCCCATCTCTAAACTAAACCCTTGCAGAAAATATTCTGAATGTTTACCTTTCCAAAAAATAAATAAATAAATAAATAAAAATGAATGACATGATGACAATGACTGTAATTTTAAGTGTTTAAAAACTGCAAAAACACAACTGTTAACAATACAAACACTGCAATAGATCTAACTTTACATTTCATATAATTTCACAGCAGGATGCTGTTAATGTAGCATTTTTGCACATAAGAAAGAAGTCATTGTAGTCATTGCGGTAAGAAACCATAAACTGCCATTCCCAGAATTCTCTGTGTGACAGCTCAAATTTAATATATAAATAACTGTTTCTTAAGTTTTTATCATTGGTAATATAGATAAGGCTTATGTAACATCTTATGTTGTTAAATTGTTTTTTTTTTTACATTATTTAACTATTGAAAATTATTTTTTTATATATATAAAACCAGATGATTCAACATTCAGCATACATGATTCAAAAAGCATGTTGAGCTTCAATAGAAGCAAGAACATTTAAGAACATGCTTAATGTCAGAAATGTCTTAAGTGATCTATAGAGTAAACAGTGCATGCTATTTCTCATTTTTAAATCTTGATGTTTCTTTCCATGAAATAAATAAATACTAATAGCATTTTTTGAACCCCACAGATTTAGTATTTTCAATCCCACTGCACACACATGTAATTCACACTCTCAATGCATTTTATTTCAGTTTTCCCATAAAATTTCCTTTCCTCGCTGTTGCTTTGGGTTGATTGGTTTGGTCTTTTCTGCTCCAGATGCAGGCAACACCTGGCCATAACAGAGTCACATGACACTGAGGTCAGGATCACACACAATGCATGGCTTTGTGTTCAGGTGTTCTGGTAGACTCCCATGTGATCAACTCTTTGTGACACATGCAGAAAGAGCAGAATATATGAACTTTCATTTCCAGACCAAAGCAGCTTTATTCGTGCATCTTGACCACTTCCTGATAGAATCCAGAGAAAACAGCAAACCAGATTTTCTCTTAAAACATGAAATTCGTCTTGCTCATTTTACCTTAGTCACATTATGTGGGACTAAACGGTTTCAAGAACAAAATGTGGAGAGCTACTTTGCATTATGCTTGTGAAATACTTGTGTAAAATGTGTATAAATCAAATCCAAGCAATGACATTGAGACTAGACATTATTGCGCTTTCATATTGTTTGCGTGAAATTTTTGAACAATGACAAGCCAGAGAAAACTTAGATCCAAGAACGGAAAGAAAGGATAATTGTACATTATAATCGTAGAAATATTGTAGAAGTGACATGTTCAGACTGAAGTAATAATTCCCTGTGTGGCAGTCCCTTAGTGTGGTACTGATTCAACCATGTCAACCCTCTCAATGGATCCGAGACTGATCATTTTAATACCCAGTATATTCAATATTTCATCACCCACAGTTGAGCAAATAAATCACAAGACCTGTTCTCTTTTTTAGAAAAATGCACAATTTATTGAATGGATAACATCTACAAGAATGTTGAAAAGTTGGTAGTTTCATAAAAAAGAATGCACTCCACACAAGGTTCAAGGGTTATTCAAGCCACTTTGTATGTTGCACACAATGTGCTGTCAGACCACACCGCAACATTTGGTCATAGTGGTCATCCTTCCCTGTCGGCAAAGCTGAATGAAATGGACAACTCATTGGGTTTGTGACCTCGCGTCTTCAGCTGCTGGACACTAATGAGGGTGGCATGTGCTGGAGAGAGTGCTCTCAACCTGCAGCAGAGAGAAGAACACTTTAGAACGTGCAGTCATTTAGACTCACACTACACACAGAAATGTCTCATTAAACATTATTAAACATGAGGAGCTTAAAGTTAAAATTGCATTTAATTCTGTAAAAATGTGTCAAAAATAAATCACGGTGCATTCATGTCATCAAAAGTTAATTTCTCAATTACTACAATAATTTTGTTCAAGTGTACTATATATACAGCAACAACAGCAAATGTAGATGTAATGATACAAAGTTTTTTATATATATATATAAAACAAGATTAATTTCAAACTTTAAATTTTTTTGGCCATTTCTTAATTCAGTGTGACATTTGTCCTACAATTCAAGTCCGAAAACACTTCTTCAAATCTGTGATTTCTAAGCAATACTATATAGTCAGTGATTGTGTTTAAAATCATGGTAAAACTTTAGCATTGGAATTAATTCTCACTATTAACAAGTTGTTCATTAGCATGCCAATTTTTAACATATTGGCTGTTTATTAGTACTTATAAAGCACATATTCTGCATGACAATATTCTACTTCCCTAATCCTACACAATCACTAAAGTTAACAACTACATTAATAATTATAGATAAGCAGTAAATTTACAGTTTATTGAGACAAAAGTCGTAGTTAATAGTTTTCCCACTGAATATTGATATTGGACCTTAAAGTGTGACCAAAATCATTTTAAGCTTGACCAAAATCATTTTAAGCGTGACAAACTATGTTACAGGTAGCTCATCTCATAAAAAATTTGTGTTAGAACTTTCCAGCAAATACAAGCTCTTCAAGTAGAAATCAAAAAGTGATTCAAAAAAAAAAAAAAAAAAGTATTTCTTTCATAAAAGCTTTGTTCTTCCTCACTCTGGTCTGTAAGTGATTTGACACAAAGCACTAATTCTGACATTAGGCCCTCACAAATCCCTTGCTGCTCAGTTAATCCAGCTCAAGCTACCGCAATCATTTCATTTATCAAGAAACAGAAAAGAACTTCACCCTCTCTCTCTCTCTACAGCACAAGGGAAGAGGCCTCATAATTATCACAAAGTTTTCCACACAGCTTGCCAGTTTTATTAAAAGTTGTCTTGCACTAGAAGGGAATCTGACATTCCCAATATTCCAGGCTGTCTGTCGACAGGGTTACGATGTATTACTATACCTCTTTAATATAGATACACGCTTAATCCAAGTGTACAGTTTGAGGAGAACAGATCAATGAGAAATAAAACATGGAGGATTGTAGCAAAATGAACTGTCTCAATTGCCCTGTCAGACTTTAAGTGCACATTCATAAGCTGAATTCTGAAATGGTTTGGCTCTAATAGACTCGGGATGGCCCTCTGACTGCTGCTCTCAAGATCTTTCTTCTGAAATGAAACCCCATCGCAGACACTTCTTCACGAAGGTGCCATTGTTTTCCTCTTTTCTGTGCTTCAAATTCGCAATAAAAACAAAACAGCACAATGCAGGCACAAGACGAAATGATGCTTTAAATTTCATTGCCTTTGAGATCTGACTCGCGTCCTGAAATGGACACTTCTCACTTCCACGACTCCTTCCACCGACCAGGAGTTTGACTTCTCAAAGGAAACTAAACCCTGCCTCATTATGAAATGTGAATCACTGCGAATCTAAACCATTATCACAGTACAGTACGTGACTGACAAGAAAGATCACCAAGTTCTCAAAAACCTTCATGTACTGTTTGCTAACAAAGAGGAAAACAATAATGGAGTGTCCAACACTTTCTTGTCTTCACCTTTGTTCCTCCTCATCTTATCACTTGGGTTTTGCTTACACGTCTCCTTATAACCTGATAAGAGTGTTTTTTTTTATTGTTTTGAAGAACAGAGTTCTGGGAGGGTCTGCGTTTCTGCCTCCCCTCATTATTTCTTGTTTGCTGTTGGGCAAGAGAATAACTTATCCGATTCCACTTACCCCCCTGTAGCTTTCTCTCTTTTTGGTTATTATAGTATTATATTTCTTAAAACCTTAGAAGGCGATAACAAGCATGAGATTTTACTCTGGAGAGGGCCTTTACACTGGTTAATATATATATACTGTTAGCCGTATCTTAGCTGTACGCTAACGTGTTTCCAGGCTTCCTTTGAAGTTTAACTGCAGGTAGGATGTTGTGGATGTCTTGCCAGAACTTTCTTCAGTGGCTTGTTAGATTTATCTCATCCAGCCATCTCCATTCTAAATCTCTTGTCCCACAGAGTAAATAATTAAATACAAAAATCAAGACGACAACAAAAAGTACTTCAGCCCAGAGGAATAAATTAAAAGTGCTTGCTACATACAGCACGCTGCCTCAGGAGAAGCATGTACCTTTGAAGTGTGGTCCAAGACCGGCACAGATATGTTTTTCAGCATCTGTTTGCTTTTACTGACTCTGCAGAATTCATCACCCTATCTGTGTCAGATTCCTCTCAGAATGCACATTATTTCTCTGAAAAATGAAAGAGGTGCTTGAGCCACGCTTTCCTGAACGGAACCCTGAATCGAGCATCTTGCTTGATGTGACCACACTGCTGTCCTGAATGAAAAGAGCAACACCATCTAAGAACTCACCTAGATTCAGTTAAATTAAGTGTTCATGTGCACTAAATACCGATTACAGGGGCAATAAGAAGTACATTTGCAGTTTGGGCCATTAAACAATCTATTTAATCAAAGATTATACTCCAGTGAAAAAAAGTCTAGCAGCTTCAAAGGAATCTACACGATTCCAGCTGAGGAATTTTTCACTTGTTAAGTGAAACGATTGGTCATTTTCTAAAAAAATAAAAATAAATTTATATACTTTTTAACCAGAAATCCTCGTCTTGCACTTGCTCGACCGCACGCATTACGTAGTCATGTTTAGGCGGAAGTACCGACCCAGTGTTTACAAGAGAAGGAGGACCGTTCAAACGTTATGGTATGCTGAATGATATCTATGTCTTTGTATCAGTTTATTATTTAAAATGATCTGTTTTTGTGTGTGTATCCTGGATGTTTAAATTGCAAAGTCTTGGAAGCGCATCGCAATGCATGATGAGCCTTTTTGGTTAAAAATGTTTTTTTGTTTGTTTTTTTTTAGAAAATGGTCAATCGTTTCGCTGGATAAGACCCTTAGTCCAGAGCTGGGACCATGTAGAGCAATTTGGACCTTCAACCCATTGGTCCCTGTCCACTATATGGAGAACAATCTGGAATGTTTTCCTCAAAAACCTTTTTGACTAAGAAAAACATGAACATCTTGGAGGAGATTGGGGTGAGTAAATTCTCAGTAAATGTTAATTCTGGAGTAAGTTTTGGCAATATCATTGACTCGATTGCGAGCTGGACGATGACATGAACTGACTTTAACAGAAATATTGACAATATATACCATTGACTTCTTTTTAGAGCTGCTACAGCAGAACTGAATTGTGTTTGCATTACTGATACACTATTTTTCTGTTTAACACTATGAAGCTGCTTTCATACAGTTTGTTTCTTTAAAATATAAATAAAAGTCACTTGATTTGATTGGCACCTTAGTTTTGGAATCAGCAGCTTGATCAGCAAAATAGATTTTTTTTGTTCATTGTGCCTTTGATTCCTAGTCAAAGGGTTTTAAAGATTTTTTCCTTTGATTCACCTCAACCAACTTTAACTGGTAAATTGTTTTTCTCCTTCTGCGACCACTTCTTAAACTCAGATATGACCCCTTATTTTATGTGACACAAGTCATGAGTCTACTAACCTTCCTTTCTCACATCAAAGAGCAACGCACCTCCTCGTGAGCATTACTAGAAGCAAAGAAAAAACACAATAATTAGTGTCATGTGTGAATGAACTGCTCCTATACATCTAGTTTAACCAGTCAAAATCTCCCTGCTTCTTTCTGACCTGAAGTAAATGACGTGACCTACTTTTTCCTCCACCTACAGCTCTTTTGTTGGTGTAGATAAAAGCACCTCCTCACCACATATCTGACAATGTATAAGTAAAGCACATTCAAGTGCACAGTCTCACTCCCAACCCAACAGGAACACTAAAAGAGTTTCAGCTATTATAAATAATTTACAGAATTTTTCATTCGCCCTTTTAAACCCTCTGCAAAAATGCACATTTGGCTCAGTTTAAAAATATATGCTCCACATATCCGCTCGGTGTATGAAGGCGAATCATAACCTGGAGAAGCCTGTGGTTTAGTTGAGTCTCACATTGTGTGAAAGTCAACAGAATAAATATATCTGTGACTATGGGTCGAAGGAATATAAAAACGCTAAACAAATACCATCCCTGATCAAGACGATAAGGACCAACTCAACTGTTTCTCCATTCAACCGTAAAATGTTTATCCTGCTACTATTTAATCTAACTAACGCACATAATCACTCTCTTTTCTTGTGCCGCTGAATCAAGTGCTTTGCCCTGGGTACCCACGCTTTGGTACAGCCCTGGCATACTGCAGTGTTTCCATGGAGATCAGGATAAACCTATGCTCCTCCACCAGGCAAGATGGGTGAGGCCGAGCATCCATGTACACACAAACACACCCCCATCTTGGTATCTGACACCAGACAGCACAAATATCTCTTCGCCAGGGGCTCCTCTCCTTTCATATATGTGCAAATGAATTCATGGCCATCTAAGAGCGGGCGAGATCAACCCCGTCTACCAACAGCTAACCCAATGGAGCAGGGGCAGCTCTGTCATAGGGCCTTTCAGAAACGGCTAAATCTAGATAAATGCATTTAGCACTGCGTGAAACCGTATTCACAAAAGTGGTGCAATATTTTCCTACTTTTATCATTTTCATAAATCTTCTTAGGTTTGACACTGTAATTAGATATAAGGTAGTTCATATTTATCCAAGATATATTTTCCGGGTGTATAGATCTCTGTGTGCTTTTGTGGGCATCCAGGGGCATGTACAGTTTATTCCTCTGTTCATCCTGAAATGATTCATTTCATTAGCTGTTATCAATAATGTAACAGTGTGCTTGTTCAGTTCTCCTCTCTCTCCACCAACATTACATATGCACTACCACATACACTTACACACTCAAGCACACACAACCTACAAACACCATCTGATTTAGATATATCAGTCTAGTCATCACACTATTGGAATCTGTTTTAAATCATTACCCCAAAGCCCTCAACTATATATACACACACACACACACACACACACACACACACATTATGTTATGTTTTTATTGTGTTATTATTTATTTCTATTTATTTATTTAGCTATTTAGCAGAATAATAATAATAAACATTATACATAATGTATAAAAGAAAACACATTTCTTTATAAGTTATTTAGTTTATGTATTATTTAATTTTCAGAATATAATAATAATAATAATAATAATAAATATTGTTGCAGGTTTAAAATCTTATAGCATCCTTATCTCTAACCATAATTTCTTTCCCCAGGATGGAAGAGCCTCGTACATTAAAAATAATCCTTTGTGATTGAAGGGCTAATTTGAAGTGTCAATTATTCTTATGCAAATGCATATGTTCTTTCTCACATTTCAAAAGAGGCTGAGCACAGATGGCTACCCACAAATCATGCCACGCAAGGCAAAGCAGCCGGCCAGACAATAAGACCTTGTATAATGTGATGATGGTGTCTGCATGTCTGTCTTCCCTAACGCTAGTGGATGCTCTTAATGATTGCTATATACGCTATATAAGATGTAAACTAACTCGTTTACCACCATGGAATGATAACCTTCACTATGAATCAGCTGATATGGATATACACATGAGTAATTATCGGTAGAAGTAAATAAAAACACAAAGAGGATATTGTAGATTAAAGTAGTATTAATATAGAGCTACGTACTGTACATTTTGCATTCTATGAAAGGCGGTATTCAAACTATTGCCCGGATGCACTATTTAAGCATACGCTGACAAATGTGGGCAGCAAAAAGGAGAAGAAAGAAAGAAACAGGAAAGTCAAACAGAAAGAAAGAGACGGTAAGGAACAAGAGGCTGCTCTCTCAGCGTGACCTGAACAAGCCACTAAAACGTGATTTCTGACAGTTTGCAAGCACTCAGGCTGAGAGACAGCGGCTTCTATGCTTTCACGCTAAAGACCATGATTTTGCCTCTGAGAAGTCGGCCGACAGACACGCCTGCTGAGAAACCAAGCAACACCCAGACAAATATGTGGATAGGCTTCAACAAACTAGCATGGTAATAATCACTTTAAGTGCTGCAGAGACAACTTAGTCATGTGGAAAAATTAGCTAACGTTTTAAATGCAATTCATACCAAACAACATTTTCTTTTTTTTTTCTCCAGAAAAGGAGAAGATACAGGAAGAGACTGCACAACAAAAGACAATGTTCCTTGACCTTCTCAGCTGATCCATCGGTTAACAAAAAAGGACGAGAAAAGACGACGGCAAAGAAAACTTTTCAGAAGAGTGGATCAAACAACCAGCTCTGGCGTCTTGTTACAGCACAACAATGGAGCCATTCAAACCAAGACTGAACATGGCAACCGGGTCCACGGGTTCTGATTGTCTCACAAAGGGTCAAGAGGGAGAGGAGAAGCTGAGTGTTGCGATATTTTAGACGATAATGGTGCTCCAGAAATGAGAAGGTTTCAGTTTGCCAAGTTTGTTTTGACTTATCTACCTCAGAGGCTAAAGTTGTTAAACCTGGACGGCTAAAGAAATAAGGGAATTGTCCAGACCTTAATGCCTCATGTCCATGTGGATAACGGATCAGCTAACAAGATCCAAGAGTATGTCGAGTGTGAATAAAGTGATACTTTACAGGCACACTGTTCCTGAATAATGTTAATTGGGGCATAAAAGCTGAACCCTTTCAACTACATAGCCTAATGCCACTTAGTAAGATACCCACCACACAACACCCTACCAGGATGCATGCTTACATAATCACGGGGCTTCAGTTCTAATAATACACTAAAACAATTCACACTTTCTGTAAGTAATGATAGAATGAGTACTTATTATAGGCTGAATAGCACTCACCCTTCACCTCCACCAATAAAAATTCAACTGGAAGATGTTTTACTCAAAACAACTAGTCTATTAAATTTGACAATCTGCTTGAAGAAATATGAGCTTTATTAAAGGAAGCACTGTTAGCCTGTGTGGATAAAAAGAACAGTCTGACGAATCTGATTAGAGGAAATTCTGTCAATAACAAAAGACATTTTTGCAAATAACAAACTTTGGCCTTTTGTCAGGTCCCTCAAGTAGCTCAAATGATGCTAGCAACCTCAAGGTCAGGGGTTTGGTTTCCCATGAAATGTTGGATAATTTAAACATCTTTAATAAATTAGACCCCCCCCCCCCCCCCCCAATCAACAGTTTACAGAAAGTTGCTAAGTTGTCGTCTGTAATGGTTTGGCACTATTTAGACTCTGCTATTCAATTAAATTAAAATGTTACATGTAGAAATTGGCATGATTAGAAAGTCAAAAATCCATACATATTTAACTTAACTCACAAATAACGAGTATTATGTGTGTAATCATAATTGTGTCTTCATTTGAACCTGTTGCTGCAACACATTGGAAGTCAAACGGTCCACTTGTCTCCTCCTTAGAAATCAATGGATGTCTAGACTACAAGGAAAATAAAAATGTTTCACTCTCTGAAAGACTGTTTAAAGTATACTGGCTTCCCAAATGACCAAATCCAATGTAAGAAAACTCTAAAAACTAATCCTATATCAGCAGTGAAGGTTTACTTCCAGCAGGTTTCTGAAATCCTCCAATACAAAATGGTGGCTCACTTCACACCAAAAGCTAAGTCCAGACAAGCAACCATGATACTGTCACAAACACTGTCACTGTGAGGGTGGACATGCCTATTCACACAGCTCACACTAGTCTCACCATGTGCCAGTGGTTTTCTTTTTCACCTATCTCCCCCCAAAAAAGTGTGTGTGTGTGTCATACACATCAAAACGGTAAGGTGAATCCTTTTGAGCTGGTGGTGCAGTTGGCCACAGAATGAATAAACATCCATGTCAGGAGAAACTGATACACTCCCCTTTTCAAGCAGACTGGCCTCTCGTGGGAAATCCAGCACTAACACAATGGATAGAGACGGCCTTTTGTTGAGTCTCTCAGCTATGGGCTGCTTCTTCTCTCGAGTGTGTAGCCTGAACAGACCACTCCCCTCGGTTCCTATTCCACCTCACGCACACAATTAACTTTTACCTTTGTATACTTAGCCATACTAGAACTTGTTTCTTTGTTACTTCAGAAGGTTGGAAATCAAATCAGCAATGATTAAAATGATCAACTTGGGATGCTGGGATGTTGGTGTACCTGCCAGGCTTAAAAACAGCTAGTTCAGCTTCCAGGTTGAAAATTCTGTACTACATAAAATAGTTAATGACCTCGTGCTGAGGATTTTTATTTCTGTCTCTAAATTCTCTGAATAGTCTAACACCATGATGTTCATCCAAAACAAACTCTCAAGGAAGAGCTCCCTACAGGTCAAACTGAGGGGATTCGCATGAAGTCTGTAATATAAAAATAATAATATACAATAGCAAAACCATATTAAACAAAGCTGCAATATTCCATACTATGTTGACTGCAGTGATGTGACAATGGCTTTTAAGTGCTACTCCACACTAAAATCTAGATCTTTAAATCTTGAGCTAAGTTTACACTTTTCCAGTCTTGCTTGAAGAGACATTTTCTCTCTCTTCCAGTCATCTATCATTCCTTTGCACTTTTCTTTGCTTTCAGCTCCCATTTGGTTCAATAAAGTTGTTATGCATGACAGTGTGTGGAGCAGAATAGGTTTTGGCCAAGCCTGCTGTGTGGCTACAAAGTGAGCCAGCCCATTCTCTTCGGCCAGGCTCAGTTACGAGGCCTGGGCAGTGGGACAAGGATAATATTGCTGAGACATTCACAAACAGATGGAAACAAAAAGATTCAAACCACAGTAATTCTTGGACCCCTTTGATGAACAGGCCAACTAAGTGAAATTAATAACCTATCTCTCCTCACAGCTGAATGGGGATTAAAGTCACAGACAGGATGACACAATTTGAAAGCTTTTTTCACTTGGTGCTTAAAAGGGATGGTTGCCTCAAAAATTACAAATTTGTCATGTACACATTTACTCACCCTAATGTCATTGCAAACCTGTATGAATTTCTTTTTTCTATCAAATTTCTTTATTCTGTTGTTAACCAAAACGTTTTGGTGACCACTTACTTCCATTGCACTGACAATAAAATAACATTGACGTATGTCTTATAATATGTTCCACAGATGAAAGATGAATTTCAGTACTGCCCATCAATTACAAGCTTTACAAGCAATTACAAACATTACAAGCATTTTCACAGATGGCCAAATCTTCTTCGTTCAATTGAAGCCCAAGATGCTCTTTGGATCGTTCTCAAATCATGCTGGAGGACACGTATCATCAGGTTTGACACAAACATGAGGTGATCATGAATCTCGAGCGCTGCTATCATTTAAGCAAAAGTTTGTTTTCTGTGTAAGCATGTTACAGATTTTGGACCGCTGCTCTGAATCTCAAACACGACACTGCATTATAAAAACGCAATACTCAACTTAAAAGTTCAACTTAAAAAAAAAAAAGTAAAAAAAATAAATAAAAATGCATCTCTAGATTTTTGTTTTACTACCCTCTCTCGAATTCTGTGAAAATGGCCCCTAAGACATTCTCAAACTCACAAAATATTTTAGACCAGTATAATTTATAATAAATGAATGAACAAACAAACAAAAAATACATTGTAAAATGGTAGCCTTTCCATACACATTTTAATCACACCAGGCCCAGTAGACTCAGTAACCCCCCCGGGGTCTTGGAGCAGACGGATAACCAGGCATATAAGAAAGTGCTTATGTTGGGGTCCTGAAATCAGGGGACCATATGTGCAAACGTTCTGTATCATTATGCTGTGCGGCGGTGCACAGGGAGACCACCACAACTTAGTTTGTCGTCCATACAAAGTTTGGGCCAAGCTTGGATGGATTCATTAGACGGCCTTTCTTTGGAGCCAATGAAGCTCAAAAGACCTCCAACAAAGGAGCTAATCACAGACTCTCTCCTCAGCTTTGGCCAGAGTCTTTCTTTTCACTAGGTCTTAGATCATTTCTCACAGCTAGCTGGCCAGCTTGCTCCAAGCTTGTCTGGACAGACAAACAAAGCTGTGGGATATTTATTCTCTGTGTATATGTACAGCTGTTGCTTCTATAGGATGAGTAAGCATGACATGTGAATGTGCCCACACACACACACACACACACACACACACACACACACACACACACATACATACATACACACAGAGCTACTTTTGTTGGTTTAGTGTCGCACACAGACAGGGGTACCGATGACTTGTGTTGGTAGTGGTGTGCTAATGTGTATGTTTTGCATATGTGTGTGAGGGCAAAACATCAGGCCTCTATTCTGGCATTGATCTTGAACCCCAGTAGCCTTCATTCCCATGGTTGCTGTGTGAGTCCTTGTGCATTAGAAGCCTTTTGGATTTGTGTTGCCTTGTCCCTGCCCTCTTTCAATTAAACTACAAGCCTCCATCCCTGCAATACATTACTCTCCTCTCTCTTACGGGCGTAAAACAGTGTTATGTGCCCTGCTATGTGCTATTATTCATCTACATACTCTTTAAAAAGCAAAGATTGCAAAAAGGTTTTGCAGACAGATGCCAGTGTAGAACAGAAGTAGTTCTATTGCTTCTTAGAGAACCATTTGTGTACTGGTGCTTCAAAGAACCTAAAAAACGTATCTATTCTAATAGATAAGCTGATGTGAAGAACCACATATGTAATATTAAAAATATCAGAATATTTGACTGTTTTTTATAATAAATGTCTCCTTTGATGAAGTTACTGCAATGAATATGAAATTATATTAATATAAATAATGGATAAAAAGAAACAATAGAACTTGCAAAAGTAAGGTAGTACTGCATTTTAGGTTTTTATTTTAATTTATTTTTAATTTTTTTCTGTTACAATTATACTAATTTATTATATACACTACTGTTCAAAAGTTCGGGATTAGAAAGATGTTTTATGTTTTTGAAAGACGTCTTATCTTTAAATTTATTTATTTATTTAATTAAATTTATCTGTTATAAATTTAAAATAACTGTTTTCTATTTTATTATATTTTAAAATGTAACTAAACCACATTTTCAGTTGCATGAACCTTCAGAAATCATTATGCTGATTTGATGCTCAAGTAACATTTCTTATTATTATCAAATTTTGAAAACAGTTACAATTTCATTTGAGTATTTTCATATTACACAGTTGCTTATATTAAATGCCTAATATTTTTGCAATTAATGACATTTAAAATTCTGTTCATTATTCCTTTAAAACAACATTTATTTATTTATTGATTTGTTATCAATGTCTCTACTCTCTCTCACTTTTGATTAATTTAATGCATCCTTGCTATATAAAAGATTTAATTTCGTAGAAAAAAAGTCTTGTTGTACTTTTGAATAGTAGTGTATACTGTAGACATGCCTTAAACCATACATTATACATTGCATTTCTTTACAGTTACCACCAGCCACGGGCAAGTGTTCTATTTGTGTGCTAAAGTCCATTTATACTTGTATTTGGTACTTGGTGGGTCTTATTATCGGACCCTGCCACCAGCTATTATTACATTCGGATTATTAGAAGTATTGCAACATGTCTTGTGAATGAGAGATAGTTGCTAATGCATTTGTCATATTTTTGTAAAAGTGTATTTGAGTGTTGCAGTGAAGCAATGCAAGAGATCTCATATTTTATCACAGCACATGCCATTTTCTCAAATAACAACCACCGAGATAAAACGAAAAGAGGAAGAAGTGCACTGACACGGGGTATTCCTCGGTTGTAGAGAGGGGCTGCATGCACCCCCCGCCCTTTCACTTCTCAGCGGCACTCAAAGAAGGCAGAGAGGCTTTCTGACATTGCCCTACATTCAGCTGACTGATCACACACACACAGTATTCTGTCACAAATAATCATTACAGCCACACCCGCACACACACCCTCTTTCTCTCCCACTGTATTAAATATTGAAGATTTCAACTTTCAACTGGGAGCATGTTCAAGCACCCTACCATCAAAACACAGAGACATGCACACACACACGCACGCACACACATGCACACACACACACACACACACACACACACACACACACACACACACACACACACAGCATGTGCATTGCCCTAGCTGCAACACAAACCACCTCTATTACAGTGTCAATCATATTCAGATCTTTCCTTCCTTGCCGGCACTGACTTTCAGAATATACGAAAGCCCTACATTCCCAGACGTGACTGTGCCCACGCCCATCCATCCATCCATCCTCACACATTTATGTGCTTTCTTTCTTTCCGTATCCCTTTGTTCCTCTCGACACATGAAGGTGCCTTGAATTTCTGCCTAATGTTGGCTAATGCTTTCTAAAGAATACCACCCGAGCGATGCTGCCCGCTTCTGCTGTGAGTACTCATGTCACCGGTTCATCATTAATTATTCCCTTGCTTACAACATGCTGTTGCCACGGTAATGTGCCATTAACGGAGAGCCAAGCGAACGGCAGTCTCTATGCAAATGAGGCTGCCACAAAGACCCTGGATGCGGATTTGCAGATCGGAGGACGCTGCAACGGACACACTCTGTATTAGAATTGAATAAAAGGGACGATAATGTATCTGGGTTTCCTTTTAAAACACAACGGTTTGCTGAAAGAGTGCAGGAAGGAGCAAAAGAGGAGGGTTCGGAGGAAGCACCTGGCATTTTGGAAAATACAGGGGGGGGTGGGGGGGGTATTTGATATACATCTGAGGGACGAGTTGGTAGGGACCATCAGCTTAACAGCAGATGCCTCGGCGACAAATCCGCAAGTCTTTGATTTGGATATAACTGGCATGTGTGGACGTGGCAAATATAAAGAGGTTTGAAATGAAGGCCTTAAATTTACAATATGTCCTTGTCGTTCCTGACGAGTTTGCTGGGATTGCGGTGCCAACGGTAGGGGCGGACGTAGTTGCGTGTGGCTTTAGATAAAAATCAGTGAATAATATTTGCCTGTGATGTCTCAAAATGAGAAGATGAGAAGTCTTTGAGAAGGGGAAAATGAGAAACGCGAAGATGATTTGTGCCCCGCTGAACATTATGGGGTTTTGGCACGTAAACCCTCAGCCAATCAAAAGCGATGTTCTTGAAGCATTTAGGGATGGCAGACCAAATCAGCGAGAAATCACAAGGCTTACTCACACACTGAAATATTATAAATAAACAACACCACCATATTCACTTTTAAGAAAAAATAAAAAAGCGCTGACAAATCGGTTCTTTTTTTTGGTATTCATTTGTTCAGTGTGTGCAATATTTGACTGACATTACTAATGATGAGAGCAATAATAAGAATCATATTAATATTATGTTTTAGTATTACTATATCTCTCTATATATTTTTGTTTTAAAACATTTCAAACATGAAACGCAATTATTACACAATCCCTAAAGTATACTAAGCTTTACAATTTTCATTGAAAAAGTCATCAGTTTCACAAACAATTTTACACCACAGTGATGAACTGAACTGACTGATGCCGCTCAATTAGAGCTTCTAGACGGAAGTCATGGCAGGTTGCCGGAGAGGAAATGTCCCGCTTTTTGAATACAGATTGCAGTCATTATAAGGACATTTCCCAGGTGGAGAAAAACATCGGAGGAGTCTGGGATAACGGTGAATAAGAATCACAGATGAGGATTTGTTTGTTGGGGTGGGGTGGTGGGATCTACAATTTTACATGCTATTGTCACTGTCTGCTGCAGACCTTTCTGCAACTTTACTTTTGTAAAAGCCATCGCTGCCAGGAGCTGAAACGGGGCATTGGGTGCCTTCACAATTTCGAGGGGATTCTTGTGTGTTACTCCTAATATGTGACATGTGATTTAACAAATCCACAGAGGAAAAGAAATTCCAGGTATCAGATATATATATATATATATATATATATATATATATATATATATATATATATATATATATATATATGAAGTATATAGAGTATAGAGGGGAAGAGAAAATAACATCAAAACAAGCTCTGAGAGGGTTTGATTACAGACAAATCTGTCTTTGTGTTTCTATACACTTCCTTTACACTAAGCTATATTTTGACTAAGGTGTTTTTACACTAAGGTATATTTTGTGCCTTTGACAATCATGTATGGACTTTCTACCTCTCTCTTTCTCACACACACACACACACACACACACACACACACACACACACACACACACACTAAGGTATATTTAGTGCCTTTGACGATCATGTATGGACTTTCTACCTCTCTCTTTCTCACACACACACACACACACACACACACACACACACACACACACACACACACACACACAATGGGCAACCCCTGTCACTTTCTTCTGAGAGTCCAATCAAGCATTTGAATGCAGTGACACATTCAGGTTTTTTTTTTTTTTTAATGACAACATTTATTCATCAGGCAGAGAGAAATTTCCTTCAAAGACTCCACATTGCTCTGCCAGGGTCGGTCTGGCCCTGTTAATTGATTGCTTCTCACTAACAAGGATGTAAAGTCCTCCATTGTGCACCTCTTCCTCTATGCTAATGAAGCCCAAACACAACACACTCTTTCTTTCGTTTCCTCTCGGCGTCCTCCTTCCTCTCTTTCTCTCTCCGATAGGAGGTTTTGATGTGAAGATGCTATGACAGGCTTGCTCTCTTTCTCTCTCTGCAGCTGGCACGAAAGATGTGATAGGAGCCAGGACCAGGAAGCAGTAATGGGATCATGGGAGAGTGATTGCAAACACACACACACACACACACGTACACACACACACACACACACACACACACACACACACACACACACACACACACACACACACACACACACACACACACACACACACACACATCGTTCCTCCAAGGTTCCCCTCACACTGCCCCTAATGAGGGGTAAAAGGACAATATCGTCATTGTTACCCCCGTATTTGGGAAACTCAGGGCTAAGAACAATAGCTGTTTACCCAAGCAGTAGCGAAAGTCTTCACTGTGTTCGTTAATTAATCGGACGGCTCCTGATTGCGCTCTGTACACCCCACTCAAAACTACTTTTCACATTCAGCCATTAAGAGATGAGGGACTCTCGGTTCTGCTTCCTGTCTCTTTCATTTGGTTTCACAGCATCCATGATATTCTATACCTATCTGTAGCACAATCACACACATCCACTCACACACACACACAGACTCCTCATATATCTTTACCCTTTTTGTCTTAGTAAGTGCACTCATTCCCTTTTTTATTTGTTTAATTATTAAAATGCAAAGGCTGTTGAGGAACTAATACAAATAAGACAAAAATAATATAATAGTGGTATAATAAAATAATATCTATTTTTTTTAACTGTAATAATATTACTAGTGTTATTAATGTCAAATTTGTTAAGTAAAATGTTATGAATTTGTAAGGTCATAAAATGACATCTTTATACTGAAATTGGAAATCATAGCAGTTAAATGGCATTACGAAAAGGTGTGGGGGTCCCACCTTACCGTCTTTGCAGTGTGAATTTGCACCGGTGAAGTCACCCTCCTGTTCACAATCATATCTCTCTTTCACATCGCTACCAAGTCCACTACAAGTGATATGCAAAGCACATCATGAGTATGTACAATTAACCAGGGCTGGTGAGGTTTTTCTGACTTATGGGATGTGACATTTGTAGGGCAGAAGCACAGATCAGCATAAGCGAGAGTGACAAATGCCTAATCCCTTCCTCCACATTTCAACATTTTTCAGATCTATCAGAATACGTTCTTGATGACACACACCTACGCCGCATATTCGCGCAGTTGAATTCCCCGATCAACACGCCTCTGCCGTGGCCATACGGTATCATGGATACGAACAACATCACAGAGAGCAAGAACAAGCAAGGACTTCTTAATGGATCATGAAGATTTGCCAGAGTGCTCGTGCTCTGTACACCAAGGCCGCTCTGAATGAAAATCACACAATTTTGAAACGGTTTATGTAAAAGAGTGAGTCTCAAGGATAATCAGTTTGTGAGGAATAGATAGGGAAAAAAAACATATACAATGCATATACAGTTATATTCACACGTCACAAAGAAAAAATTAGGTGATCGGCACAAAATCCCACACTAATGACCATCCTTGCAGCCTTTTACCTAAAACCACATGGATCCAGTGAAAATGGATTGTGTGTTCACTATACTTTTGTTTGTCAAATCACTTGCAATCCTCGCTATTCATCACACGCCTACTTCAGTGGAATATAAAGACTACAACTAGTCATTTTACATTAAAACATTTGAAAACATAAGCTATCTAATCTTATTTCCCAAAGTAAGCAATATCATATTTCCAGGAAATTACAGTTCGCTGCAGTGCACTTAAATAAATATATATTAAGAAATGGTGACATTTGACTATATACATATGCGCTATATATATATATATATATATATATATATATATACACATCTCAATCACACACACACACACACACACACACATTGAGGCAGACTGGTTTTATTTAGGTGTAGGAGTTTAATTTTGCTGAGAGATGTCTGTCAACCCTATATTATGGTACAGGTCTGAATCCTCTTGGAAAATCATCAACCCATAATCCTTCACAATGTGTCACATCCAAATGAGGAGCTGGAACTCTCACTAAAGCAGTGTAGGAGCGATGGCTTATTTACACACACACACACACACACACACACACACACACACACACAGAAACAGAAATTGTTCGCTCGCACAATACGCAGGCATACCCCCCACCCCACCCCTCACACACATACAGTATATAGTAACAATATTTGAGTGAAACACACACACACACCCCTGCATGTAATGTGGCACATTGCATGAGCTTCTCCTTGCAAACCTCTTCCCCCCACAAGCTACCACACACACATCATGTCACACACATGGTGCATGGTGAGATGTCGCTCACACCACCCAGGAAATTAACTTGACATTTTATGGCGACCACAGAGGAAAAAATATGGAAGGAAAGAAAGAAAAAAAAAACAAAGCGTACCAAAGGCACAGATAACATAAACCCTCTCCCGAGCCTCGCCATCATATTCGCCAGGATTTTCAACGATCTGCAATGCAGACAGCACGGGCTGGCCACAGAAAATGAGCTTTTCCGTCCTCGCCCGCCTTCCTCTGGAGACGACGGCTGTCTCCCTCTCACTCTTTTTCTCCCTCGACAAATGAGTCCTGTCTATTTTCATATCCAATTGAGTTGGTCCCATTGGTGCGGTTCTGCCTGATGTGAGGTTAGCAAAATGAAATAAATAGAAATGGGGCAATCTCACCTCAGTCTAAGCTCCCAATTAAAATGATACAGCCGCCCATATCAGAGAATGAGAGCGTATTGAAATGGGGAAGGAGAGTTGTTTTGCGGCTGCTTGTATTTATTTTTTTGTATATGTGTATGCGAGATGGACGGAGCCATACTGTCATTGTGAATCTTCCTGCACACACACAGTCTTCTTTTCCAATTCTTAAGACACAACCTAGCACAATATATCTTTGCTAAACCACAGCTATAGTGCAAAATAAAATATTAAAAAAGCATTTTTGCTATGTTAAAAAATCAGTACCTATTTGCATCCTCGCACATGACATATATGTGAAAGTGTGTTACTAAGATGTGCAACGATTTGAAGCTGTTGGTCCAGCTCTTGCTGTCATAACCTCAAAGAAAAGAATCAAACACACCCTTGCATAAAGAGTCTAAATTAATGTATCTCAGGATGCTGAGTGCATGGACACACACACACACACACGTGTGTGTTCGTCTGACTTGGTGCATCTCTCTATGACTGGGTCCTGCTCTATTAAACATGCAGGAATGTTAACATCATTATGCATTATTCTGAGTGTCTGTCTGTGCTTTCACACCCCCCCTCCTCTTTCTCTCTTTCCATTCGCCATATTGTGTCTGAGGAGAGGCCCAGACGTGTGTGTGCCACAGACTAACGCAGTATTGTGTCTCCTGTCTGGGGATGGGCATTATTTTAACGGTCTTTCATGTGCCGGTGCACACAAATCACTGATCTTTTCAGTAATGGAAGAATTGGTAAACACATGCATACAGACAACCACACCCAATCACATTTAGAAATTATATTAATGCTCTACACATGCCTTGCAAATTATCCCCAGGCTAGGTTGTTGCACGTCTAAAGAAAAGCACACACAAAAAGTGTGCATGCGATCCAAAAATGGAGTAGAAAGAAAGAAAGAAAATCAACATATTGAATTGTATATTTTTTAATGATATATTTTCTAAAGGTGCTCAGTGGCTAAACGAATATTACAGTCAGTGAGTGCTTACCTACTGTATTATGCAGCTTCATACAAAATGTAATCAGCTGTGACTATCATCAAGTCCCATTTTCAGACTGTTAATGGGGAGGGGCTTTTATATTTGCAATATTTCTCTTTCGAATAATGAAAAGCCAACAAGACACTTATAAAATGCCATAATCTGAGGCATCTTGGTGTTTTTTTTTTTCCCCAAAATTGTATCAGGCTTTAAAAAAGTGTTTGAAATTCACTACCTAGATTGTAAGGGGAAGATTTCTTTTATTTTTTATGAAATCTCTATAGCTCTATTTTTAACCTAGCAATAATTTGTCTTGGGTTTTTGTCATTTAACATCTTTAAGTATTACACTTCTTATTTCATTGATATATTTTATACTTAAATATATCGTTCTGAAAATGCAACAGAGATATTATATCACTTCTGAAGAATTGTGGTGAAAAAAAAAAGACTATGATACACAGTCAAAAATGTTAAAGGATGTGATAAAGGAGGCAATAAAATGAGCAAAACTTATGCAGATTGTATAACAAGAGGTCGTAGGATTTATGCAAAGGATTTAAATTAATATGCATGACTTTGTAATGTCTTTTAATCGCAAATCCGACATTCTGCTGGAATTTTTAAAACAATGTACCCCGAGAATATATGTAAACATTAAGTGTATTTGCAGTGAACCTCCACTACCTCCTCTCCTGTTTTCCCTCTCAGCTCCTCCCCCTTGCTGCTTGAAATCTGCATACATTTGCATTGCATTACCATGCGCATACTCTTTGTTCTGAGAAGGAAAGGATGATGCGGTTTACAGCCACATTGCACATCCCACTTGAAGATGCTTGTATATTTAACGAAAGCAAAAATGCTTCATCATCCGTAGTTGTGAACGGCTTACTATATTATTCTCAAATTGTATATATTTATATATTAATAAGATATAAATCATGCAATGACATGCATGAATGTATATTTTTACATGCTATATCTTGTTTTGTTATATTGAAATGCGCTTGAACAGCGCCCAATACAGATTTAATTTTACGACCACATATGCATTCAAACATGTCACATAAAACACAGCGATAAAGGCCGTTTGATACACAGCAGAAGCATGGACTGGCATGCTGTAAACTGACATCTTTTGTCCTCGTGGGCTCTTCCCTTTGTGCCACGGCCAACTGTAATCATGCCAACGCAGGCGCCAGACTTCATTAGCTCCTCAGGGCCAACACGAATCACACCACAGCAAGGCACAAGAGAGGAGGGGCCACAGAGTAAGCATAAAACAGCCGGGCATCGCCTGTGTGCTGCTGATATACAGGTATAGTGTACTGACAGCATGCATGTTAGCACTAACTGCTCTTTTTTTCTAGTGTTTTTTTTCCTTATATTTGCAAACTTTGCTAGTTAGCTTTCCAAGTATGCACATTCACAGTTTATAAAGTAAAATGTAAAATTCAAATATGTCCTGGCTGGGTGTGAATACATATAATTTATAATGTAATGAAAAAGAATGGAAAGAACTTAAAAAGTGCATCTGAAAAAGTAAGACAGTAGTACCCAAATATAGTTGATGTGCTTATGAAGCACTGTCTGATTTAAATCTAACAGAAATGATGAGAATCAAAACTTTTGTTTGGAGACCAGCATGCTTTGTTGCAACTACACAAATCTATCAGACAAAATATAACACCAAAAACTGTACAAATATATTTACAGGCTACGATTTGTGTTTCTTTTTACATTTGGATTAATCTGAGTACTCACCTTCTGTTGGTTTATCATTTGATAGCACTGATGCCAGTTTCCTCCTGCTCACTTCACAAGTTATGTTTACATTTTTTCAGCCCTGCAACACAGAGGATTAAATAACATGTTGACTAATTCGCTGTGTTTATCACATAAATGAAGTAATAATGTGCCATAAATGATTTCATACTTTCATAAATTGGCATATGTTTGTAGGTACACTTAATATATTTACCCGCATACTCTATTAATTTTAATTTGAGCATATCCTAAACCGTTTGCTAAAAAAATGTCAAATTAGACACAAGAAAATAAATAAATAAAACACTCCAGAACATTATACAACTGAACAATATGCTGTGAAGGGTGTGTGTGTGTGTGTGCATGAATCTCAGAGCAGTACTGTCAATTTGCTGTGTCTACGGCATATGCAAATGTGTGTCCATTTAAATTAAAACATATTTCCTGCCTTCAATATTTGCAGGATGTATTCTCTAGATGTCCAGTAAGAGTTGCTGCAGCTGGTGTAACCAGCATTGCATTTACCTGGAGGGAGGTTCACCACTGGTGACTTTTTAGATGAAATGACTCTTTCTGTTTCAAACCATCTCTCTGTATGGGAGAATACTGGCAGAGGCTGCATGACTGTCACCTCAAAGTATGTATTTGGCCAGCAGAGCCCGAGATCTCTGCAGCTATGCATTCCCTAGAGTCACACACACACACACACACTGTGCTGCTCTGCTCTACTGTCGCACTAATCCAAAGCATAACATTATATTTATCTTTCTACATATTTAGGCATACAAACACACTCTCACACACACACACACACACACACACACACACACACACACACACACACACACACACACACACACACACACACACATTTTGTGTGTAAATAGCTCTGTAGTTTGCAGATGTTGACAGCTTAACAGGAGGCTTTGGATGGTTTCTTGATTTGTTCAGCAAGAAGTAAACATGCGAAATAACACATCTGCTACACATACTGCCGGAGGGCAGCAGCTTTTCAAGCCAAATGTGTATATTATTATACCATTAGCTGTAAGCTCAATCAAATTGTATTATGAAATATGTATTTTTGTGCATATTCCTGTAGCCTAATGATTATTGTTTTTCAGTATACTACAACACCAGAAGGAAGAGTTCTCTGAACCATATAGGTTTCAAAAAAGGTCTTTGTTAAGCATTCTGTGTTATCTACAGAAACTCTGAAAGAGTGGTGTAGAGCCATGTCCATATAAAGGTAGTCCTCTCCTGACACATGTCAGAGGCAGAGTGACAGCTGTCAGCTTTTATTAAGCCTGTGTCCGTATGGCTTGAGCTTTTGACTTAGTCAGTGCTGCTATACAATGCATCCTGCAATGCATTTTTACTTTCACATGCTCTAGTAATATTCTAGTACATTACATTTTTACCTACAAGTAATGTAGAGTTTTTTTTTTTTTTTACTTTTTAATCCCCTCTCACTTTCATAAGCCCTTATTAGACTTATCATAGCACTCACTCATAGCATTACAAAAAAATTAAATACTTTTTGCACCACTCTCTTATCATAAGCTCTTAGATGATTATCATAGCATTACAAATAAATAAAAATACATAATTTGATCAAACACAATATCTATCTATATATGGCACAATTACATTAATAGCGGCAGAGGCGTCGTGCCCATTCAAAGTGAGGGGGCACGTGCCCCCTCAGATTTCTGAGCCAAGTGGATTTTAAATGCAGCTTCCAAACGAAAAAAAAAAAAAATTTGCAGAATAATATTTTTTATATATTTGATAGAATCACAGCGGTGTGATTAGATCGTTCAGTGCACAGCATCAGCTGCTAAATTCAAATCTGCGTTAGCTGGCTGGCGCTGAGCCAGAGACAGACGCGTTCGTACAACGCTTCATGATAACCAATCAGAAACTATTCTGTTGCGCTTATGGATGCAATGGCCAATGAGAGACGTCCAGAAGAGTAATCACTGAAACGCGGTGTTTTGTTCACTTGCTCGCTGACTGAATTATTTAGCGAATTCTCTCATCAGAAACAACAAAAAGTGCAGATGTGCGTACGAATGTAAGTAAGATATTCGTTTCATAATGTAAAGTGCTTCAGTGATTTTAATGGGAGTTTTTGAGAGTGCCTGAACTCTGGCTAGACTGAATTAAAATGTTTTTTGATAATGTAAATGTTCTTTACTCTCTGTAAAATGAAAGTGTTAAAATAAGTATCTTACAATATTGTTATTAAAATTTACATTAAATGCAAATTCAGTCGTATTAAAAATATTTTATGGCATGATATGGCACTTAAGTAAAAAGTCAGGTTTTTATGTGTAGTTAATAGATTACACTACATTTCCATATATTGATCAAATAACAACCTATAAAGGTGTTTACCTACACATATTTGAGAAAGAGATATTTCCTGATATATTAAGCATGTTTGGAATTGTTTTGAATAAAAAGGAAAAAAAATAATAAAAAAATAAGCCTATATCAGTCATACAGTGCTTTCGTAGAATGACTTATACTCCCCCCCCCCCCCCCAAATGTTCCCCCTCAAAAATCATGAATGCATGACGCCCCTGAATAGCGGAGTTGTTTTCTGAATCAATCCATACAGCTTTTGTGCTGAATGCAAATGTAAAAAAGGCAGAAACAAAAAGCAAATTCTCATGTAAAAATAGACATTTATTTTCAAAAAAGCACATCATAATCCTTTCTTTTACAAAATACAGTGCAATAAAAGATTTCAACTCATTTGCGAGAATGTTCCCCTCTTGGAGCCTCAGATTAATGTCACAACTGAATGCTTCCGTTTACAAAAAATGCATATAGCTTTACAATGATAACATAATAGCACACCCTATGCAGAGACCCTACATCTCTTGAATATCACACACTGATGATATACATTCAGAAAAACCTTTACAGATAGCATTAATTAAGCGGAGCAGCTATATGCTAAACATGTGCTTTTATCGCCTGCAGTATGGTGAAACCAAGGTCCATTTTTGCTCTTGATGTTGGCAGTGTTTGAGTCACCCCATCCCCCACACCCTCAGCGTCTGCACTCACTGGATCCCTCTGCCAACACCTCAGTCCTGACAATCAGTGGCTACTGGACTATATATGAAGGCCGACTGCTCTCGCATGGAGCCAGGTATGATTCCCCAGCTGACAGTCTGCATCACATCTGATGGCTGAGAAGCAAGAGCTCCCACACACACACACACACACACACACACACCGTATACCTCATGGATCATGACCAGCTACAAACAAAAACACTTTAGGAATGATCATGCATACGAGCATTCACAAACTCAGCCCACACCTTTACACACACACACACACACACACACACAAACACACACACACACACACACACACACACACACAGGTGATTGCTTAAAAATACATCTCTGGGGAATAACTCAGGATATTTTTCGTGGTTGTACAATGACAATTTTCATTGATCACAAGTGGACGATGCTAAATAGAATTGTAAGCAGGGTCTAAAATGTTATAATCTTGTCCAATTTTGCCCACTTCCAGAGGTACGTACTCAACTATTAACCAGATTGCTTTTGTATTGTAGATTATGAATATGTTCGAACAGCCAAAAAAGACCGCCCACTAATCTAATACATGGGACATATTGTGAGAATATACACCAGAACGATCAATTCTGTTCAAAAACACACAGATTGTGACCAAAAATTTTAGCTGCGTTCTTTATCCTTTCAATTTGTTTCTAGGTTTTGTTTAGTCAACACTATTCATACAGAATGTCTCGAGCAAATCCAGAAAGAAATAGTCAAAGGAGATACATTTGAAATGCATTTTAATACGTGTTCGCTGACCACTTGTAATCGCATAACTGAAAACGCATCTTAATACCAGGTGGAAACAGGGCCTTTTCAATTTCAGTTGAACCAAAAAACATCAGTCCAGCTGTGGATAATGCTTTGTGTAGCCATGTGGCACAAAACAACTCTGACTATGTGAATGATTGTTGCCTATTGACTATATTGTTGTCCTTTTCATCTACGCCACCAACCTTTATGCTTTCTTATCTCCTTTCTCAACACGTTTAGTGCAAGAGATACTCTCGTTTCCTCCCATTAACCACTGACAGTCTAAAACATGCAGGAATTTAATTATATTCAGCCAGCCCTCATAACGGAGGTCTGGTTGCAGGGGGGTTGTATTGGGGTGCTGAGGTGGAGGTAGGTTGCACACATCAGGTATAAGTGTGTACACAGTGTGTGTATGTGTGGGTGGGTGGGTGGTTGCAAGAAGGAGGGAGTTTTGCTGACACCTCTGTTGCCCACTTTCACGTTAATTAACACTTCTCAGATAACGGGTGACGGCAGTCTACACGACAGGCTCAAGAGGACATTTGCACAGACCTTTCGTCTCTGAACAATCTGTTCAGATAAAGGTGCGCCCGATACTTGCGACAAATGTGTGTGGGGGAGTATAATATAAACACATGCACAAATACGTAACTGACAGCAACAAATGCACACACATAAAACGGATCTCCACCGATGCCACCTCATTATACCTTCCCTGCTGGTCACCATCTGCAGAAAGTCATTCAGTAACTCTGTCCGAACCAGGATAACACAGGACCATGGCCGTGTGATTCATGTAACTGTCCGTTCTCCATGAGAATGCCTCACTGCCACTCTGCACTATAATATCATGTCTTTTTGATGCTTTCCTCTACATTGAATTCAAAGGAAGCCCATCACTCTATGACAGCCGATATCAGTCCAGATGATGGACGCATGTAGCACATTGCAACACGAGAATGTGTTTAAAATTAGCGATCTGCTAGAATTTATCCTACCCTGGCGGATGGCTGATCACCATTAACAAGAAGCTCTGTGTTCAACGAGTAAACCAATATAAGCATCTAATTAGTTTTATTATAAATATGCAAGAATAATGCGCATGTATCATCATGCGAGGCTTCTATATGTTTTTGTGCATCTGTATGGAGGTGATAAACAAGGAGGAGGTAAGCATTAAGAGTCATTTCTAGCACTCCTGCCTTGGTAGTGCCAAGAGGACGAGCGGAGATGAAAGGTAATGCAAATGGAAGTGTCATACAGCGAGTTCCATTCCAGACAGCCACCTTTGAAATAATTAAGACAGTGGAATGGAGTGGAGCCTGAGTGAGGAATAGCAATTCCTCTGAGTGACTCCTTCTAAAAACAGCGAACAACCAGGCACAACACTGCTGCGCAAATGTTACGACAGCATTTCCATTGAAATGTTTGTTAAAATTCGCCAAAAGGGTATTTTAATGTTAATTTGATCATCTCTGTCAAAGGGACATCATTTTAAATAAATTTTTGACCTTTTCATGATAATCAAGATGGTTATTAAATGTAATCACATTCAACACAATCATCTTGAAACATGTCAAAACGCATTAAACGTACAAGAATCTGGCCTTCTTTTTAGCCTTAGCCAAGGGCCACAATTCCACGTAGAGCAAATAAATATTCATTTAGAATTTTCTAATCGCACACGACTAAAGATAAATAAAAAATGGGTGAAATGCAGAGGATTCCATGCTGTGTTGGAATATGGCGCATGAGTTGTGCTGGATAAATACAAGGCTTGCCACAAGCAATTCGCATATGTAGCTGACAATAGTGGGGCGGGTTTATGCATGCAAATGGGTTCCTTGACATGCACGTTGCAAGCGACGCCAGCTAATTTCATAATTGGTGAGCGTGATTATGCGAACACGGTGGTGCCGTATTGGAACATGCGAGGAGGGCTTGTAATCAAGCGCGTGCCAGCGGACATTTTAGGTCTATCCTTTTTGCATGCTCACCACTGCTAAATTCTTTAAGATGGTGGCACCTTGAAGGAAATGCTACTGCGCTGACGGAGCCCAGCCCACCTCCTCCCTACCCAGAGTCTGCAATGCGATTCTAGGAATATTGTGGGGCACCCTTCGCCTACCCCACCTGCATGATAAATTTTTAATTCCCACGTCACACTAATAAGCATATTAAGCTGAGAGTCTGGAGCTTCCGCATATATGCATGAGTCCGCATGCATTAAATTTGCATAGAATCGAGTGATTCAAATGGAAGTATGCTAACGCGCATCAATTCACTGTGCACCATTTCTGACATATGACAAATGCTGCCTTTGGACTGTAACCCATCATTTTTTTTGAGACACAAAAAGGAATCTCTACTCATTTTCTAAGAAATTAGTGGCTCAACCCTAATTACACTGATTTCACCTGAACTGATTATTATGATCAGCAACCAAACTCGCTATATAGCCATATTTGAACTGCATTATTCACTCCTGAATTTTTTCAAAATAGGTTCCTTCAAACAGATTATTAAAAAATCTACAGAAAAAAATGATTTTGTTGTAATTTATGAACAACGTAAGCTTTAAATAAATTTTTTTGGGGGAAATAATACTGTCAAGCTTTTCATTGGCATGATATGCATCACTCAACTGATTTGAGTTTTGAGGGGTATTTGAGACACATTGACTTATTTGTAGCGCTGATAATTTGCATAATCTAAATTGAACAGACAACAGAAACGCTCAGTCACACAGCTGTGGTTAACGCCACTAATACATACGGTGTCACAAGTAAAAACAATGTTTCAATCTTGTCATTATCATGTCATGCGATGTAATATTACTAATTATATATATTGCAAAAATATATACAATACTGTATAATACACAATGACAGATTTTTTTTTTACAAAATCAACAGTAGCATTACACAATAAATCAAATCAATAATTAAGGCATTTAAAAAAAACTTACTGAACTGATTTTGAAGTGTTCAGGTCAAGATTGAACTACCTAAATGCAGGACTGAACTGTGACATTTTACCCATTGCAATTTGTGAGAATTTCCTCATGTTACTAAGGGTTATACATCATATTAAATGAACATATTTTGACTTTTTTGCAATCACTCTACTGCTTCTAAATCTTTACACTGAGGTTAATTTGCTCCATGAATCACGTTGCAGGGTTGTTCTATTTGAACTATTTGAACATTTTGGCACTAGACCTGTCTGCTTCTTTGAGATGTCAATGAGTTGTGCATTGACACTGATAAATCAAGATTTGTGCGTGAGATACCAGATTGATGCTGAAACACTGATAAACACAATTACACACACAACCATGACAAATCTGACTGCAAACATGCACAGATATATTTAAGTGGCTTCTTAATATGCTTACAGATCCACACCTACACAAGTACGTACATACATGCATAGAGAATCTTCCACTTACTAACACACACACATATGTGGAACCTGTCCTGCTTTTGCACATAGCCATCATACGCATGTGAGATCACCTCTTGTTGCCACAGCGACACCAACCAGTGGGAACAACACTGTACATGTGACCTGGTTGAGAAGGGGCGGGTCTACAGGATGCTCTGTGCCAACATGTACCTGCTTGTTTAACATTAACACAGCACATTCTATGGCACTTTTTTCAGTTAGATTGAAGTTAACTTACACATTCATGTAAGCTTCCTGAATCTAGAATTGCTTCTTATGAAATCAGTGGGATATAGATGAGAAAGAGAGAGAGATAACATGCACTTATCACAACACTGTAAAAAATATCAATATGTTGCAAGTGATTAACTAAATGCCACTTTATGCACCAAGCTAAAATTTTATTTTTGGGACATACAACCTGAAAGTAAACCTAAACGTTATGTGACTTCTCTGATCTTAACCCTTTTCTGTTTCTGCTCCACATCTGTGGAATGCTCTTCCTTCAGTGATTAGACACTCTCCAACACTGGACTGTTTTAAAAAGGTCTTTAAAGACTCCTCTATTTAAAGCTGTTTATTGTAATTGAGTGTACTTTTTTATAACTGTATTATTATTATTTTATGGTGTTGTAGCACCTTGTGTTTCAGAAAAGAAACATTAAATATAAAATGCATTATTATTATTATTATTATTATTATTATTATTAACCGTAAGCTTTCTCATCATAAAATGAGATATCAAAATATATGAAATCTGGTTAAACAAATCTAACATGTACAGAAGACTTTCTGCCTTTTTGAATTCAGTAATGTAACCACAAACATTGCTAAAACAAACAAACAACAATAACAACAAAAAAAGATTATTCTTCTTGTATCCAACCGTCTTTGAATATGGCTTGTTAAAGATGCATGTCCATCTACAATTATTTTCTCTCCAAATGCATTTTCATAAAAAGTGAAGAAAGCATAGCCCGTTAACAATTGACTAAGCATGGATCTGAGGACATAATTTAAAAACTAAACAGGCCAAACATCAATCAACTAAATATGTTTAAAATTACAAAATATATTTGAGGGAATAAACAGAAATGACAATGTCAGTTGCCCAAATGCTAACAACTGAATGAGATGAGCACAGCAATAAAGTGTGTGTAAACTGTGGAGAAGCGCTATGAAGGGATTGTGACTGAGAACAGGTGGAGGATGTGGAGTAGCCAAAAATATGAAGATTGCCTGCCCAATGAATACTGATAAGCTGCCATGGTCGCTATGGTTATAGAATTCAGCCAATTACAAGACAGCAATATGCCTGAACTGTCTAAGACACACACACACACACACAATAGCAAAACGGCTCATTCATAGAGCTGCAGGCAGCCAGCCAGCCTACTACATAAAAATTCATATTCAAAAGGAACCTTGGAGTTCACCTCAATCTAGGTCCTAAATCATGTACACATGCTGAATATTTAGTTGAAGCTCAGAATGAGTACACTTACGCGTCTTTGCTATTTCCATAAAAACCTCCAAAACAGAGATTATATTAAGATATCACTTAGGTGTAAATCCTCAAATACAAAAAAAAAACAAAAAACAAAACAAAACAACACATGAAATATTAAATATGTGTTTTATATGTTAGAAGATAAAGCTCTGGCTTATAGCATGCAGCGCTGCCTTCTCTATACTATCACCAATTTTCTTGAAAAAACATGACCCATTTCTATCACTCAAAGCATGTGGTTTTTTGTGATGCAAAAAAATAAATAATTTCAAATTAATTTAGAATGATGTAAGTAGAAAAGCAGGTTTTTGTTGTTAACACCATTGTTGTCTTGAACTCAAAAGGCAAGGTGTCAATGTCTTTTCACAGTGGATTCTGGTAATCGCCTGACAATATCATGTTCCTTCCCTTCTTCTTGACAACACACAAGGACCTACTATTACAGGCATTCACAGAAAAGAGCCTGGGATAAAACTACATTAGTTTGGGCATTTAAACAAATATATATATATATATATATATATATATATATATATATATATATATATATATATATGCATACACACTCATTTCAATGCATCATAATTTTTAAACAACAACAACTATTAAAAATACAACAACAATAATAATAGCAACATACTGTAATGCATTTATTTCTTTTGTAAATTATGTTGGCTAGATGTTAAAATAATTATTTAGTTTAAAAATGTATTTGAAGCTATGGTACTATTTCTTAGACTAACATTTTGAATAAAATTACAATTGCACTGTGCAAGTGTTTAGTTCCTTGATATTGTTACTGAAAGGTAAATGGTTTAAGACAGAATATGTGTTAAGGTTTATTCCGCCTATAAAAATGTCTATTTTAATCTGCAACTAACTTGCCTTGTAGGCCTCTAAAATATTCTATTTATTTCAAAAATACACTGAATAAATTAATAATAGAGTAGACCTAAAGTCTAATGCAAAGAATAGATACTGTATAATGAGAGGTCGTTAAGCCAGACGAAAAAATAAATAAAAAGATCATACTTGTCAAGTTCAAATGCAAGCGCGTTTGAGGACAATAGTGGTGATGTAATGCTTCAACGCGTTCTAAGGCAGAGCTGTAGCAAAGCTGCTTCAAAACTTCAAGCTCAAGACGCCACTTATTTTACAAACACACGCCTTATTCCCACACTTCCAAACATTTCACCTCGGTAGTAGAAGCAGCAGCACGTTATATAGCTATCATGCCAGTGATATATTCACAGCCGTTAGGCTACTGTTCCTGCTTTGGGGCCCGCGTCTGCTGAGGCTGGGAACGCTCGCCACTTTCTAAAGGGATGCAGATGAGTCGGGTGCACTTGACATCTTTTCATGACCCATGTCGCCCCCAGCCCCCCCAGCCCGCCGGCGCTGTCTGTCATATTCTGGATAGGGCCGTGGCATTACCACTTGCCCTCGAGCGTGGGAATGGGAGCGTCCAGTCGTTCACATCTACTGCGCTCCGTTTAACGGAATCAATTAAGGAGGACCGACCCCCTCGCTCCCCATGTGCCCACCCTTTTTCATTTTTGTCAGCTCTCTCTATATGTCCTAATTATTTCTGTTTGGGATGCCAGCGCCGTTTCCTGGCCAAAGGCGACCGAGCTGAAATAAATAGTGAGCACGTGGGTTCCTCTCTCTTCACGTGTCAGTTTTCAGTAAATTGGTGAGAGCATACAAACTCGAGTATTATTAAATTAATCTCTGATAGTCTATTAATTTATTACGCCACTAAACAATATTTAAAACAATATTTCCTCAGGGAAAAACGAAGCTGACTTTTTTGTTTGCTTGCTTTAACTTTAAAAAAAAAATTTGCGCGCAAGCATTAAGTAGAAATGCATACTTTTCACAGCAACATAACATAAAATGAAACATAAATAAACAAATAATTAAAACCCAAAGTCTTGTTTGACAATGTGTCTAGCTAACAATTCTCCAAAGGTACTGACATAGCCTATAATGCATTTTTGTAAATGTATCTTCGTGTCTTTAGGCATCCAGAGTTTTCGAAGAGCCAGGAGGCAGTTTTTACTTTCGGTTATCTAGCTTTATGAAGTGCAACATACTCATACAGCTAGATAACCAAAGATAACAACTCGCTTCCAATTCCACAACAGTAATACCCGGATACCTCCGTGTCTTGTGTGTAAGAGTAAATCCAAGTGAAGAAGTTGCTAAAACAACAAAAATAGGCACGGGACTTCACAATTGTCATTTGTAGTTCTTAAAAGTAGGTATGCTCGCAACAAAAATATATGACAGTTTCTTCAGAGGGAAATGAGAATCAAAACGGAAGCTATAATCCATTTGACATCGGAGAAGTTAACGTTAAAACAATATGAGAGTTGGAGCCTGTCGGATAAGAAGCAGTCATCCTCACACAGGCCATCATTTGCATTGCAAATTACCTCCCGATCTCACAAAAGGCTCCTTTGGCTCTATTAAATCGTGGCAGCATCGATAGATATCCCACGGAACCAACAGCGAGATTATACAAAGGAAAAATCCGATTCCAGAGGAAAAAAGTGCACACGAAAATAACGTCGCGTTTGTTTCGGCACTGAATGGAAAGAACCGCCTCTTATTTTTGGCCGAGTGGTGGCAGGTTGTCCGTGCACGGAGGAGATCGGTAATGCCACGGATCCCTGAGAGCTGCTATGAGAGAGACGAGAGGAGGATTGTGTTGCTGCTGCCAGCGGTCTGAGAGAGGGAACAGGGCCACATCTCGAGGAGTGGGGGGGGGGGGGGGGGGTTAAGCGGGAGGTGGGGGGTTGGGGTGGCTTCCAGTACCAAAATATGGACCAGCTAGAAAAGGTCAAAGGTCTCGGACCACGGGAGTGCAAGGTCATGATGATGGTGGGGATGATGATGATGATGTCATTAGAAATCTCCAGAGTGCGTTTGCATCCCTCGCGCAGGTTGAAGCGGCGATCCTTACGCATAACTCATTTTCAAAGACGACCATGCTTGATGGAAATATTTGAAAGGCAACGCCAATCACCCTCGCTCACGAGGATTTTGTTTTTTAATGCGACTGAATACACGGAAATGCTCGCCGGCGACAAGAGGAATCTTGCGATTGTTCCCACTGACATTAACAGTCAACACGCAAAGGTATGTAGCAGCTGCTCTCTAGACAGAGTAAGGTGGTTTCCATTGCTAGTATATGTGGATACCCTCATATACTGACCACTGGTATCACAATCTTATTTTTAAATTGATTACATACTCATGCCTACTTTCTGTTCCGTGAGAACAGTAACTGAATGCAGTAAGTAACAAACCTTTCAATCAAAACGCGATGCTGACTCTCCAGCATCTGTGTGGGTTTCAGAATTTGGGACTCAACACAGCACAACTCTTTCTCTCTCCCTCTCTGTCTGTGTGTATGCGTGTGATCGAAAAGTTGAAAAACATTCTCAATAAAACTATTTATATCACTCATCATGTACAATGTGTCTTCAATTCATTTACACTATGTCATTAACTGTATAGACCACCTGAAACGTCACAAACAGATGTCAGCACACAAGGTGTTCTGCAGGCCTGTACAGTAACATACACAAATAATGGAACTCTTGCCTTATAGGTCTCTAGTTTTGGCCACATCCAAGTCAAAAGACAGCTATCATTAATCTAAAGGGTTTTCTGACTGAATTGGTTTAGGTGAATAATGTCAGTAGCAGTTAATATCTATTAAGACAAATAATAGCTTTAAGTTGGAAAACGTCTGCCTCAATAATAGCGATTAAGACATTTGACTCACATGCTCACATGAAGCTATAAGCTAATTGATTATAAATTATAATAAATTACAGCTCACATAACATCTCACAGAAATTTGTGTTAAAAAATAAAAGTGTGTTTGATGCATGACCTCCAATCAAAATTACTGTCTAAGCAGCACAACAAGAAAACTTCTATTCCAAAATGCTAAATGAAATTCCCTTGCGCATAAATTGTGAGACTTTGTCACCTTGTATTATCACTGCATGAGACTTCTGGCCTTGAGACAAGTGCTTTGTGTTAGATCAGTCCAAAGTATGTTAATATCTATGACATTGTTCTACAAAAACTTTAATGTACAGTTGTGAAATTTCTTTCGTCGAAATCTGTAATGCAACTTATAGCATTGTATTATTCTTAATGGACAAAAAAGAGAGAAAAAAGACAGGAAAAAAGAGAAGTGTTTCCAGATGTACTCACTTGAGCAAAGATTTTTTATAATTATGCCGAATTCGACGTGACCAGATGCAACTCCTGCTGTAGTATGAAGCCGGCGTGCACGGGCTGCTTTCGGTTTAAAATTGCCGCTAATACGCAGTTCATTACGCGTGCCTCAGCGGCTGTGATTCTCACTAGAGCACAGTCCAAGCGCACGAGAACGACAGCCACCGTATAAGCGAGAGCCATTGAGAAGGGGAGAGAGAGAGGAGGGGTTGAGAAGTTTCCCATAACCTATTTGTCTGCAGCACCAAATAGAAAAGTGCACTGTTGAGCAGAGAAGGTCGGCATGCCCCCCCTCCTCCTTATTTTTTCTTTTTTTTTCATGAAGGGTGTTCGGGAGGGGGCAGTCCTCTCTGTGAAAGAAAGGACGTGCTCTGAAATTCAAACAAGTTCGCCAGGTCTTTTGTTGAATTTGAACTGAGGAGGCATTGTTCCTCTATTGGCGTGGACTAGCCTCAAGTTCCCAGACCAGGTTACGGATTGACTGCGGTAATGAATTTGCTCCGAGCGCTTCTGCCCAACACATTTTGACTTGACGGAACGCAATGGCCATCTGACACTGAGAGGACATCATCAGCTCACGGAAAACTTACACACTGATTTGTAATAGCTCGTGAAGAAAAATAAACAATAAAAGAGAAAAGTGAAATTGGTCCTTTTTAAACTCACCATAACTTCACGCTCGAGTGCGCGCACGCAAGCTCAGAATAGGGCCTCAGGCATTTTTACCTCGTGCCATGAATACACACAATAATATTTGCAGTCTACTATCTACACAATCATTTCTCTTTTGGCGCCTCTATAGTTACAATTAGTGCAACTATCCTATATATATATATATATATATATATATATATATATATATATATATATATATTGTGTATCTTACTTATGATAGGCAATGCACATTTGTAATTAAGTAATTTTGTAAATGTCCTATCAGATTATGATATAAACAAATGCTGAATACCGTTGCTATAGTTACCTCCTCCGGCGACTGAGATTGCTGTGGGTCAGCATAATATTTGAATATGCGCACTGATTTACTTCTAATTTCGAAACACATATACGGTATGTAACAAAGAATATTCACTTGTGAGACCTTATGCCTTATACCTTTTTTTTTTGGCATTCAATGATAACGGCTTCAAACATTAATTAAGGGGGTCAGACCCACCCCAAAACCTTAATTCACAACACACATATTTATATAACATAGCCAAATCATTAATAATAACAATAATAATTATTATTGTCATAATAGCATTTTTTTATTTAATGATCAAGTTCAGATTTTGAAAATACATTTCTTAAATTTAAGATTCTGAACGTTTCTAAATAGTGTTAACTAATTCTTATTCCTTCACTGTTCTCAATTATTGCCAGCACTTGGGTTTGACTAAAACGAATTCACGTTTAGATTTTACAACGAGGTCACGTCCGATGACGTAGCAAGCCTATCGGCTACGTGCAGCCATATTTAAATACATCAGGGAAATTAGCGCATCAAATATGCAAATCCCCCAACATAGCCTTTCTTTCAGCGGTCGGAGTAATTTCCCCTCATCGGCTCGAGGTGGCTCGTTTCTTTTTCGGAAGAATATGTAAGTTGCTGTTTTTTTTTTTATTGAAAGGAAGAACCTTTCTTGACCGTGAAACTGGACCATATGCAGCAAAGAAGCGGAGACTCATTGCCAGGGAAGTCGCTCATCATGCATAATGAGACGCCTGCTCCGCCATTCTTACATCTTCACCGCAGTTGGTCCTTGCGTGTATTATTTTTAATATTGATGCATATTTAAAAGGTATATTTGAATTTTCTTTGCATACACGGTGCATGGCTGCGTTGTCTCGATTCCATTTTATTTCATGCGCCTTTGGCTCTTCGCGATGCGGATTTTTATTGCATAGGCTACGCTACAGCATTGTCTCCAGCATTGTCTATTTTAATCCATTTAAAGAAAGTGAAGCAATACTTAAGGTTTATATATATATATATATATATATATATATATATATATATATATATATATATAGGCTATATATATATATATATATATATATATTTTTTTTTTTTTTTTTTTTTTTTTTTTTACTTATTCCTTCTTTTGAGCGTCTCAAACTAAAAAGGCACAAAGAGCATTGTGTTACATTAGCATATCATTAAGTTAGAGCATCTCTCATTCAGAAATAGTCGGTTAAAAGATACTACAACTGCAATTAGCTACTAGAAGCAAGCAAATATTTTCATGCAATTTGAAGTCGTCTATACGAACAAAATGAGTAAAACGAAATTGTATATGGACATTTGCCCACAGTAGGCTATTAACACATTATTATTAGAGAACAACAACAACAAAAATAATATTTTGTAAATTATTAGGTACATAGTAGGCTAAATGAACATCACATCTTTAGTTCTCTTTTGCTGTCTAGCCCACATGGACAAATAATCTGCTAGTAGTCTAAACAAAGAAAAGCTGAAATCATGAGCCAAATGCTTAAAATGAACGATATCTATTGCTTTGAACTTGACATCGAACCAAACATAATCGACCTCAAAACTTACCGCTAAAGTCATCATTAGGCCTAATATCCACTTCCTATTAATATAACTGCGTTTACTTTCGAGTCAAGACTCTTTTCCAGAACTTCTTATGCGCAATCTTAGGCATCTCTTCTTCATAGTTCCTACTCGTAAAGCGTCTGATCTTCATCTTGTGAACCCTTGCTCAACTGATCTGGCACCCAATAGAAGTGGTCAGACGGGCACACGCGTAGAGATTGATTCCCAATGGGTCAACACACGTGCTGTCCTATGCTCGCATGTTTTCCGCCTTAAACTTCAGACAGCCCTGATATATCTCTTTATACCAACAGACGTCAATAAGAAAAACAGGACTTACTTGGACTCTGCATGTCCTCGTCTTGACGACTTTACGGTCCGAAGTTGTGTAGCACACGTGTGATCTGCTGCGTCTGTTTGCAACACAGCAGGACCGCGATTACCATACTTATGCATATTTAAAACCTATAGAGAAAGGGATTTCAAACTTTCCCACAAATATAACGGCAGGCAATTAATCACCATAACGTCCCAAATTATAATATAAACCATATACAACTATTATCAGTAGCCTATAATTGGAGAATGAATTAGCTATCTTCAAATCTTAATTTATTTTCATGATATTCTTATATTATTTTGCATTACATTCGAAGCATTTTGCCATTGATTGGTCTTCTGGACCAAGTAACCTAATCTATAGTATAAAGTTAATGTAGAGTGCATATTTAGTCTTATTTCGACTTCGCGGAGAAAAAGAGATTCATGCAATTCCCGATGACACCCTTAAAACCTAATCCAAAATTGTCTTAATAACTTTGAAAATGTTTTCGAGGCTCATGAAAAAAAGACGTTTTAATGAGAGGAATTGGCAATTGTAGGATTTTTGTATTCACTGATGCTTTCGCACATTTTATAGTCATTTTATAGCCTAACCGTTAGCCTACTCTAGCTATTTAAGATTAAACGTACAAAAACAAGACAAAACAAGCAAACAAAAAATTATTTTTGCGTAGGCTATCTTGAACAGGATATAGGCTATAGGCTATATGTAGGCATATTTTTTTTTCCTACGTGTCCCTGTATATTCTGTTAATAGATTGATAAGATAATGATTCTATATCGATGTATAAACAAATACAGTAAAAGGAAAAATATAGGCGACAAACTATCGTAATGGTCATCTGTAATCCAGCCTCTTTAATTACGCATGTAAATAATGAGAACGAGAAAACCGAACATGTCCAGCGTCTAAACGAGCCGTTAGGCTATGGCTTATTTCTGTTTCTCCTCTCATTTATATCTCTCTTGGTTCTTTCACAATCATTAATAGATAGGATATATATAAAATAGGTCCTAAAATATATGGAGATACTTTTTTTTAAGTGAGTTAGACGTATGACAGAGATAGAGAGAGAGAGAGAAGTGGAGAGGGAATAAGAGAGAGGAGGAAGGCTCATTTCAAGGTGATTTAATACAAAGACATTCATGTTTTCTTTCTATTGTTCAGCTGTGCCGAATAATGCAGTGCACACTCTACGATTAACAGGGAATTTAGATGAAACGGTGGGCATTTACAAATGTTTTATATTGTTGTTAAACTTTAGTTTTTCCCTCCCCCTTTTCAACTGCTTGGCTTTTTTTCTTTATTTTCCGTGTTGGACACATAACCTTGTGGCCATTTCCTCTAAACGTGTAAGACAGCAAATACAATAATAAACTGTATTCTAAATGGTATTTCAAGCCATTTCGAAATATTGCCTCAGCCATTCGTTCACTAGAAATTCATTCGAAGTGAGAAATGAAATTTGAGTCACCGTGATGCGTCTCTGTAACACGTGGCGACATCTAGCGGTGAAATGCTTTATGGCGCACTCCTGCAGAAACAAATGATTTATCAGGAGACACGAGCGATAACTCCACGTGAACATACCATTCATACAGTCATAATGTAATCTATCATTTTAATTCTATTTGATTATGTATACATTTTTCTCTCTCAAAGCTTCCATTAGGCTAATATAAATCTACGACTGTCGTCATATTTTTATAAGCAGACTGATTGATACAACGAGTTTAAATTGTAATCAAATATTGATAAATAAATAAGCTAAATACTAATCTTTAAATTATACAGGAGCCTTGCGTCCCTTTTTTATTTTTGTAGACACGTTAGACAGACTACACACATTTCTGTTTTGGGGAAATATAATTTAGTAGGCTATAGCTACTACACGCACAATAATAGCAACAGTTTTGAAAACATATCCACACATTGGCTATACGGTAGATTTAATTGTTAGTCCGTTATATTTTTGTTACCCTCAATTATCTCTCAATTAGTAATGACTAGGCTAACTGTCGCTCTTGTTGCAAATTATATCCCGTAGCCTATGTGCAGTTAACTGTAAAAACACGAGGGGAAAGTCGTTTATACTAGACTACTTTCCGCTTTCTTACTTAAGACAGACCCCTTAAAAAAGCCAGGAAATGTGTTATAGAAAGCAAAGGTTAAGTTTCTTTTTAAAAATGTAGCCTAATTTAAAAAACATTGTCGAAGCCACTTTTGACCAATACGCGGGTTACATGCGATATAATAGAAATGCGTGCTCAAGATCATGCAGTTATAGCCGTAATGCTTATTGCACGGATTTTTAATGTATTATTATTATTATTTTTTTTTTACATTGTGATAACCGCTTTAAAGCATACAGTAATATCCTAGTAGTAGGCTACTAACGCGCATAGTTTCATTTAAAATTAATCTTAAATGCCATGCTAGTAAAAAAAGACTTTACAGTTAGCTATATGTTCACTTGATGCTTGTCAAAAATACACCTGCATGCCCTCCTTTTCTATAAAGCTTATTGACGAGCAAATGCATTTTTATTATTGATTTTATGTATGCTAGAAAGAAAGAAAGAAAGAAAGAAGGTGGCTCGTTCGAAAATTTTTCGATATTCTTCCCACAATATCCGCAACTAATGTAATAGCCTATTTGTCGATGATGATTAAATGTAGACTATCTAATGGATGATGAATAAAAACCAAATTAATTAAATTAATAATAAATGAAAACAAAATAACTAAAAGCAGATTAACGTCTAACAAACTTTTTCGTTTTGCTTTCGCTCATTTCTTAGCAGAAAGCTACCATCAGAATGAGTTTATTGCAATGATTATAGCTGTGCCCATAAGAGCTTTTATTTATTTATTTTTTTTTTTTATCGTGAAACGTTTCAAAGTGTTCCATATATTAATGGTATTTATGACGTTTTACATTTTACAAACCTTTTACAAAATATCTGTTCATTTATTAATTGTCCATTTGGCTCGCAATTATTTAGCGTTAATACAGATACAAGATTTCAGTTTTCAGTTCAAGTTTAGACTACAAATTATTTCAAGTGCACCTTTGATTCTGTTTTTTTTTCTTCTATGTTTTCGTTTGTTGTGTTCGTGTATAATGTTTTTTTGAAAGATTTGTGAAAGTGTAAAATGTAGGAGAGATAATATCTTCTGTGCAACATCTGGAGGAGTGGAAAATAATGTTGATTAAACGTTGAAATAATCTCTCTGTTGTGAGTGTCTTTTTGATCATCACAGGCAAACATACATACATTTTAGTTTTATATAGAGCTACAATAGTATATATTTAAATGATCCATATCAAAGTTTGAGTTTACTCAAGAGCATCATTTACATATAGCCTATAGCCTAGCCTATAGGACAACTTCATGATGCTCTCAGATCTGGGGAAAAATACAAATGAATTACAAAATTAAATTCACAAATGCCCAGAATATTTGTGATGAAAGTGGCCTATTTTAAATATTCAAATGTTACATTATATGTACAAGGCAGGTCAATAGCAAATAATGCGATCAAGCAGCTAGAAACAGCTTAAAATGCACTCAGTAACAAAAAAACAAATAAAATTCGGCACATAATACAAATAGCCTACAAAAGTAATGTCTAATCAAAGAGTATGAATATGTAGCATACGTAGAGTTTGTGCAGTATTATTGTATGTTTAACACGTTTTACAGAGATTAGTTCAGTAATCTCAGTTTCACCGTAGAAGCAGGGGAATGAAATAAGGCAAAAATCTGTAACAATTGTGACATCTTGTGGCCAGAAAGACTTCAACAGCCTCCACTGTTTTTACAATGTAATAATCTTAGGTCTTGCATTTTCCTGAAAACCTCTTACATTGTTTAGGCAATTAATAAACCAATGCACAAATTCAAAGGTCGATAGTTTAGACTAGGCTATAACGCGTAGCCTACACATTAAATCTACTGTGTTACTACTGTTAGCCCTAATACCAGTCTACTAATAAATGTTAGCCCTTTGGCTGGAATGTAAAAACAAATATTTGATTAACATTCTGGAGCTAAACGTAGCCTGTTTTCAAGGGAGACAAGAAGAAACTCTAGCTCAGAGGTTGTTAACTTTATCTGAGGGATGGTCAGGTGTGTTCATCAGAATAACCTTAGATTAAACATGTAATGTTACTTTCACAATCCTTCAATTTGGGCGACCAAACAATATTAAAGCAGAAGCAAAGCAACCGTTAACCGTTTTGAAGCTCTTACCTCCCTCAGAACACGAAAAGCTGTATAGATGTTTAAATGTTTTCTTCCTGTTTATGGTTTCGTTGCTTTATTCTACTATGCTTTTTAGGAGGTTTGGCTGTGTAGGACGTTGTTGAAAGGTAAGTAATCTCGAAAATTCTACACTCTAAACTCAGGAAAATGCGAGGTGTTAAGCTTCCGGTGCCATATATGGACTGGCCGCTGTGCACGCGACAGAAAAGCGCCTGAAAGCCTTCTGATTGGCTGAACAAACCCAATAGATATTCGTGTGATCTATTGGGCCAGTTTTTTTCAATGGTATCTTTTAAGAAACAGGATTCAATTTTACAAAACTGTTCTGAGAGGTTGTGTGAATGTACGATGAATATAATTTCATATTTTATTCAGTCAAACTAAGTGTTTGCTGACTATCCTATATCCTATAGCTTCTATTGTGCATAGCTACAAACCATGGATGGTAAAGCCTTGCGCATATTTGAAGACAGGCCCATGCATGCTGACCATAATAATAATAACAACATTAATAATTATGTACCGATGTTTCTGCGATTAACCATTTTGAGTGAACAATGTTTGGTTTAGAGATACTGGCTAAATACATGTTCACACAGACATCTTGCAGTCAAGTTGAGGGACAGAACACAATAAAAATCACACCAGGACGTCTGTGTAACTAAGAAAGCCAGTAACTTTACTGAATTCTCTGCAAAATACAAATACCTTTTTTTAGTCCCAGCAGGAGAAACAATTTTTATTCCATACATTAATTTTTACTACATTACAGCTGAATCAAGTCCCTTGAGATACAGAGATGTGGTTTAATTTAATGACATCTTGTCTTCAAGTGGCGACAAAGTCCAGCTTGTGCCGCTGAAAGCCTCTTTCTTCTGGTTAGCTGTAGGTTTATACAAGCTACATTTGTTACTACAGAATTTTTCAGCATTTATTTTTCATCTTTATTTTGTTAATTATATACTTAATGGAAACAACAAGAGAAATAGAGAGATAGAGAGAGGAAAAAACTAAAAGGTCAACCAAAAAAAAAAAAAATTCTATTAAAAAAAGCAAAGAAAATTAACCGGAGCCATATATGGACAGTTAAAATCTATATAACAAACAATGGCGTTTTCACAATACTGTACACTTGTTAGTTAGAGGAGAATGTTCCCCATTCTCAACAAGACCAACTCGTTTGAAAGGTAATCTGAGCTACTGGGAGGGTGAGTCAGAGGTACCAGCCACTAGCAACTTGTGAAGAAACACCAAAAGGATAATGGATCGGCAAACATAACATCACTTGTCTTTGGTAGAAAAAACAGACTTACACATGTCCTGTCAAAATTACAGAATACACAATGATAGCTATGTATATCAACTGAACAAAACTAGTCACAATCCACTAACTGATGATATAAGCTTACACAAGCAGTCATGAGGTATCTATGACTGTGCTGTCGCATATTAGAAAATCTTCAGTGCAATGTCTATTAATGTGACACTGGAAAATGTTGTGAATATTCCAGACCAAAGTGGATACTTTGTGCTTATTAAAAAGGGGTGGGGGGTCATGTTTATGAGTGCAACTTAAATTTGAAAGCATCATTCTGAATGCATTTGCCCCTGAAAGACTCAATCCGGTGAAGGGAAAAAAGAAGGGGAAAAGAAAAACGATTAAACGTATGCAACTGCACATCCCCACAATGGGGAAAACATTATGACCATATTTTTTTTATCATATATATTCATATATTAGAAAGCTATACACAAGCATGTTAATTTCACAGATTAAAAAAAAAAAAAAAAAGATTCTTAATATTGATATTCAATATACTTAGAAATACACATTTAAAAACAAAACTTCTACAAAGAAAGAGAGAGAGAGAGAAAAACACTGAGCAAAGCAAGGGTTCACTGTCTTAGTTTTCGTGGCTTACGGTTTGAAAAGCCCAAGGTTTCTCATCCTTTTTCATTTCTCATATAAGCAAAGCTATCAAAACACATTCTGGCTCTTATAAACTACAAAAAGCCACAAAAATGCTTTGCATTGTATTCCTTTTTGATATGAAAATATAAGCAAGTGTATCATACTTTTTTTTTCTCTTTTTCTTATTTTAATACTGAACAACAACTGCAAATCCTAGGTTAAAATGTCATCAGACTGAAGTAACATGGCTCTTAATTTAAAGTCCTTCATCCCTGTCCTACTATTTTCTTTCATCAGCAGGAGAGTTTTTTGTTTATATTTTTTTCTGAAATACCCACTCCCCCATAACTTAACCAAAGAACCTGCACATATATCTGCACAATCCTTCGAAATTCTTGCATAACAGTTATGTTTGTGTGAAATCAGCAACCTTGACCCTTCCCCCGTGTCCCAGCCTTTTCTCTATGTACAATACGTTGAACCTGCAACATGACATTGTCACCCATAACATACATTTAGCGAAGAGGCCCTCCTGAAGAGAGTGGCACCAAAAAAGGAATCTGTACATATTGTACAGGTACAACGACTCAAGTGCTAAGCTGTCACCTCCGCGATACGCTCTCTGCTGTGCTCCTCTTGTGGCTGAACATCACTGAGGCATGTACTTTGCAAAAAAAAAAAAAAAAAAAAAGAAGAAGATCCGAGAGTACCTGACACATTTTGTTGGTTTGTTACTCTGCATACATGTACACCTACACAACGTGTAAATATATATGCATATATGGTAATTCTTTACATTGTTTTCCACACACTGCACATATTATGCATAGTAACCCCACCCACTAAACCCTCCCCAACCCTGGTGTATCAGTCCTCCTTGCCGCTTCCCTCCCTGAAAACCCATCAATCACAACAATATGTATATTAGACAAAATCTGTTGAAATAATAATAATAATAATAATAATAAAAATACAGGTAATTTCGAGAGCACTTCCTCCCCTCTCTACAGCAAATCAGAGGATAAGAGCAATGATTAGCGTGTGAGCTGCTTCGCATGGGGAGGTCAAGATCGAGGATGGGGCAGTCCAAGGGAGGCATGGCTTATCATGTGGCCCACCCCTCCGAGAGGCGGACACGCTTGATGGATGGGCTGTCTTGCTCATCCAGACCGGGCCGGCCCAATCCTAATGGCGTATGGAAGTCGGGACGGTGGTCGTCGCGGTCGCTGCCTTCATGTGAGCTGCCGCAGCTGCTGAGGCTGTCGGCCGGGGAGCGGCCCGAGTCCTGTCGCCCCTGTGGGGGCAGGCCCTGGTGCTGCTGGTGGGACAGTGGCGGGCCATAGCCGGCGGGCGTGGTGCTGCTGGATCGATCTCTAGGAGGAGAAACAGGTTCGGACTTGATGTGCAGGCTTTGAGTAGAGGGCAGGGAGAGATTTGAACCCTGACATAAGTGAGTGCTAGAGCAATTTCTGTAGGAAGGAAAGGAAATGAAGCGGGTTACGGATCGGAACGAGTGCTGGTGCACTCCTGTACACAGGTGCCAAAGATACAATCAAATCACGGACTTTTCTTTAACAATACTTCAACTTTTGCAGAATTGCGAAAAGTTTTCTATATAGAACAGTAAGAACAGTGAGAGAAAGTTGCATATATTAAGTGCGTAAGAATTAAAACTGGCTATTTGACGTGTGTATGGGTGATTAAGTGCATGTGTGTTTGGACTTACCCCAGCTGACTGAGAGCAGAGTGCTGCATGTTCTGGATCTGATGCTGCTGCCATCCACTCATTGAACCCAGATGCAGAGTGTTGGCACTGTTGAAGCCAGATATCGAGGAGAGATCCGCACTGCTCAGAGAATATTCTAAAAGAAAACACATGACCTGGGTTAACATTTGCATCCGAAACTACCGTGCTGCTTATTTGGATAACAATGTCTCCGCCTGCTGGAGAGACAGAGCTATTACATACTAAATCAATGAGATTCTGCATTCAGTGTAGGTTTAACGCAGTAATAGCCAAACAATAAATAAATAAAAAGCATAATAATAAATAAAACAAATTAAGAAAAAAACAATTAATTCTAATTCTAATAATCTATACACATTTTCAAATATTAAAAAAGTGTAATTCTTATATTTAATAATATATTTAATACTGCAATATTGTTATACTTAGAAATAAAATAAACTTCTATAAAGAGAGAGAGAGAGAGAGAGAGAGAGAGAGAGAGATAGAGAGAGAAAATCTTTAATCTCAAATTTCATGGTTTAGGTTGAAAAGCTCAAGATTTCTTTTACATCCATAATAGACAATGAATTAAATGCATAGAGAGTTTGCATTAATTTCATCTGGGTTTAATAAAGTAATTATACATTAAAAAAATTAATAAGTAAATCAATAAATAAACGAATTAAATGTTTAAATGTATTCATTCTTTATTCTAATTATGTCATTTTACAGTAATTAGTAATAGATCACTGAACAGTATTTTAGATTGTAATTTTAACAGTAATTATTATATTATTTGTATAATAAACATTTTATTTATTTATTTATTAATAAAAATTAAACATTAAAGTGATATAACTATAAAAATAACATTTATTCCTCTATCTGAAAACTTTTTAAATATTATGCTTAAGATGTGAAATCAGTATATAGTACAAAGTGTATTTATTATTAGTGTTTGTGAATATAGTTTTAATAGCAGGTCAAGTGCTACCTACCAGTACCATATGAGGTGGAAATGGCTGATGGGTAGCCACCCATTCCCTGTCCCGGTAGAGTAGGTGTCGCTACAGAAACCACGGGGGTCGCCAGTGACTGCGCGGACTGAGAGTTGTTTATTCTCTGATTCTAGAAGAAGAGGAAGAGAGCAGAGGAACACATATAGATGACTTATCACATCAACAGACTTGAACATATCTGCATCTTCATCAAAACATCCCCCCAAAAATAAAGAATGAAAAAATAATCGCTTGACATAAAGCACCACTGAAGCCTCTCAACCTATGATTTCCAATCCCTCATAGGGCATTGGTCGCTATAGAAACTCAAGGTCTCCAAGGCAACAGAGGGTTGGAGGTGTTTTTTCCTCTTTTGTGGTGCTGGCATGATGACTGAACGATGTGACAGAGATTAAGAAAAGCAGAGGTGGAGATGGAGAGGTCAATAAGACCTGAAAATGAGGCTCTTATGACCACTAGATGTCACTCTGGAGCTTGGCTGTGTAAATGTTCCTTATTCACTAATATGACTTTTCCAGGTCAGCATGTGCACTATATTTGCATAAGAACAATAAGCTAAACAACATCTTAGGGCACGCTATTCGTTTTTTATGCACATGAGGATGACAAATTCCCTTCAGGTCTATTAGCCCGTGTCACGGGTTTGAGTTACAGTGTCACTTACCAACAGAAGGTCAACATCCTCAGACTGATGGCAGTAAAGGGAGGGTGATAAATCCAGAATTAGTCAAGCTGAGGGCCACCTATGAGACTATGTGAACCTACAGGTGAGCACTTTGCTAAACAACACCAAAGCTGAGGAGACTGATTATGAAGGACTCTCTATTTTCTTTTAAGTTTAGTTTATGAAACTACTGGAGAGGAAATGAGAAGAAAGGACAGGAGAACCACAGACGATTATGAAGGAACTGGGGTGCATGGGTTGTATCATCAGGGCTCTTAGTAAAACGTAATGCCTAACACATGAACTTACAATAGAGGGCATGTTGTTCTTGGCCCCGGGTGGGATGAGAACTCGTAGGTCAGGTTTACGGCTGTTCATCCCCAGGTTCACTGGTGGAGGGGACTTGGCCTGCATGCTTTTGTTCATGCCTCCGGAGGACACCAGAAGTCCTGGAGAGTTACGATGGTTTCCATAGCCATTTCCTAATGTGAGACAGAAAGGGAGGGGAAAAGGCGTTAGACACAAGAGAACCAAATTAAGTACATCAAACTTTCACCATGCCACACAATTTAAGCTTCATTTGACTCTCTCGCCTGCACCAGAATGCACCATTTCCACCGTCATCTACTGTGAAGCCTCTATTCAAGCCTGTCTGCAGCTCTCCACACGGTTCCAGTGAGCCTTCACCACATGCAGCCATTAAACACCGTTTTATCCGTTCTGGAGTATTGCAACCATCTTTCACCAAGAATGTGCTCTTTCAATTCGACGTTTCCACACCATTTCACACAACTTTCACCTCCACCACCACTCATTCATTTGTACCAAGCACTTAGTAAACACACCCTCTCATTCACCCTCCATCGAACCAAACCAGACTAATTCAGCTACCCCAAATCACCCCATCACGCTCGGATGATTTTCACTCATGAATCATTATATGTCATTATGATTCAAAATATGGTTTTTGTCGGCCTCTGGGTAAAAAGATCCAAGTTCCCTGATTCAACTGATTATCAAGGATAAGCTACATTATTTTTCTTGAAATTCTTAAAAGGTAGTACAAAATATTTTAAAAACAGCAACATTTTGACTTTGAAATTAATATGAGATACCATTACATTATTTTATTTATCCAAATTATTACATAATCACTCATTAGTTGTAAAACCTTTAATAACTATTTACTTCATATAGATTAAAAATATATGAATCTTATTAATTTTATAATCAGAAATGTAAAAGGCATGTAAAAAAAAATATATATATATATAGAAATTTATATTTATTTAATTGTCATATATAGTGATGTAAAGGGCTAAAAAAATGGCTTTGAACAACCACAATTCATTCTTTGCAATGGGTAAACAGTAGTAAATTACCCTGCATGTGATCCTCAAAAAAAAAAAAAAAGAATTTTTTTTTTTTTTTTTAACAAAACAAACCAAAACATAAAAACAAACAAACAAAAAACACAAAACATAAAACATAAAACATAAACCAAACCAAACCAAACAAACAAAAAACAATCACTGGTAAGATTAATGGTTTAATTCATTATTATTTGTGCTAATATTTTCTAAAAAGTATTAAAATGTAACTTGGTAAAAAATATGATGCAAGTCTAGTCTTTCTAAAGAGTGCAAAGGTCTATGTGAGCTAAATGTAAAGAGGATGAGGTGTTTGGTCTAAAGCTAAACCGAATTGATGACAGATTGCTTGAGAATGTTTCTGTTTCTGAGCAAACTGTTGCAGCATTATGTCTCTTTAAAAAAAGTTGAGAGTTGAAAATGTGGAGTGTGGGTAGATGAAGAGAAAGAGAGAGGAGAGAGATGAGGCTCATTTGTTCCTCTCATGGTTTTGCGGTAAGGAGGCAGGTGTTTGATGAATAGAGACAGGTGGCATGCGTTGGTGCTTTAAGAGCTCATGTCAAATAAGAGCAAAACAGTAGAAACTTAATTAGAAAGCTCATTTAAAAAAATTATTCATTTAAAAATTTTATTTTTTGACAAGAACATTGATGTTTTTGTTCAAAAACTTAATGTAAGACAAATTCATTTCCTTATTTGGAATGAATAAAAATCCTGCAAATCCATTACATTTAATTTTGAAATATTTGAATGTACAATATAAGGGAGAAAATGGATTCTGAATGATATTCCAGTCATTTCAGGACCCTTTATTTCAACTGTAAAAGATCACTCCAAGTCCCATCTGGAGCACAATGGGAAGGTTGCCACTATCACATCTCATCTCCCAAAGCAGCAGTCTCTATAAATTACATAAAATCCATGGCCCTTAAGTATTGACAGTGAAGGCCATCATTTGGCAATCAATGACAAATACATGTGTGCACATGTGGCTTTCTCTTATGACTACCAGAAATGGATCAGACAAGCAATCTTTATTCCTCATCCACAATTGCTAACCCAACTTCATCATCTCCAAAGAACCAGAGAGAGTACATTATACTGGAAAAAATACAGAGTACAGAGTCTTTGTTTCAATCCAAATCCATCTAGTGTTTTTTTTTTTGCTTTCGAGGGGGAAAATGTGGAGTGCTGCATGGCTTTTGCCTCTTAAAAGAGGGTTAGGAATTATACGGTAGACATAAATGAATTTCCCAATCATACACTCGAGAGGAAAACTAGATGCAGATGTCGTCCTCTGCAATTTCGCCATGGTGATTTTTCTTTAATTTGAAGGCGATGGTTTTTGTTGTTTTCAAATAAGAAGTCTTGAAAGCGCAATTTGCACGATTCAAGGAAAATAAGGAGGACACGAGTCGGGAACCAGGAAGAGTAAGTGTGATTGTGAGAGACTGTGTTTGTACAAGTGTGAGCGGGTGGATGTTAATGCCATGTGCACTGGTACACTTCCTGTCTCCTCATAGTGAAGTACGAGGCTCAAAAAACAGCTGGTTTGAGCTCTTCTCTAAACACTTAAACAGCTACACTTCATTGTTCACAGTGGAGATGAGGAAATAACACAGCATTTGATCCCATGCATCTGATAAAAAATATATTTCCACATTTAAATGAATATTAGGGGTTCAGTGCAAGTTGAACTCAATCCACAGCACTTGTGGCATAATGCTGATAAAAAAAAAAAAAACTTATCCCTGCTTTTTTCTCTCTAAAATAATAATAATAAAAATAAATAGCAATTATAAAAATCTTCCCCTAGTGAAAGTTAGAGTGACTATACTAAAATGAATTTTAAATATATTTATTTAATGCTAAGTAAATTAAAAATACATTCACATATTTATGTACTTAATAAATTATAAGAAAATGAAATTTGCATTGTGAAGGTAGTACTCTGAATAAATTATATATTTTTTATATCAGTAAGTCTCAAGAGATATGTCACTAAATATGTTAACAGATTTGAACTGTATAACATAAATGTATTTTAAATATATTAATATTTTTTTTAACAGTGTCACTACAGTGATAAACTTACAATGGAAATAACTGGGACAATTTGTAAACATTAAAATCACTTTTTTTCTATAGTATAGCCACAATACAATAACAATATGCATGTTGACATGATTATGAGAAAAAAACTATTTGTAAGTGCTTTTATAAAATTATATGCTTAACATATCTGCTTATCCTTAAATCCTTAAAAATTCACTTCAATTATAAGTGTCTAACCTTAATTTTGATATGTGTATTTATGTCTTGTACCGAAGTCAAAATCTTCATTTAAAGTCTTTCAACAAATCAGGCCATATATAAGGTTCAGTGTATAACTGTGCATATGGACCTTTTTTAGATTTAAGCCATTTGACAAATGCAAATGATTACTGCACAAAAGGACAGAGCGATAGAAGCATTCATAGAGACTGGCCTTACTTCTGCTCCAGTAACCATAGGAACCTGTGATTTTGTGATGTGCGCAGATGAATTAAATAGCCTTGTACAGTACAGTACACCCTGAGCCAATCGTGAAACACATGGAGTGCTCAGATCGCACAGACCGAGGTGTAGGCTATTTAACAAGCAGGCCACCGTCATTAATGATCAGCAATACCAAGCAAGAGTTAAAGTGACCCGTCAAGAGCAGACAGACGGACGACGTGTGCTAGACATAAAATGAGCCTTGGCGACTTGATTCAGGTGGCCAATAAGTAGCACAAAACTAATTTCTCTCATTCCATTCACTGACTTTTAAAGTTGTTTGTTCTAGAAGGCATCTGAGAGCCAAAACCAGCGCGCTAGGCCACAACAGTGTCCATCTTCTGACGCACACCGTTTCCCTCGCAAAAGCCACACAAGTCTCTCCCCTGTGCGCTTGTGGCCCAGCCTTCGCCCTCACAATGGGGAAGTGCTAAAATTACAGCTGCCCAGAAACGAGTGGTCCCCTCCTCACACACAAATCGCCTGATGTGTACACATGATAAAGGAGCCGATTCTATTTCTGGGGCTCTGCAGAGGAGAACTGTAAATGGGCTTGGCCTAAGTTTCCTCCCAGCGTCAAAGCAAGCTGACCGGCTAGTGTGGTTAAGTACACGCTCGCTTTCCCTGCGAGTTGGAATGTCTCTGATTTCTTGTTGTGGTGTAACGGCCTCATTGGATCCTGTTGTCCGTGTTTGTTGATTCGGTGTTGAGGTTTCAGGCCAGCCCTGGTTCTAGCAACTGAAAGAACTTCAGAGGTGTGGTGGGAGCAGATGCCCGGAAACAGTAAATTAACAATAATAATAAAAATAAAAAAACACAAAGAAAAACACTGCTATGAGACTCCACCTAAGAGGTAAAAAAAAAAGACTGGCCGCTTCACTTTCTCATGTGTTGGCTGACCTCTCCATATCTCATAGCACAACCCTATGTTTCACAGATACATAAATACACGTAGAAGAGGATTTGTGGTTGTCTGAGAATGCCAGGGTGTTCGCCGAGCAAATAACTGTCTGTGACAAACATCATACCATGACACACTCTTGATGGAACATGCTGTCAAAACAACAGTACATAGGGTAACTTGGGAAAAAAATTATTCAGATATAATATATACCGTATATATACAGACTCTACTGGTCAATTTTTTTTCCCTTAATGTTTATGCCTTTTATGTCTACCAAGGCTGAATGTTTTTGATTAAAAAAAAAAAAAAAAAGTTAATAATATTACAATCTAAAAAACCTGAATTTTCAGCAGCCATTATTTTAGTCTTCAGTGTCACATGATCTTTCAGAAATCATACTAATATGCTGATTGGGTGCTATAGTAAAATGTCTTATTATTATTATCAATGCTGCAAAACAGTTGATCATTAGAAAATTGAAAAGACAGCATTTATTATTATTTTTTTTTACTTTACTGTCTCCTTTGATTAATGTAATGCATTCTTGCTGAATAAATGTATTCAGTTTTTATACTCTTTTGAATAGCATTAAGAATCAAGAGGTAGCTAAGGGAGAAAGGAAAAAAAGACTTGAATATCCTTTATTAGACCATTAAAACTGAGACCGTTTGTGTCGTTTGACTCTCTTCAACTCTTGTTTCCAGAGTTGTGGCCTACATCAACTCCACACTGTGCCCTGTGTCAGCCTGTAGTCGGCACAGTGGCTATATTTGATGGCTATAGACCTTGAATGTGGACAGCAGGGCCACACTAACAAGTGGTACTTTTGTGCATTCGAGACAGTGAGGAGAGGGGGTCAGTTGACAGACCTCACCCTTACCCTCATACAATAGACCCCGGGCTAGACAAGGTTACCCAGCTGTGTCCCAGCAACTCAAAAGCCAAGTTCAAAACATCTACTGTCCTGCTTTAAATATCCAAGCCATGCTTCTGTAGTGACCACTGGTTAGTGGTTAAGACCGGCAGAGCTGCACACACACACGCACACACACACACGCACACGCACACGCACACACACACACACACACACACACACACACACATGCAGATGCAACACGCATACACAGACTTCCACATAGACTCAGAGGCAAACACAAGTCAAAGCACCACTGCGACTGTACATCTATCCCTTTCAAGTGGATCGTTCTTGTATACATAAACTCATGTACAAATGTTTCAAAAGCACTGGGCTGCTAGTTGATAAAATATGGTAAAGGTAAAGTATGTTTGGTAAAGTATGTTTCACTCCAAATATACGATAGTCGTTATCATACAAAAGACATACAGAAGTACAGGGTGAGAGGAGAGCTGTGTGCTGTCATGTTCAGACAGAAGCTTAAGCAAACAAACAGAGGAGACGGGTCAAACAGTGCAGCATCTGGTTAATGCCAGTATGCTTGTTTACCTCTTTACTAATAAAACACTCTGATATTTACAAAGCTTAGAGGGACAAACTATATAGAAGACTGATTTCACCAAATCTGACAAATTCAGCAAGAAAATTGTTAAAACCAAATACTAAAAGTTTTAGGGTCAGTAAGGTTATTGTTTTTGTTTTTGTAAGAAGTTTTAATTAAGTAAGGATGCATTAAATTGATAAAAACGACAGTAAATATATTTATAATGTTACAAAATATTTCTGTTTCATATAAACGCTATTCTTCTGAACTTTCTATTCATTAAGAAAAAAAATGGTTTCCACAAAAAAAAAAAGATAATAATAAAATAATAAAAAATATTCATTAGTAATCAGTACAACTGATTTGATCATTAATAATAATATGCAATCAGCATATGTGAGTGATTTCTGAAGGATCATGTGACACTGAAGACTGGAGTAATGGCAGCTGGAAATTCAGCTTTGTGGACATAGGAATAAATTGTTAAATATATTATTTGTTTTTTTAGTACAAAAAATAGAACAAAATTATTTATATAATATATGAATATATTAATTAATATAGAAAACAACTATTTTATTAAATTGTAATACATTTATTTTAAAATTGTAATATTTCACACTGATACCATTTTTAACTGTATTTTTGATCAAATAAATGTAGCATCAAAAACACAAGAGACTTTTAAAAACATCAAAAATCTTACCAACCCCAAACTTTTGAAGGTATTGCATATGCTACTTGATACACACATTAGAACAAAAACAATAATGTACAGTAATTATTTTGCAGGAACTGAAGTGATTTTTTTTTTCAGTTACTGTGGCTATTGGGTTTGAACCAATCCAGTACAGCCCAGGTCACTTAATGACTGAAGTCTGCAAAGAAATGACTGTGAATACAAGCCCAGCTTTTATAAACAGAACGTTCTGCTGAAAATTTGTGAGGCTGGTTAGAGCTGGAAGAGAATTTGTGCAGTTATTGGCTGAGTAAAAGTTGTGATGGAGAGGGAACATACTGTAGTATGTGGGGATGCCGTCCTTACCAGCACTGGTGCCCGCGCCAGTGGAGAGATCAGTGCCCATCAGACCACCTAGCATGGGAAGAGAAAGACAGAAAGAGAGAGATTTCACTCACTTCATAGCAACTGACATCCACATCCTACCACAAAATCTTCCTTCTTAAAACTGTCAGGTCATTTATTCAACTCCCTCAAGCCCCAGAGATCTTCCTCCCTCCCAGCGCGTTTAAGAGCGATGGAGACCGAAAGACTAATATAAGGTGACAGAGATGTGTGTGTGTGTGTGTGTCTGAGAAGAACAAAACACTGTCCTTTTCCACCTCAGCACACTTTTCTGAGGGGGAAGCAATGTGGCCAGCGGGGCTCGGCTGCGGTGTCCAAGAAAAATTACACATTTTTATTTTTAAGCATGCAGGAGAGCAAGTGTGGTCAGAGGTGTGCAGACTGGGCCAAAAATCATATTTAGCTAAGCGCTCCTGGAATACAGAGCTGATTGCATCAGGAGAAAGCAGTTTTAATGACAGAGCTGTGGGTGAGAGACTCTGTCTAATGAAGCAAGACATCACAACAATAACAAACGGCCAAAAGTGGATAGAAATATAGAGGAATGCTGATTATTCAATTAAATATTGGTAATGGTTAATTATTTCGAAAAATCTGAAGCCAGCATGAAAAAGAATTTGTAATTGCAATACTATTTTGAATAATTCTTTTAAAATAGTATTTTTTTCCTGAAAATGTCTGAAAAAGGTGTAGAAATGATTTTAACTCACACATTTTTAGTAAACAGTTATAAGTAAACGAAATATAAATATATTAATTTAATATAAACATTTTAATTTCTTGTAAAATTATCTTTAATAATTGTTTTTTTTTTAGTGTTGGTTACATCTGCAAAACAGAAAAGTTCCAGTGCCAATGAAACCTTAGTTAAAAAGAAAAATACATTTATTGCATAATAAGTATAGTTCAAATCTATTAACATATTTACTGATAACTCGAGACTTTCTGATTTTACATGTATAATTAAACTTTACTTGGCATATTACCTGTGCACAATGCACATATTTAATATAAAGTCTAAAATGTGTTTTAATGTCACCGTTGATGAGGATTGTATGATCTTTGAATAATATCAGACTTGAAATGCAACATATTTAAAGTGTACTTGAAATATACTTGCAAAAGTTACACTTAAGCACACTCAAATATACAAAGTTGGACTTCAGCACTACTTCTACACAATTAAAGAGGGTTAAGTACAAAATCAGTTGTTCCAATTTAGCAGACTTTAAGTATACCAGTTTAGTATACTATTAGTACAGTAGCAGTACATTTTATTAAGTACATAAATATAAAAATGTATTTGTAGTTTTCTTAGCATAAAGTAAATGTATTTCAAAAACATATATATTTTTCACTGGGGAAGTTTAATTAATAGGTTTTTTCGTTTTTAGACAAACTGTGTCCTATGTGTTTTTACCTGCACTAGGTGGTCTGTGTGTGACCCCGGGTGACATGCTGTTTCTCTGCAGGCCGTGGTGGGCCAGTGGAAGCAGGTTATGATTGCCTGGGTATATCTGGTTATTCACGGGGATGGGCATCTCGTAGGTGGAAGAGGGCACAGCCTGGTTGGAGGCAAAAGCAGTACATACACCATTAAGATAATTAGTAATTTAAACTACAATAACAATGGTAAAACAAAGAGTTAAACACATTGAATACAAATGAAAAGAGGAAAAAAAACAAGACAGAAATGAGCCATTTTGACAAATATGTTGCATACAATGCCTTCAATCCTTAAAGTATTTCTGTCCAGTTTCTCTGTTATCTACCGTAAATGAACATGCCGAGATGGCTCTAAAGTCTCTAAATCTCTGTAAATCCTCTTGTTCGCATCCCTGCAAAAGACGCAGGCTTAACCTTGAAGAGTCTTGTTCCTCCTTCATATTATGTTTTTAAGGACAAAATAGCCCCTAATTGTAGCCATGTGTCCTGAGGGTCTGTAAGTGCTCATCTGGGAAAGCATCAACTGACAGAAAGCGAAGAGGAGCCTCTCCCTCTTTCTCACTCTTTCATTCTTCATTAACTCACAAGGCCACAGCAATCATGGCTTGAGGCAGCCAAATATTTTCTCTCCGCAGTGAAGGTCTTGGTGGGCACTGCTTCACTTTCGTTAGGTGTTCATTTTTCCGTCTTTACCCTCATGTTCTCTTTGGAGTCTCAGAGACCCCAAGGCCCTTTTAATAGCTTGAAAAAATATTAGTCTGATGCTTCATGACTTTTTCTAATCTTATGAGAACTGATTATAAACCAAATTCTAATCTGATAACACCAACCATTTCTTGTATTTTTGCTGGAGTGCAAGTCAAATATGTTACTAGATCACATTTCTAAAAAATGCATGTCTATATTCTGAAAAAAAAGAAAAAAAAAAAAACAGAAATATACTGTTTAAATAATATCAACATAAAAAACCCTTACATGATTTAGTCACTCCAAACACAACATGAAAGAATCTTTAGCATGTTTGTGCAGCTATCCTAGACTCCAGCCTTTCTTCTCTCGTGTCTTTATTTTTTTTCTACAGAAAAGCTTTCCACGTTTGTATGTGTACGTGAGGCTAGGCATCTTCTGCATGGTGCCACTCTTCCTCTTTGTGCTACTTTTCTCTCTAACTGGGAAAATATAACTCAGTCACTGTGACCACTATCTTCACCACCATCGTTTACCACTCCACCCAACCCAAGCTAATTTTTCTAACCCTAACCAAAAAAACAAAAACAAACAAACACACACACTGAAACTTACTGGACAAACCTTTAAACACACACATACACACATCAGTATTTTGCTATCATTTTCGAAACACTCTCAAAATCGTGCATCATGATCATTTTGAAACGATCATTTATTTCATACAGCACTGGCAGATAGATAGATAGATAGATAGATAGATAGATAGATAGATAGATAGATAGATAGATAGATAGATAGATAGATGACACACATGTAGTTAGGAAAGAGCATGCGTCTTAAAGGTTCTTGTTTGAAATCAATCAGGCTCTTGGTTCAGACGTGTAATGAAGAGTATCTATTTCTGAACACCAATCAGTGAAAGGCCTTCCAACGCACAAAAAATACTCAGGAGGTTAATATGACTGTATTTCTTACAGTAATTGTCATTGTGCTTCTTGTTTTAGTCATATCTCAGATGTGCGATTATCTCCCATGCATCCAAAGGCAGTGTCAGTGTCATTACAAATGCTAGATATACTACATCTTCGTGAGTTCTATATATTGTACATAATGGTTAAATCAAGATTAGAATGAATTGCTTTGTTTCTTCAAATATGCTTGTTAGCATTGCTAGCTTTTAGTTTTTTCACCTCTCCTCTCTTCACTGTACTTACAGGGATCTTCTGAGTCTTGATCATTAGATCAAACTCTTCGTTAATCTGTTTGTATTTCTCCTCCGTGCACGGAGTGAGAGCGAGAGCAGACTCGAGCTCCAGGCTCTCGCCACCTTTGTTCTCCTTCTTGCTCAATGCCTGAAGGCCCATGCGCGGCAGTGAGTCAGAACACACGGAGAGACAGAAAAAGAGAGAAAGAGAAGAAAGTGTGAGAGGGCTTGTTGTCTGAGATGAAGGTACTTACACATATCCTCTGTCTGCTGATCATGTGCAGATCAATGTCATCGTTGATTTTACGGTACTTGTCCTCTGACTCTGGGCTGTGGCCCACCGAGTCGTCTGCGTCGGGGTCTGGGCTGTCACAGCCATTTAGACCCTTCTTTCTCAGGGTCTGTAAATACAAGTTTGCACACAGTTCAAGTACAAACCACCATGAAGACCCTCAGGTGGGTATCATACAAGTTGCATTTAGATGGGATTCAAAAATGAAGGTGAAAATCATTCATGTCGAGCCCACTACAGAATTCAGGGGAAACTGTCAAATATATAAAGTTAAGTAGCGCAACTGTTTGTAACATATATGATAACATTCCATCCTAGGAATATATTGTCTTTGAAAAGCAAATGGTTATTTTAAATTGTGACAATATTTCACAATATTACTGTTTATATTATATCAAATAAATGGTAATCATTAAAAACGTCTTCAAAAAATATTTTACCAAAATATTCTTTCAAAAATATTTTATTCCTTATAACTTTATTCTCTCACCAACCTCAAACTTTTCAATGGTAAAACATATATCTAATATAATAATAAAAAAATTTGAATTTTATTCTCTCACCAATCCCAAACTTCTGAATGGTGAAGTATGCATTTAATATAATAATGCTTTAATTTAATAATTTACTAATACTCAATTAATAACAATATTAATCACAAATCAAAATATGAGTCAACTTGTGAACAACAGTTTGAGAAGCACTAGTGCTAAATCTTTGAAGGGGTTGTTAATAAAGCAATTCAAGCTGATGGTTTCTTTTCTAGAATTCTTTCATGACTTGTTTGTTTTTAGATTATTTGCTTAAGGCCATGCTATTAATATTCATGTAATATGAAATAAATCATAGATATTCTTTGTAAGTTGTTTTAAAGGAAGTTGTTGAGAGACAACAGGATACACATACAGGAAGGGCCAGCCTAAAATGTAAACATGAATATTTAACCAGATCTGGGTACCAAAGAAAGAAACAAAAAATGTTCTAAATGTGATTTCAGCAGCTACAGCTCCTGACCACAGCACAGAGACGCCCATAGAGATTAACAGAGAGACACCCAGTGAACCTAAAATGATACAAGGATTCTTTTGAGATAACCATTAAGAATATAAACCAAAAATGTGTGATGAAGCTGAAAGGTTGTGCTATGCTTAAGCAAACAAGCTAGTGTAATGAGAAAAGACAGAATTGTGGGCTCTCCTGATATATTTAAGCAGCAGTTTCTCTCTCTGCCACCTGATGGCCACCTTCTAGAAGGAATGAGATCTTCCTCTCACAGTAGAGTCAATCTATGAGTGAGTGTCTACCAGTTGGGAAATGTTACTTTAATATTAACACTTAAAAAAAGAAAACCACCACATCTTTAATGACTAATAATTTAATTTAATATAAGCTATTGTGCTAATTGAATGTAGTTAAAGTTTCTACTGTCCTAGATGATATAAAATTAGCAGAAATTCTGTGAGGGACATAATGTTTTTGTGAAAAGAAGAAAAGAAGAAATAAAAACTTGCACCGCAGACCCATAAAAAAAGTCTTCAACTGTCATTATCTGCACGAGGTTTTACGTCTCATCAAAGCGAGATGTTCCACAGGATCAACTGTCTTTGAGTGTGGCGTGGCGGGATATTAGCCACCAGCTAACATATGTGCAGCTCAGGCTCACACACGCAGTCCTTCCCTGCCTTCATCTGCCTGTCTGCATCAATCACACGATAATTAATTTACTCTGCTGACGCGAGGGCTTGATGAAGGCGGGTTTCTCATCCTCTTTTCTTTGCTATGACACGCTTCTATTAGGTGTTGAGGGATTGTGTGGAGAGCGCAATGTGTGATGAGAGCTTTTTTTTGATTCCTTTATACGTATTGAGCTGATCAAATGCTTTGAAGATGAGTCCCGGCATGGCTGTTTTGTGAGATTGAAACAGAAAATGATGGAAAATTTGAGATATGGTGTCTCAGTCAGTAAAAAGATAAAGTAAACAACTACTATATATATATATATATATATACGCACACACAAAATAGTAAAGTAACAAATTAAATTAAACATCAAGAAAAACTATAAACAAAGATTGCTGGAGTATGTTTTACATGAAAATACCACAGTTTACCACAGTTAATTCAATTTGTTACTTAACCATTTCTTTGTAATTGTTTGTGAAAATTACTAGTGATTTCTGAGTTCAAATAAAATTGGTTACTTTATTTTTTCGCCTCAAATGATAGGTTGCCCCCTACTCAGGTACTCAGGTAGTGCCTCGGCAAAGGGGTGAAGGGAAGATTACGGTGTAGAGCGGCCGGCGTCGATCGGATGCAGGGGAGTGCGGAGAGACTGTAGTGTGCTGATGGGAGGGCATGCTGGCTGAGTGAGCGCTCAAGCAGGGATAGGAAGTTTAAGACCCAGCATGCAGCCGCTGTGAACCCCCTAGGTCCACCGCTATGCCACTCATTCCAGATATGTGCACCTGTCAGAGTATCCACACCTGTCACCAGCCCCCTCTCTCTTTCACACACACACATGCATATTCTGCTGTAGGGAGATAGAGTTAGCCAATCACAGAAGTATGCTGAAGCTGGCCATAAATGGCTAAACAAACATCCATTCCTCAGAGAAAAAGAGAAATACTCAGATGTTGCTCTTTCATAGCTCAGGAGGTTTGGTGGAGGTCTCACTTAAACAATCTTTGAAGCATCATATTTTTCTTAGGTTCACTTAAACTAAAAATAGAGTGAGACAGACAGTAAGTATACGGGGGTAATATTAATTATCAGAGATAACAACGGATTATGTGGTGTCTTGGCAAATATGAGCATATTTTTGATTACCAGGGTCCTTTTCTTAGTAGAAGTAGATTTAAGCAAAAGTCTCTATTTGGATTTCATTTTATCTCATTGCTGAGAAAAAAAAAATCGAGACTTTAAAAAGATCTGATTTAAAAATTGTATAAATGATGTAAACAATGAATACATTTAGTTTATATATGAAAACAGGTCATAATAATATATATTTTTTTATAAATGTTGTAATAATACAAATATAAATTTTATAAAAACAATAATAATGATAATGTTTAATAATTTGTTTAACTCTTGGACAGCTTGGAATCTTTCAAGGCCAGCCACTGATAACAGATCCATTTGTTCCACATCAGGTTACACAGGTCTGCTTCTAAGAAGAAGTAGGAGATTTAAGCAAAAGTCTCTATTTGAACTCCATTTAATGACATTGCTTTCTATGAGAAACAATTGAGATTTTAAACAGATCCCATTAGTAATTTTTCTTTTCTATGGGTTTTATAATGACTCACTAATAATCACTCCCATTTCTGAAGGGAGGCAAAACACAGAGCCAATGCAATTGATTTCCCAGGAAGCAACAGCTACATTAATGCTTCCAGTTCGCTGATCTAAAAATAAGATACAGTAGACAACAATACCCTGTACTTGGACCAAGCAGCGAGAACATTCTAAAGCCTTAATAGCTCCGCAAGATGAAAGCTGTGTGATCGTCCTTCCAAAACATTATCGATGAGAGGTAATCAATCTAACAAAGTGGAAAATGGCCAGGCAGGGGTGAGGGGGTTTGATAAAAAGCTAAAATGCACAGAGATAGTCAATAGAGGGCTATGAAGGGATGAGCGGCTGGAGGCTTCTGAGAATCAAGAATCAGTGGAGACAAGGGAGGGAAAAGAGTGGGAAGGAATGTCTCCTTCAGTGGTGTGCTCCTAATTAAACTCCTTCATACTTCTCATCCCTCCTGGCTCCTTTTGTCAGACCTTCTCTACAGGCTGAAGGCTAAATAATGGACTGATATCAACTATGGTCTTGCAATTCTAGCTGTAATCAAGCCAGAGAAACTCTAGCTCGAGTAGCCAAAGACGATTCCCAACTGTCTTCACTACTGATTATTTTACTCTGGCCTCATTTTAAAATCTGTACAGTGTCCAGTGCTCATTTAGACATCTAGTTAAAACCAGGCCAGATTGATGAGGGAGTCTGACCCAGACAGACCTCGTGGTTTATTTTCAAGAGGATTTCGGTTGTGGAATAGATCTGACAGGTTTTCAGGAAGGTTCAGAGAAAGTCCCACATTCAGCTCCTTTCTGTTCTTTCCTGTGTAGGGATGCACAATTAATCTGCACAATTATATATTAGGGGTGTAAATCGGATGGTTCGTCACGGTACGATATTGATTCTCATACCCAGCGATACGATATTTTTTGATACCTCAAAAGGTTCTATACGATACGATACAATTAAGATTTGATTCGATACAGGAGTATATCGATCGATATATCAATATTTTGATAATATATATCTATTTTAAACAACCATCTACATTTTTATTAACTCACAAATGCAACAAAAATATAAAACAAGAACATTTAGACTAATTTTTACATTCTGTACCCCAGTTGGGACATTCACAACAAAAAAAGGTCTATACTATACATATATATATATTAAAGAAAATAAACAATTGGAAAAAAAATCTGGCTGCTACTATGGGCTCAGTGTTAAAAATCTTTTTTTTAAGCAATAGCAGAAAATAAATACAGTACAACAAAGACGTTCAATAAACAGTGCTTTTCAGGTTTTTCAGCTCAGTCTAAAATTAATTTTCATGTACGCTACAGAAATGTAATAGGCTAATCAAATGTAAAATAACTGCACAGTCTTCACTGTATAACTTAAATATAGATTAATAATTTTTTATGTTACAGCGGTTATTTAGTAAGGAGCATTGAGCACTTGTATTTCTCTTTGGAAGCATTAGATTTATTATTAGTTTTCTTTCACTTTAAGAACGAAGCACGGATTTAATATACTGATACAAATGCCTTTTCTTTCTCAACTGTTTATGTTAAGACATATGCCTAACTGACTGTGTTTACTAGGATATTTGCCAAAACACTTTTTTTATGTAATTTTGTCTTTATTTATTCATCAAAGCACAAAAAAGCGGAAGAGAGCTAAATTTAGTATTCGCGCAGTCTAGAAGCGACTGTCTATGTGCGTGCGTACATGCGATAAGAATATGAAAATACAAATGTATAAACATATAAAATATATACTGTATGTGTGTATATATATACATAATAAAAACAGTTTACACATTACACATACATATATAATTCAAACAAAAACCTTTATTATAGATGAGATTAATCGCGATTATTCGTTTGACAGCACTAGAAAAAAGTTAACATAATTTGAAATTACTGTAATTTTTATTAGGAATTTCACAGTTTAAGCTTTAAAGATAAAAATTTCAATATTAATAATGTATAGAGTGTGTTAATGTATATGACAAATATAACTACTCAGGAAACTAGATGCTAAAGTATTAAGTGTAAAAAAGAATTCACATGAGAACAATCATGATTAATAATCACAATGCAATCATTTGCAGAGTAGAGCAGTTTAAACATTATCATGCATCCCTATTCCTACTGGTGGAAGGTCACTTGTTGCTCTCTCTCCACTTTTAAACCATTTGTGTGCTCATATCGGACAGATTCGAAGAACTTACGCTAATAATCAAACTTTGCACTGTAACTATGAGGTCCAAGTGGAACATTTACATTCGTTCTCATTAGCTCACATTAGCGGTTCACAAAAAAGACATAATTTCACACAAAGGTCTATTTTGGCAGCTCAGTGACTCTCCTTGCTTAGCACATGTACAAGTGTTTTTTCCACTTCATTCTCTCTTACACAAATCCACTATAAAGCCACTAACTCCAAGGTGGTCCCATTAGGCCAACAGAGATGACATCATGTACCTCAGCAGTCACGCCTCCACCATGTGTGTGCTGTGAATGAGTTGGACTTGATTACTGAACACAGTTAAACACACTTCTTGCTTCAACAGAGTGGATGGAGGTCAGGGAAGCTCGGTGACAGACGTGCACATGATCCAAAAGCGCTCTGCAGATGGCCTAACTAAAAAATCTGTGCTTTGATATGGTACTTTTGGGGGGACCGCAGAGTCTCCTGCTCCCATTGAACACACAAGCACAGAACTTTAGGGAGAGAACCAGTCTGTCTTGACCTTATTGGAAGCATATGGCTGGATAGAAAGCAGGGAAGCCACCGTTTCATTAAGTGTGGTTTGAACATGCTACAACTGTGTAGCGAGACACGAATGCAGATGACAAGGGACATGGCCTCCATATGTGCCTGTTTGTGTGTGTATCTGTACAGTATAATGGTAGTATGAGGTGGTGCATCAAAAAAGACCATCTGTCTTTGAACTAACCCATCAGGCTCTTTCGCTGTTGGAAGTGGGCACCTCTTAACTGCTAAAATCCAGATACTTTACTATAAATTGTCTTGCTTTGAGACCTTCCCCCTCTACGCTGTAATCAAGCATCAAAGAGAACAACTATAGGCCCGCCATTCCATGGGATATATAATTAATAGTAGGAGTCACATAAAATGAATTTCTTTCCTCCATAAGGCCAGCTTATAATGTAAAAATATTTTTTTTGCATTTATGGGTATGAAAAAATGTTGCAGTGATTTGTGCATATATATATATATATATATATATATATATATATATATATATATATGTGTGTGTGTGTGTGTGTGTGTGTGTGTTTTTCTTTTGTTCAATACATTTGGTCTTTGGTAACTTTAGACCAGATGATGCTGTATTGGCTATGACTAAGCAAGATCAAGGCTCTCTGCAAGTTTTTTTTTTATTATAATTTTTTTTTTATTAAACACTGTACTTTATTATTATTATTATTATTAATGGCAAAGAAAAGTTGTAAAAAAATAACGTCATTAACCTGCATGTTTTCCACTCAAACTGGTTTTAACAGAGGAATGCAGGAAGAGAAACGTTCAAATAACTATTCTGCAGGGAGTGAACCAATCTTTTTTTTTTTACCCTCATTTTCAACCCTGCTTTATGGAATTTACCAATATTGGTATCGGATTCGGGCAATAGTTGTTTGTTAAAATTGGTATCGGCCAAAAGAAAATCCTATCGGTGCATCCCTAATGTATATATTATATTTTAAGAAATCTTTCTTGAGCAGCTAATCAAAATATTAAAATGATTTCTGAAGGATCATGTGACACTAAAGATTGAAGTAATGATTGCTGAAAATTCAGATTTAAAATAATCAGATTAAATTAAATTGCAATAATATTACACATATGTGTGTGTTCAGGTATATTGAACAGTCAAATGTATAGCAGAATAAACAAGCTGCTTTAGTTTCAACAAATGAGCTTTTTTTCCCATAAGTTTTCAGTTCTAAAAGTTAAAATAGTTTTCCTTACACAATGAACTCTTATATCTCAACCGATCAAGGAAAATTTGATTTCTCATGATTACAGTAAGTAATGGATAAGTAATATCATACCTTGAGCATCTAATTACATCCTGGAATGGATGAACGAAAGACCAAATCCACTTAAAATTATCTATATTTATGCATTTCTAAAATTAAAGCAATTCCTGATATATATAGGCCTAAAGTGGAGTAGTACAGAGAGAAACAGCTGTTACTCAAAGAAACATTACGATAAACTCTAGGGGAAAATGGTACGCTTGTGTCTTTATTTACTACCTTTTCAATAATGTGATACTCTGTCGTGCCATGTTTTCCAGATTCTGGTACATGACTGTAAAGCGTGTCATCTCATATTTTCTCTCCATGGATGTTAGCAAGACAGACAGACAAGTCATTCATATGACCTAATGGAGCATCCCATACATGCACACAATGGCACTCAGTCAAGCTAAATAAAGGGGTGCTTATACCATGGCCATCTTTCCATTTGAAACATGCTGGTTATGTCTTTATGTCTTGTTTTATTTCTAGACAGACAGAAGGACACCTATCACGCGCACACACACACACACACACACACACACATATTGAAAGGGCTGCGATTCTTTTTTTGGGTGCAGTGAGCTGCGAGCACACTTGCATGCATAGACACACACACACACACAGACATCAGTTATCAGCTTTTGTCTGTAGGGGTTCTTATCACGCAGCTGCATTACAGGAAGGGGCAGAGGGTTTTGAGGAACAATGCACAGGCACCTGACCTCTCTGGCATGACCTTGCGTTTCCACACCCTTCAGGCCCTGTGGGAGGGGGAACTGCCATCTACACCCACTTACAGAAATAGATCGCTCATTTTCCATTGACAGTATGAGGGACATCCAGAGAGGACAGCCTTGTTACTTGTATCTTAAATACTGATGTCATGTGTTGTGCTGATTTACCATTAGTTTTACATTGGTATTTTACATTTACATTAGGTTTATTACCTAATGTTAACAAAGATTAATAAATAACAAAATGATTGTTTATTGTCAGTTAACCCAATATTCTAAAGTATTTCCAAATAAGCTTAAAACATGGCGAAAGTTTTTCAATAAATATTTAGGGGACCTAAAATTTAATTAAATTTAAACCTAAAACCATTCATATCAATTTAAATCTACAATCACAGACTTTTCTATAAATGTGGATATGTGTGCTGCTCTTTGCCTGTAACATGGAAGCACTGGAAAAGTCATTCAAATCTGTTACATTGGCTATAAAAACCCTTTAGAGTCTTTAAAAATAAATAAATAATAACAGCTTTTATCCGCTGGATCAAATGCTTAGTAGCACCCCCAGGTCTGGCGGTGGAGGGGGGTGCAATCCAAGGGCAGTGGTTAACTAGAGGCCTCCACGGAAGCTGTTGACTGAATAGAGCCTTGCTTACTCACCCTGCCTCTCCAAGCCTATTCTTCTCCATTCACTTCGCCAGCGCATAAGCCAAGTGCTAAATTTAGCAACAGATCACACTATTTTTAGACCGCTACCATTTTTTGAGACATTTATTAGGGGAAGGATACTTAAAAAAAAAACTAATGCGTGCACACACACACACACACACACACACAAACACACACACACACAACCACACACAAACACACACACACAAACACACACACACACACACACACACACACACACACACACACACACACACACACACACACACACACACACACACACCCCCACATCACACACACTCACACAAACAGAGGGAGAAAGGGGGTGAGGGAGGGGGCTCCTAATTTGGACACATCTGAAATGCACTCATTTTTAAAGTGTTGCCGTAGATGCTTTGCAGCTGTTTCCAATCAGAGGGAAGTAGTAAGACCGAGTAAAGAAGAGAATGCAAAAGAGAGGCAGAACAGATGCTCTGGGTTCTCCTTGCTGACATCCAGTAGCCATGTGGCAGAAGTTCAAAGTTGTTGTTCTAAGTTGTTCTAAGGCTGTGGGGTCAAAATGCTCTGGAACGGTGCTGCTCCTCACTGAACGAGTGATGAGATCTGCTTTGAAGGCAAGGTGTTCCATTTTACAGTTATTTTTCAACGTCAAGAAAAAAATAAAAATAAATTTAAAGATTGCAAGCAAATACAGGAATACAAACTAATATATATTATATTATATTTTTCGGACTATAATGCCACATTTCCACCGCAGGAACTTTACCCAGGAACTAGGGACTTTGGGCAGGTACTCGGTGTGTTTCCACCGCAGGAACCAGCAACTAAATAAAGTTCCGGGTAAAAAAATGCCCCTCAGAAAGTCCCTGCTGGCGAGGTGTTACTTTTTAAAAAGTTCCGGAACTTTCGGGGGCGGGACTTGGGCGCTAAACATGCTGATTGGTTGAGTTCACGCAGCATTGTTTGAGTTCAACCACCATTTATTCGGATCAACATTTTCAAAATATTACTGTTATTGTGTCATGAAATGTAATTTTAAAAGTATTTCAGGCGAGAATGTAGTTGTTTAAAACTCAAATCTGTGGTGATTTATAAAGACAGCGCCTATTTAAAAATGTGTTTCGCCGATCTCAGAGACGGTGAGCTCCACACGATCAGCAGGAGCTCAGTGATCATGTATCCGCCGAGAAGCAGCCTCACCTCGGCTAGACCTTCTGATATGTGCCGCTGGCTCTGATGTCTCTTTAGTGGTTAAACATAAAATATAATTCAGCTGCGTGGTAAATCTAACAGGTTATCTTTGGTCTGTATTCAATTTATCTATATGTTAAAATGAAAATAAAAAAGGCAAATTTATATATATTTCGTTTCATTGTAATGGCTGTATATATATACACATATCCCTGAACTAAGTACATTTCTGCAGCTGTTATTATGCTTAAATGAAAACGAAAGGAGGCAGTGGTATTTGATATCCTATTTCGTTTTATTGTAAATATACAGAGAGGAAAATTGCAGTAGCCAAAGCAAGCTGACTGAAGTTATCAAGTACGCTGCTGTTTGCAGATTTACCGGATTTGTGTCGTCGCGGACATCACACTCCCGAGTCGAATGCACAAAGTCCGCACTACCGAGAATGCACGTCCAAAATCAGCGCACTTTGTATTGAGAAACACGTGCAGACCTACGTCACCAGTCTATTTGCCTAATCTTCCCAGTACTTTACACCGCGGTGGAAACGCAGAAAGCAACAGGTCTGGGGGGAAAAAAGTTCCTGGGTAAAAAAGTTCCTGGTACAAATGTTCCAGGTAATTTCGGTGGAAACGCGGCATAAGTCGCACCTGAGTATAAGTCGCATCAGTCCAAAAATACGTCATGATGAGGAAAAAAACAAATATGTCGCACTGGATTATAAGTCGCATTTATTTAGAACCAAGAGCCAAGAGAAAACATTACCGTCTACAGCCGGGAGAGGGCACTCTATGTTCTCAGTGTAGACTACAGGAGCACCGAGCAGCATAGAGCGCCTTCTCCCGGTTGTAGACGGTAATGTTTTTGTCTTGGTTCATGTCAAATTAATTTTGATAAATAAGTCGCACCTGACTATAAGTCACAGGACCAGCCAAACTATGAAAAAAAGTGCGACTTATAGTCCGGAAAATACGGTATATATGTTCGTAATCCATTATATATTTTCAGTTAAAACAGTTTTAATGTGTTATAATATTTATATTTAAATCATCAAGTAAGAATATTAAAATTTCCATTTATACTTCACATACTCTTTGTGACGCATCTCCTCCTCAGTTGACTTGGCTTTGTCAATGGGTTTATTTGCTTAACTAGACAAAGCCTCTTCTGAGTTTAATGACAAGTTCTGGCAAAAACATTGAGCTTGAACATCACTTGGTTCAATTACCATAAACTTACTGACTCTTCGTGTGAGCCATTAATAGCATGTATGTGTGGGGCAGTAGATTATGGTGATACGCAAATATTTCCCTCTATCAGATGTATGTTTGTTTGTAAGAGGACACAGTTATGTCAGTGTGTTATGTCATAGCGGGCCTTTGTAAGTTAAATAAATGGTCATTGAGACTCAGCACTGAGAGAAAATCGCTTTAGGCTAATGTTCTCTCTGATCTCTGATTACTCAAACCAGTAAGAAAGAAAGTCTTTTCAAAAGACAACGGAGGGAATATTCTACTGGAGCAGCCTGCTAATGTGCAAAGTCCTTATGAGGAAAATATCTTTTAATTAACTCTTTACTGCCACTTTGAAGAGAAATGAAAATGAAATTCAGTTAATTAGTGTACCTTGTCCACATTAAGCATTCTTCGAGACGTTTAATGAACCTGTGTTGATCTTCATTTTTTTTTCCTTTCTCCTTCTCCTTTAAACAGATGCAAGTCGAGAGAAGGCTGACGCCTGCAACCCTTCTCACACATCTCAGCACACGGCAACACATATGAGGGTGAAACATCGTGAGGGAGCTTTGCGGAATCTCATTAACCAAGCAGGTAGTCATTAACAGTGTGACCTTTGGAAATAATCACCAGCCTCCCTCCCTGTCGCTCTCTCTCTCAGTTTGTCTCCCGGCGCTTGCGGCTAAACGCGCTCCTTTCTATTGCCGATTCATTCAGAAGTTGTGGCATTGGGAGAAGAGAGAAGATTAAAAGGTGGCTGTTCAGATAAAGCTAATCTATGATGGGATGAGTTTTTAGCAAACTCTCTAAAGTGTTTGTGTCCTGTTCACACGACCGTTCCATGTGATGATGGGAGAGTTGACATGAGTAAAGCATGCAACCACAATGAGCTTCTTTTCTTTCATAGCCATGCTAAAGTATAATATTTACATAATTCATTCATTGGTTTTATATTTTATATATAAAATGCTGTTACATTTATATACATTTGTAATATACTTTATAAACATAAATTATTTTGCAACATTAATTTACTGATTCTATTTATCAAAATTAATTGATTCTATTTATCAAATTAATGCATATGTTTTATGTATTTATTTATTTATAATTTCTGAAATGCTTCATATTGTTTTATTGTGATGTTTTATAATTCGGTAATTGTCTGATTTCATGTTATATGAAATTAAACAGAATAATAATGAAACAGAGGCTTTGATGAGTATCAATGCTAATGTAACTGATCCCTAAACTGTTGTAAAAACAAAAAACAAAACCAACTCAGCTGAGTTCTAATGTTCCACACATGCTGGGGAAACTAGTCTGGCACAGTGCATCATGGGAAATCTATGGCTGTTTTAGTTTTTAATCTCCTGCCAAATAAACAGTGTTGGGGAGTGACTAGTTACATGTAACGGCGTTACGTAATTTAATTACAAAATTATTGTAACTGTAATTAGTTACAGTTACTACGAAAAAATTCGTAATTAAATTACAGTTATTTTTGAAATTTTTAACGATTACAAAGGGGATTACATTTGAATATTTACACACATCCACATACAGATTTAACTGATTTCTTTCCCAAATTGCACTGACTATTCTTAGACATACCGCCCTAATAATTTCCGGGATGCGGAAATACAGTCTTGTTCGTAGAATCCAGTCATAAAAACAGAATGCCTAACGCGGACGGAATATGCCACATTTTGGATGACTAAATCAAAAGTAGGTCAGTACACTTGAATCAAAACATGGCATGGACTAGTGTCTGTGAATATTAAGCCCCAAAAATGCAATATATGACTTGCACATTCTGCGTGTTGGAAATCAGGCGCCGACTGGACACCAGGAGAACAGGGACAATTTCCGGTGGCCTGGCAGATGATTTGGCCCTCTATTTTAATATTGTTACTGTATAATTGCACGCCGAATGTACTAAAGCGATCATTTGCGATTCCGCCATTTGATAATTAAATCTCTAATAAGTCATGAAGTGTTAGTCATGACTCGCGCGCTCTCCGCGCCTCCGCCAAACGGTTTGGATCAGACTCAGAGTAATCAATGCGAGAGAGAGAGAGAGAGAATAGAGTGGACTGTGGAAGCGCACAGCTGGAGCGGAGAAGCAGAACTACTGTTCGGGGTTTCAGGTCAGTTTCATCTGTAAAGATGCTTTTTTGTCTTTGTTTTTTTTATTTATTTAATCAAGCAGCAGCACGTTGCTCATCAGTCATCACTCAAAATACTATATAAAGGACATCAATATTATCTGTTGTAATGTTACTGTAGGAATTTAGCTGAAAAAAATTCCGATTTTTTTTTATAGGTTTAGGGGGAGCTACGACAGACAACAACATAACCCTTACGAAAATTAACATTTTAATATTTAACTATAGATCCAGAGAAATGGTTCCTATTGTTTAACTGTGGTAACCAAAAATGTAAATTTTTTTTACAAATGTATTTATTTAAAAATAAATACAAATCCATTTGCAAAAAACAAAAAAAAACAACAACAAAAAAACAAGGTTATTTTACTTTTATATAGGTTAATAAAAGCATGGTTAATTTTTCTAAGGGAAAAACATGACTCGTGTACAGTATTAGGATTTTTCTATAAAGATATTGTAGTATTGTAGAGTATTGTATTGTAAAGTATAGTTTTGTTCAATCTTGAGTATTAAAGTCATGAGAGAGATGGATAACAGGGCAAAATAAAGAGACTGAAGAGAAAAATGGAAGTGAAGGTGCAGTTCAGGAAAGAACTTTTAATTATTTTGCATGTCCCCAAATTAAAGATTTAAACATTTTTTTTATGTCAGGTCCATACAAAAAATAGTTTTGTCCATGAAATTGTTTGTATGAGTTTAAATTTTCCAGTCTGAATTTTTTTCCCAGTCCGTCCCTCCTGTAAATTAATGGCAAAGACATGGTTTCATTTACTACACATAGGCCTACTGAAGCTCGCAGTGTTTTCAACCTCTGCTGCCTCAATATAGGAGTACACGAGCACATAAACATAATTTCTAGAACTGCTCTGTGTCACTTCATGTGCATTTTACTTATTTTGAGAAAACTATCATCATGTTCAAAGAGACAGCAGTTTAAAAAAACACCAATGTTTCAGGAGTTTATTACACAGAATACGCCACATGCTTATTAGATAACTGTATTTAAGTTGATGTATATGCTTTTATTTATTATTCTTTAATTTTCACAAATTTAGAAAAGTAATCAAAAAGTACTCAAAAGTAATTAGTTACATTACTTTAATAAAGTAATTAAAAAAGTTACACTGCTATTACATTTTAAACAGGGTAACTTGTAATCTGTAACCTATTACATTTCCAAAGTAACCTTCCCAACACTGCAAATAAACACTGCATTGCAACCATGCCAACAAATGAGAGAGCGTTTTGACAACCAAACCATGACTGAGGTATGAAGAGCTATGTAAAAAAACTGAAGAAAAAAAACCCAACAACGAACAAACATGTTAATTTGTTAATTTGTTTGACACTACTTTTTTTTATTTACCAAGGTCCCAGTTATCATTTTGAAAATGTATTTTTTTAAATCTATCAACAACTTCTCAAATTTATATATTTTATTACGCAAATGCCAAATTGAGAAAGGCACACCCGCATAGATTTCAGCTGAAGAACGGCCTGACTTACAAAAGCAGAGATAAAAATGGATGAAAACGGAAGGCATAACCTGAAAGAAAGAGCCAGGGCCAGTAGAGTAGCGTAGAAGAGCCTTTAGCCTCTCATAAACAGAGCTAAAGAGGCTGGGCAAGCCTCTCACTGCCTCTCTCCCAACAACGCTAATTATCAACCAAAGACATGCTAATTACACGGAGCTTTATTGCTAATGTAGCGGGCTGCTCTTCAAGACGCCCACACGCTGCGCCCGGCTCCCCTGCCTCTCCTCATCCTCCCACTGCACCCCACAGGCACTCCAGGCAAAGACAGGAAAGAAGTGTTTTCTATGATTGTGTGTGTGTGTTTTCAGCCCGTTTAAACAATGCTAAATCTCTGTATGTACAGCAGACGGTCCATAGCCGATATATGTGTTTGTCTAACATGTCTCGCACACACACTACAGCTCAAAGCTGAACTATGGCACTGATACCCCTATGCCGAGTTCCCCCTCCGGCCAACCCCAAGGCCTCGTCCCCATCCTGCCATCACAACAGGAAGTCTGCTTTGTTCCTCTTTACCTCCTACCGCCCACATCCCCTGGCCGTGATGTAACCTAGCAGCAGAAAAATGGGGCCCTGCAGGAGCTCAGCACTTCAGCGTCGACAAATCCAGTTAGGGCGGCATTTTAGCCACCTTCAAATCGATTTCTCCAACACCAAATCTGGCAAATTGGAAAGAAACTCCACTAAAGCTGTTGCTTGGTGATGGGAGCAGTTTGACTCGCTATATGCTCTTTTTTTTCACTTCGATGTTTGCATGTGGTGATTTTCTGTCTTCACACGGCAGAGCAAACCAAGATGTTTAGGACTTGCTTTTTAAGTAAAATTCAGCACTCCGAAGTTGTTCTACAATATTTATAAAGATCCAAATATATATACCAGTATGATTTTACTTCTATCTCAGAGCTAATTGATAAAGACAGTTTCAGGTCTAGCTAACTAAAAGAGTTTTTGTTCAAATTGTGAGTATGACCTGTGATACTCTTGAAAGTATGTTACACAAGTAATGTTTGAATTGTAATGTAATTACAAACTAATATATTTCACCATATACCTTAACATTTCAACAAAACCTTTAGGAATTTATAGCTTTCATGGAGTTATAAAGCATTTTTTACATGCATTTTATGTTATATAATTATGTTATATATATATATATATATATATATATATATATATATATATATATATATATATATGTTGTAATTAATTTGTAGTTATTTCTAATTCTATATTTGTTATTGTAATTTAGCCTCTCCCAGCACAGTATATGGTTTGTACGTTTATGTTCTGCTTTTATTGTATTTATTTTATTCTTGTGCAAAATAAATAAACTGACAACTAAGCAGATATTATTATTTTTATGTTTATTGTAATATTCAATGTATACAATCGAAATATAACAAAATGTTATTATAATTATTTTACATAATACTTTATTTATAATTATATTAACACATTATTAAAAACAAACATATTTAATAATAATAATGATAATAATACATATTATTTCTATAATTATTAATTTGAAATTAATAATAATTATACTAACTAATTATTACACCGCTTCAGTGTTAAGTGGATCTTCTTTATTAAATGCTTCCTTTTGTTACTATACTACTGGCCATGGAGTGTGGACTGTAATACACATGAAAAGCACATGACATTCAGTCCTCCATCAGATTCTTCATGCTTCATAATTGTAAACCTCATCTAGCACAGCTGCTGAAGCTTGGAGTGCATTTATGTAATTGCGCCTTGATGCACTGCAGGAATAACAAGCACTTTCCACCTGCCCTTTAAATCTGCCTCAAGGTCTGAGCTTGTAGAAGAGGCAAAAATGGCAAAAAAAACAAAAAAAACAACAACTTTATGACAGATGATCAATGAATTTACAAAACCCCATCTTTGCATTTGAGATGATATTTCCTAGCACATAAAAACGAATAAAAATACATTAATTATAAATGCCACAACGGCTTTATGAGATATATGCATGCAAAAATACACTTGCTGAATATGTAAATAAATAAAAATAAATTATCAAGCTGCAGAGTTACTGAGCGAATTAAAGCAAGTGTAGATAGAGCGGAAATGAAGATGGACCACAGAGTGAGCGGGAATGCGACTTATGACACATATGTCAGTATAAAAAAGGAAGTAGACAGAAAAACACATTTTGTTTGATTGACTCTAATAGTTAAGAAGTTGGAGTTCACTTAGATTGAGATCAACCCACAATACAAACTCACCCATAGATCTTAACTTATATAAGGATATTAACTTTCATACAGTCATACAGTAGGACCTCCTTGTCAACCCTTGTATGTCACCTTTGCTCTTTAAGATGTTTTGTGACATTTCAAAAAAGTAGATCTCACTCTGTAACATGCTTTTGGACGTTTGCTTCAAGAGGGCTACAATAGCTTAGCGTGGCCTGGCCTCAGGTTTATGGCAGGAACCCACGGACAACATGTCTCTAAGACCCGAGAGTCTTTAGGAGCATTAAGCTGATTGAGAAAATGCAGACTTCAAAGTAGCCGGCATTCAAAAAGAACAGAGTGAAATGAAATACAGCATGACATTGCATGTATTCAGTTAGTGTACTTTTTATAATTACAATCAAAAGAGGTGCTGCATGATCTACAGTTCATTAGACTCTAAAAACTGCTTGTCATTTGGGTTTGTGTCTATAGAGTCTCTCCATGAAAAATAAGAAAAAAATAAAGGCTGAAAATAAGAGTGCAATGGCATTATGCACAAGGAATCCTAGTCAAAATCTCATGATAATGATACATTTAGTCTATTGAAACATGATACATCACAACACACTGGCCAAGACTTTCAACCAACCCAAATGACCCCTAGTATAACAATCTACATTTCCCATGTAACACTTTGTGTTACAACCACTAAATTATATGATGTTTATCAGGTCAATAATTAAAGTTCATTCAATTTGTCAGACATGTCATTAAAAAAAACAATTATTGTTCAAATATTTGGGGTCAGTAAGATATTTTTCAATTACTATTTTTAATTATTAAAAATACAATGCACTGCTGCCAGTGTGAGAATGTCAGGTAAGTGTGTGTAGATCTGAGAAACTCACCTCAACAATGTCAGAGTTGGTCCTGCTCTCATGTGGCTCATTGTACTCAGTGTATTTGAGCAACACTTTGTCCATATCTGTGCTGGCATACTGGAACAGCTTGTTAGTACTGTTGAAGATGATGAGGGCAATCTCACAGTCACACAACACGCTCAGCTCATAGGCTTTCTTCATAAGGCCAAACTTTCTCTTTGTAAACGTCACCTAGAGAGAGACAGAAGAGGGGAAAAAGGTTAGACAAGTCACAGGCTGTTCTGACGGCGTAGCACAAAGCATTGGCTGGTGGCATAAAAACAGAGATGGGTGACTCTATGTGTGTTGATGCTCTTAAATATTCCTGTCTCCTGAGTTGTCCTAAATACAGTGTTCCTTCGGAAAATCAATGTTACTTTTCTTTCCTTCTGTCTACTTTCCTTTATTTTTCCTTTGTGCTCTTCCAAATTATCTGGAAAAACAGACAATAGCGTAATAGCTCCTTCCTCTCATAAATCAACTGAAGATCTTTAAAAAAAAATTCTGTTCTTTAACCAAAAGTAAAACACTTATTTCACTTTTGCGCTTATTCTTGCATTCCTAAGAAGAAAATAGCTTTAATAATTGAATTATAACCTTCCAAATTACGCATTAACATTTCTTTTGTACATCTACAAAAGTTTAACTGTATAATTAGGATTTCATTTCATAGTATCATCTTAAGTAAACTGGGGAACAAAAGAAAATATAGATTGCCTGTATTGCACATGAGGCAAATTCTCCTTGCGTGCATCTGTGTGCAAAGGCACGTTTTTTAGCAGATGCACAGACATACAAACACATGCACACAAAGATCATCGCTGCTGTGTTTGAGAGGCTGTTAATGACTTCTCAGTGCATGTTCTCATCTAAATTAGCAGTATTAAAAATAAGAAGCATCTCTCTCTGACCTCATAGGTTTCATGTCTCTTTAGCACTTAAATGCAATGCTTGAGAAACCACACACACAAAACCAGCTCATGATATAGAAGGAACCTTGATGCCAAACCACTAACCTCTTCATCTCTTTTAAATGTAGCCAAAATGTTCCCATGCACCTGTTATTGTGATACATGATCTATATCCCTTTATTTATTGCATAATGAAAGCGCATTACATTACAAAATATATTGTGCATGTGACAATCACCAATATAACTTGCATGTATTAGCATAAAGTATTGCATTTTTTTGATGCTGCTAACTTGTTTCTGACATTGTCATGGTGAAACTATTTAGCTTATCTGGTATGTTAAACGAAAAATAAAATACAAATAAAATAAAGAATGAGCCCTAGTTACATAAGAGAGCAGATACAGTTTTTATTTAAAAAAAATTGTTTTGATTTAAAAAATATATGGGTAAAGTCTAAATAACACTTGTGTAACAAGTAGGAACATTTTATAGTGTACTGTAAAAATCTTTGTTGTCAGGTAATCTAAACAGAAACTGTATGTGGAAACATCTAAATGAACTTGTTTAATTCGAGACAAAAACATTATTTAATATCAGTGAATCAACCAGAACAGTAAATGTAGCTCCTTAAAGAAATAGTTCCCCCTGAAATTAAAAACTAATATACTCACTCACATGTCGTTCCAAACTCATACGACTTTTTTCAACTGCAGAGCACTTAAAATATATTTTGAAAACATTTTTGTCCATACAATAAAAGTCAATGGGGTCATAAATAGTTGAAAAAAACAAACAAAATTCTAAGAATTTGTTTGTGCCCCACAGAATAAAGAAAGCCATGCAGGTTTGCTATGATATTATGGTGAGTAAATTATAAAATAATTGTCTTTTTTGGGTAAACTGTCCTGTCACCACTTTTAATAATTTGTGTACTTGAACTGCATTTCACCAATTTAGTTTGACAGCATTCTCTCAATCTTCAGAGATTACAGTTATAAAAGTTATAGTAGTGATTCTCATCCTGCTGGTCATCATATTTCCAGTCATTTATGAGAGAAGTAATGATGTATTGATTATGTATCATTTTGACAAGATCATTTTGACAAGTTGAGTAGGCACTTGTTTAGACAACTCCCTTTTCTCCAAGATAAAGCCACAATGCGAGTTTTGAGCTTCCTGAGAAAGCCTCTATAGTGTGGCATAGCAGTTCTGAGAGGTTTCTTCTTGAGACTTCTAGAGATTTGGCAAGTGTGACAAGATGCGAAAAGAATAAACCAAAAATCTGTCATTTGTATGATTTGACCTCCAGTATGACAGCAGGTTGAGAAAAGAAAATGCTGAACAGTGTGTTTGATGAACAGACTTTGAATTTTGGATAATTTGAATAAGAAATAACAAAGGCAGTCATTAATTCGCAGATCCAAAATAAATGTAGAAATTTGCAGGGCATGCAGTTCTCTGAAAGAGGATGTAGTATCACACAGATATGTCAGATATGGAGGTATAAGGACTTTAAATAATCGCTGCGGTCAAGCTAAGAACTGTGGCCAATGACATCAACACCCACAGTCAAACACAAATAACCCAATTCTAAAGATACTTCACAAATCCTTCATCAGTTGCTTTTTGCAATGCATTTATATTGTTTTGATGTCCATCAAATCCATAAAGTTTCCTTATAATTTTACTTTGCTAGTAATTTACACAAGTTCAGGTTTATTCCTATTTGTGACTCTGGAGCACAAAACATTCAAGGGTAGCATGGGTATATTTGTAGCAAAAGCCAAATTTATAAATTTTTCTTTCATGCCAAAAATCATTAGGATATTAAGTAAAGATCATGTTCCATAAATATATTTTGTACATTTCCTACTGTAAATATATCAAATCTTTTAACTTAAACTTTAACTAATAATTTTTTTTTGATTAGTAATTGCATTGCTGAGAACTTATTTTGGACAAATGTAAAGTCGATTTTCTCCGTTTTTTTTTTCACCCTCAGATTGCAGATTTTCAAATAGTTATATGTCGGCCAAATATCGTCCTATCCTAACAAATCATACATCAATGGAAAGCTTATGTATTTAAAAAAATGTACCCTTAGGACTGGTTTTGTGGTACAGGGTCACATTAATGTCTAAGGTGTAAGATCCTAAATGGAGACTCAACCCAAAAAGAAATTTCTGTCATCCTTTACTCACCCTCGTGTCATCATCTGACTTTCTTCTATGAAATATATTTCTGAAACTTTCTGAACTTTCTTCAATATGTATTCTCTTGTGTTTTGTAGAGGAAAGAAAGTTGAGGGTGAATAAATGATAAAATAATGTTTTTACTTGGGGGTGAACTATCCTATTAAGTTTTACCCCCCAAAATATGAGTGGAAAATCTGTTTAAAATCATGCCCACTCAACATGAGAGAAATACTAAAACCAGTAGCCTGATAAAAGCTGCTTATTTTACACAAAGTGGCCACCATTTTGATATCACACTACTGAATACTAGCTGAAATGACTTATTTTATCTCATCTGACGATGAAGAACTCAAAGCAAATGACTTCCTACACATTATCTCAAAAATCTGTGTTTTGGTACAAAGTTCACCATATATGAAACATGCCAGAATAATGTAGTCACAAGGGCCTTAAGTGTGATGTTCTCCAGCTTCTCCTGCTCGCTACCTGCCTCCACAATCTCATTCCTTGTTATCCGTGAAGCTCATGAGCCTTCAGCGAGCCAGCGTGCTAATTGCAGAAAATGCCAGTTGCAACACCTCCTCGATGTGGTGAGAGCTGCAAGAAATGATGGACCACGGTTCATAACGATCGTGATTTTGTTTCTTCGAACCCTGAACCTGTAGACCGCAGAAGTGTGAAGCCCTTATCATGTGAGCAAATTCTTGTCATGCATGGCAAACAAACTGCCGAGTACGTAGACTTAAATGAGCCGTCGCGCACGTAACGTTGAGGTGAGTTTGAACTGTTGTTCAAAGGATTGAGAATCACTTTCTACTGCCAAACAGAAGGAATAAAAGGGAGAACGGAGAAAAATGGTCCGATTCCCAGCCTGAGTTTGTGGTGTGTGTGTGTGTGTGTGTGTGTGTGTGCACGTGTGTGAGGGGGAGTTGGAGGGGGGGAGGTCAGGAAGCACATTTGTATGCATTTCCTCTCATAACAGGAAGTGCCTGACTGACAGCTTCCCCTTCACAATGGCTTCGCTTCTGCTTCCCGCCTCCAGTGCATTTTTTCCCCTGGGGAGTTCCTCTAGAGGACAGAGACAGGGAGGATGAATGTCCATTTGTCACCATCTGCCCCTGCACCATCATCCGTGCGACCCACGCACCCCGAAATCTCCCCGCTCACGCTCCATGTTTTATGAATCATTATGGTGAAGTCTCACAGTAGGGGTTGTATTGACAATAGACATGTTTACCCAACACAAATTTCGACTTCCTTTCCAAACAGCTTATATTTAAATGTTAAAAGATGTTAGGAGATGCATTTGTGCTCTGTTTCTTCTAAACTACATTGATAGTAACAAAATATGCAGTATTTAAGCACTGCTTTCAAAACCTTACTGAGCGTCACTTGCTGTAACAAAGAGAATGTTTTGAAGGTCATCAGCAGAAATATAATAAGAAGCAAAACCTGCGTGAAAAATGAAAATGAGAAAATCACTGAATAATGAGAAGAAAAGTGGAATAACAATTAGCGTAAGAGGAACAAAATAATTTTAAGAAGATAAATTCTAAGAGGAGAAATTTGGAGAAGTTACACTTCGCGGAAGCAAAGGAATTTTTGAGAAGATGTTGGTGAAGAAGCAGAAAAATAAGACAGAGAGAGGGAGAGACAGATGAAAAAGTGAAAAAACACGCACAGCGTGTTTCTTGAGGAGACAGGCACAGAGGTAACGATCACAAGAGAAAGGTGGGAATCGTGGAGAGGAGAGCAAGGGGTGATGGGATACCCAGAGGGCCTCATTATTTTCTTGCTGTTAATTTTACTCAAACTGTTTTACACCTTTCCGTTGTTGATTGGAGAGACGCCTCTGTTGTCATGGGTGGCTGAATCAAGCTCCGTCTCCATGCCATCACACCATCATGAGGCAGAGATGAAAAGAAAGGTAACAGAAGCCTACAGAACGTGTGGTTCCTGCATTTGCCAAGTCAGTTAGAGGGGTGAAAACCACATCTAGTGCATGTTGAGTGCCAATTAAAGTGCGTACTTTTGAATGAACTTCCATCACAAGGCTTCCAGAAAACGGATTTCTAACACAGAAGTAATGTGTGACAACTGTCCCCTTTTCTGCTGAGGAAAATCCCAAAATCTTTGCAATTGTTCTTTTTTCTCTTTGTAGGTTAAACCCTGTGCTCATATCAAAGTGAGTAATCATTTCCTTTTTGTCCCATTCAAATGGAATAGAAGAAATAAAAATGTCCTATACACTACCATTCAAATGTTTGGTCAACTTTTGAATGTTTTTGAAAGTAGTCTCTTATGATCTTTATTTGATCAACAATACTGTAAAAAGTAATATTGTGAAATATTATTACAGTTTTAAATAACTGTTTTTATATGTATATTAATTGACTATTTAGATCTGAAACCCAAATTTTTTTGCACCCACTAGATATCAGCGTCACATGATCCTTCACAAATCGTTCTAATATGCCGATTTGGTGCTCAAGAAACATTATCAATGCTAAAATCAGTCATCAGTCATGCTACTTAATATTTTTGTGAAGACTGAAACTGAAAATTCAAAAGAACAGCATTTATTTAAAATTTACTTTTGTAAGATTAAAAATGTACACTAGTTCCCAAATATAACTGACTAAACATCATTTTATTTTAATATGATTATTACACAGATTCATCTCTCTCAAACGTGCCTCTAAGTGTATGATGTGTATCCAGCAGTGTGAAAATTAGACAGTAAGCATGCTCTTGTTAGCGATGCAGCTAGCACTTTTATGACACAGGGGGTCCTTTCATGTGACGTGCCCAGGAAAGTGTTTGAGTGGCTGGGGGGAAGAAAGCCAGGCTCCTCACACTGATGCCCTCTGTCTAAGCTTCTGGGCAGCCAGTCAACGCCAGGGAGGCCTGCTGGAGGTGCTTTGCTCTGTGCAAGTGTTTTCAGGAGGTGGGCTACGGAGCCAAAGTGGCCGCCCAGGGCGACTGAGGCCTTGTGCCCATAAGCATGGCGCCAGAAGCAGGGTGGGCTGTAGTGAAGCTGCCAATCTGGAAGAGGTGATATCAGCAAGGAAATGATGGAAGACGACAGTTGAGCCAAAGATTTTTGAGCATTCAACATTAAATGTTTGAAAACATTGATTCTTATGCACTGTGTAGGTTTAGGTTTTTACCGTATATTCATTTAGTATTTAAGGTTATATCATATAGTCATCTTTTTTTCTGTTTTTTTTTTTTTGCTTATCCTGCCTTGTTTTTATCAGCTAATCAGGCAAAATGTATAAATGAATGTTAACACATTAATAAAAAGTATATGCAGTTGAAAAGTAAATTTTGATCAGAAACTGATAATGTCAAACACACACACACACAAAATATAAAGCATAATCAAATCAGCATATGAAAATAATTTTTGAAGACTCAAGTGCACTGAAGACTGGAAGCTGATTTTCACTGAAGCTGAACATTCAACTTTGCCATCACTGAAATAAATTATTCTTTTTTTTTAATAATTTTTAAATACATATATTTTATATAAATATATTCTGTTTTTAATACATTTTAATATATAATTCTTTAGTAATTTATTATTAGCATCACCTTTTTCAAATTTGGTCACCCATAAAATGAAACTCTGCTACAAAAATCGGTTGCATTTGCATGAAAAGAGAGCAAACATCTCAAGAATGTCGAGCTTAAGGTAACACCATTGAAACAGTCTGTTGTTTATTTGGCTTCAGTATGGAAAGATTTCCTTAAAGAGGAAGTGAAAATCTGCACAGCCCAGCCACGTCTTCAACACATTATGAGCTAGAGGGTAGAGAAAAAGCAAAATAGAAAAAAAAAAAAAAAAAAACCTTTGTAAGTCAAAGGCCATCCATTCTTGTCTTGTGATGTCTGTCTTCATGCTTCACTTGTAATACAAAGAAGCAAGTTGTTTGCCACAGCCCCAGATGAATGGCAGCAAGAGGACAAGAGTCAATGATAACCCCTGTGCCAGCTGTCGAACATGGCGCATACTCTATAAATACACAATTTATGATTGCATATTTTCAACAAAGCATCTTCTGACCAAAATCTCTATGGAGAATTTATGATCTTATTCTTATCACTATGCAAGGCCACAGAAGGATTAAAGTTGTTGACATACGGCTAACGATGTGGTCATACCTTATATGATAAATAATTAAAAGAATTTAAAATGTTAACATACTATATCTACTCCACTGTCTTGCAACACTGCAATCATGCAGTTTGGAAGTTTACTTGAGCCAAGAGGTCAATCCCACAAAGCGTCTTTCATCTTAACATTCACAGAACATAAGTAATGAAGTAGTGTATGAAGAGCTTAATTTCAACCATATTTAAGGAAACTGGTCAAAAGGAAATACATATCCTTGTTTGTTTCTGTGCCCTGCCATTCTTCTTTTCTATCCAAAGACCTGGAAATCTGTGGCATTGACTCTCATCAGGTGTCCTTCCTGTATCAATCTCTGATCTTGAAGTCTAGTTAAGGGGGAGTGAGTGAAAAGAGAGAGAGAAGGAGAGGAGAACGGCGATAACACCAAGACAGGATGCTCTCTGTGCAATCCGATAGCCTCGCCAAAAACATCCTGACCTCAGCCCCCCTCCTCCTTTGCTTTTTATCTTTGCATATGATTAGAAACTCTAGTGTCTCTGAGCAATGAAAGTAGAAAATAGTGCAAAGGACAATTCTGTCATTATAGACTCGTGATATTATCTGTGGATAAGAGAAAAATCTATATAATGGCAGTTAATAGTCACTTATTGTGCCAATCTCCCCCTTAAAAATAAATAAAATAAAATAAAAACAAAAAAATAGATTTGTGTGGGGGGAAGACTAAAATATAAGTCATTATCTTATATTTCGTTTCCCTACGCAATGACTCTAAGTCAAATATATTTTAAACATTAATGAGATCAAATATCACATATTCTCAGATGGACTACTTTTATGGAACATTTTATGCTTTTTGTTCTTTTTAGAACTTTACATATATGAATTGTCACTGTATGCAAAGAGCTGGATAAAGTCTCTTCAGTATAAGAAAAATGTCCTTTCTGGGTGAACTATTCCTTCAAGCAAACATAAACTCACCAATACAACTTGGATTTTTCATATACACAAACCTTTGAAAATCGTAAATGTTACGTTATTTTAAACTCTGAAGCAAATTCATTATGATGCCTCGTTAATCTCAAAACTTGTTGGTTTTTCAAAATAAATAGAAACAGAGAACAGAGAAGTTTCTGGTTTGAGAAGTACCTTGACTCATTCTTTCAGCGTTTGGCATGAGTGCCCACATGCATGTGAGCCTCTGGTTTCCTCAAGGGGGAGAACTTACTCAACCCACAAGTACTGAATGACTAATGTCACTGTGCCCCCTCCGTCTGCTCCGGCTGACACGCCCATTACTTTCCTTCCTTTTCTTTCTTTCTCCTCCACTTCTCCTCGGGCCCTCACACTATCTTCAATAATTGATCAACCCACCCAAGGTCCAGACAGCAGCCATTAACTGCAGCAGTATGGTCTTACTCAGTCGTATCAACTGTTAGCCAAGTCCTTTTCCCAAAATCACATCTTTTTTTTTCTTTCTCCAGACCAGACTGAGGAACTACGAATGTCTGTTTCTGTGACAAAGTGTCATCCTGTGAAAGGATGTGAGGACTCTGGTTGACTGTTCAGAGAGTCACGTTACGATATACAGCAGGCACGTGCAGAGGGGGGTGCGGTGGGTGGGCACTTGCCCCTTTTCCCCTTGATGCCCAAAGTGCCCTTTTGTTGAGACAATTTATTTATTCATTTTTTTTTTTTTGTAATTAAACACCCTTTTGTGAAGGCCTGCCCAATCTTACTATTAATAAAATTAATGAATAATAATTTAGCCGTAAATAAAATGATCCACATGATGACCTTTCACCTGACGATCCCTCACTTTCAGACACCTTGAGTAATTTAGCGCGCTACCAGGATGCCTTCATAACATCTGCGGCTGCCTGTGAATGGAGTTCCTAGCAGAGCGGTGTGCTTGTATTCTTATATTAATGAAATATTATTATTTTACAAGAATTGCGTGAAGAGAGCAGGCAAAGCTGTTGTTTATATTGGTGTGTGTAGCCTGTGGAAGTAACATTATCTGCGAGGCGCTATAATATTTTTGTTCAATATTTTCCAATTGACAATTTTATGATTGGTTTATAAAGGGTAATTTTTATTTTTTATCACAGAATAAGGCAGGAAATATATTGCATAGTTTCTATACTAAATTATATGTCAATCAGTACTGCGTTATTCACATAGTTTATTCATTTATTACCTGGAGATAACTTGAAAAACACACATAAACCATATATTTTTTGCAATCGTGTGTTTATTGTCTTCACGTTTCATCAGTAAAAATGTTTCTGCTTTTTATCCAGCTCAGCTACAGCAATTGCCGGATGCTTTCGTCCATTTTAGAGATTTCCTGCACATCATAAGTTATTACTTCTATGATTCTATTTTGGACTTTCTGCGTGAGAGCGCCCTCCGGCTTCGAGTATGAATGAAACATACACTGCATAAGAGTGTTCAGCGCTCCTGATATTCACATCTCCTCATTTTGGATATGAATAAAACTTCAGGTCATGTAAAGACTATCAATACTGTCTCTTTTAATTTAAATCTAGAAACCTTTCCGTGAACACACATTTTATTAAATTAAATATTAATTAAATAATAAAAATGCAGCTAACATAGTTGTACACACAGCAAAAAAATCGATTCATGTATCAGCAAGGAGCACAGCCCTATTTAAAGCTGTGTTCCATATGTCCCTTATATACTTTGAGCACCTGCCCCTCCAAAGGTCTCTGCACAGCCCTACAATGCAAAGTGAAAAACCTCAAACTAGTCATGGTTACTTTCTGTCAAACTGCTTTCCAGGTTTTCTACTTTTTTTCCATAAGAGGACAAATGTAAATGGTCCAACCTAAAGAACATTTATTGATCTTGCAGTAAAACAAGTGTCTATGTAACTGGAACCAATACGATCAATACAACTACAGTATCTGCCATGCATAATATCTGCCAGTTTTTGTGTGTTCCTGACTTGATTCTGTTTCACGTCCAGAGAAATGGAGATACAAATGATTTTCTTATATTTGAATGTGAATGCATTAACAGATTTTTTTTAAAGCCAAATTAATACAATTGTTTGTTTTTATCTTAGTGTCTAAACTAGTCAAAGCTGAGAGCCAAGTTGAAGAGGAAAACTACTAGCTAAGGCAGGAAGGACCCTCGAGGGCCATCGTCTAGATCTGTGTTGACTCCACCTAAAGCCCTGAAGCATGTGGCATCATTCCACCATTGCCATCTCTGTGTGTTTGTGTTCTCCACCCACCCTGCCCCTTCTAAAGTAATATTCCACAGCCATAAGCAAGAGTTGGCGGCATGCGAGGACGCCAACAATTAGTGTGCACACACCAGCTACTTCTATTTTGGTTTGAAATAACCCATCAAACTTCTGTGAAGGAAGTAGTCTAGAGGTGGTTTTTGTTCTCCTTCTGGTCAATGTGACTCACCTGTCTGTTACGTTCATCCATAATCCGTGTGATCTGAATCTTTTTCCTCCCCATTGTCCCCGTCTTTTCGTTTCTCTCTTTCTCTAATGAACTTTCTTCTTTTGTCCCTCTGTTTTGGCTCGCTTTTTCTTCAAACCAGGCTTTCTTCTCTCGACTTCCTCCGCTCAATTCAAAGATTCCAGTAGCTGTACCTGCAAAAGGCAGAGAGAGAAAGGCATTAAGTCAGATGAAAAATGGCAAAACCGCAGCGTTAAAAAACAGGAAAAGGCAGAGTCTGAGCCACATGGGACAGCAAATAAAGACAAAAGAATCTGCAGACGATCCGAGGCAGCGCTGTTTTCTGCCATCAATATCATGCAAATCAGATTCTCGCGCTTCGGCTGCGACTATGAGGGTAGACAGCACTGTCATGCTCTCTCTACAGTCACAGAGAATTTGACAGTGTTTTGGAAGTGCCACTAACTTAACAGCTCTAATCATTTGCAGTGTAAATTTTACTGTCGCCCGAATGACAAGCAGCACCACTTTCCTAAACAACGCTGGTGTAACATTGCACATTGTCATTGAGTTGTCACTAGCGCGCCGAACGAACACATTGGAATTGCCCTTTTAGCTGAAAATTTGTGTGAATGCAACAAAACTGTGGCTGATGATGAGATGAGGCTTTACCATCCAATAGATCTGAAGAAGAACCTGAATGGAAACGTGGGCCATCCTAATTTAACCCGCTCTAGAATATGATCCCGTTGTCACGTCGCGGCTTTGCTCGGCTCTCCGTCTCTCAGGGAAAAAGGTATGCAGGGCCTTTATCGGGCCCTCCTGCTGAGCTCTTTCTGCTTTTGAAAGGCTGCCCTCACCCAAGAAGCTAACCCAGGCTTTCTATAAAGTGCTCACAGCTCAGATCCACACAGCGCGATCACAGAACACACGTGTGTGCGTGCCGGTGTTTGTGTGCATGTGCGCACCTCTTTGGTGCTGTAAAGTAGGCCAACCTGATTCATCTCTGGGAGGAGCGGCAGAAGTGTTGTTGTGTTTTATTCTGACAGTAGAGGTGATAACGCCCCTCATTATGCAAATGAGTGTCCCATTATTTAAGCTTGCTGTAATGCAGTAAAGCTGTCAGTGGTGTCACGTTAAAAGCCCTCCATTGCTTTCTCTTTATTCTCCAGCTCTTTTTCTTCTTTCTGAACCAGATTTCACCTGCCAGAGCGCGCAAGAAACATTGATGTAGATACACCTAAAGGATACGCTGCGCTTCTCACGTCTATCTGCACTGCCATGCTGCTCTATTTTATTAATAATCAAGTGCTTATGGGTGGAGTAGGGGTTTTAAAGCTTTCCAGAGACTTTTTCATGTTATTTGAGTTAAACCACAAGCAAACTCTAATTTCATTGGCTCAGTTCCATCTTCATTTCATATAGTGTGGCTAATTTACCAAATTCCGCACTGAATTGTTGGATTCCCTCTGTGTCGTTGAAATATAGTTGTAAAATACAAAGTTTCACCGCCATAAATACAACCTTGTGCTGATATGGATATAATTCATTTTTCATTTTCTCTAATAATAGCTGTGAATAAGTTACACTCTATTAGCATACAAACAATAGCTGTTAGCTGTACTGTTAGCGAGCACCTCAACGTGTAAGTGGCAAAATCCGAAGTGGCTTGATGATTGTTTAGAGGACCAATGTAAAAGACATAAAACAAGGATCAAAACAACTAAACTACAAGCTGGTGATAATGACTGGACACCCGTGTAAATATTTACTCATCGTGCAGCAAGCAGACTTGGCGTCACAGAGTGCGGTTTCACTGCTCACATTTGAAAGCTGATTAAGTAGTTAACTCAATCAAAACAGGGTCAATGGCTGCGACTCAAAGAGCAGCTTCCTCATTGATAATGACAGGTCTGTAATCCCTGATTCAGCCATGCCAGAGTCTCAACGTGGACCTTACATAATTTTAAACAGCTTTTAATGGGCTTCATCTGGACACTGACTCGTGTTTACAGTGGCACTAACAACTGAAATGAATGAATGTTATCGCATTAGATAACAAATTATTAAACCTGTAGACATGTAAAGAAAACCTGCTTTAACTTTTTAAAATATTTGTTTATTTATTTACTTACTTACTTATTCATTCAGTGACCTCACATTACCTATGGACATGAAGATAGATACATAGTTACAGTGGGTAAAATAAGTACTGGACACGTCACCATTTTTCTTAGTAAATATATTTCTAAAGGTGCTGTTGACATAAAATTTTCACCAGATGTAACAACCCAAGTAATCCATACATACAAAGAAAACAAAACAAACAAGTTCAGGAATTAACTTATGTGTTACGAAATGGAACGATGCAGGGAAAAAGTATTGGACACATGAAGAAAGGTATGGAAAGGTATGCAAAAAAGGCATGGAAAGCCAAGACACCAGCTGAAATCTATCAGTAATTAGAAATCAATCTTGCCCCTAGTCAGTGGAAATTAATATTAGCTGGTTCAGTCCCAACACCTACAGTACCAGGATGATGAAGATGAAATGAGTGGACATTTCAGCAAGACAATGATCCCAAACACAGCCAAGGAAACTCTTGATTGGTTAGTTAATACAAGATTCTCACAGAACCTTCAAGATTTGAAGACTGTGTGGAAGAATGGGCCAAAATCATCCCTGAGCAATGCATGCGACTAGTTTCTCCATACAGGAGGTGTCTTGAAGCTGTCATTACCAACAAAGGCTTTTGTACAAATTTTGTCTTTTTGTCTATCTATTTTTTTTATCTAAAGCATATAACTATATTCATTCATTTTAAGTGTGACTTAAGAGTAAAACTTTTTTTTTTGGGGGGTGGTACAGAATATAGGATGATTTGAGGCACCAGGTATCCTTCCCTCACCTGTTAGTACTCGGGTAACCTGATTCAACCTCAGCACAACCTCTCATTCTCCCTTCACCCTGTACACCCTGGCCACCCCACCTCCCACATCTCTCTCTTTCCGTCATCCCCTCCTTTACATGTACACACGCTCACACTCATCTGCTTTCAGATTACCACAGATGAGCACAATCCAATTTAAACCAGTAAAGCCGAACTACAGCAGACAAGCTGTGGTTGATCAGCAGCCAGAGGCGCTTTAGATATAAAAACGGTCCCGTCGCCGCCACACAAGCACTCAAGTACAATATATGGCTGAATATGTCTGTTCTTGATGCATAAGAGTGACTGACCCCTGCTGAAATCAAGGGAACAAAGACTGTGTGCGCGTTTGAGATCAAATATATATGCGTGTGAGAGGGTTTTAGGTTTAGTATGTGCAATTATGCCAGAGAGGGAGAAAGAGTAAGGCGGAGAGGGACTACTAACAGGCTTTCTCTGCCATGATAAGCCAATTCACTAATCCATAGCCAAAGCATATGGGGAGTGTGAGCGCGAGAGAGAGAGAGAGAGAGACAAGTGCCAGACAGATCCCTGCCCTGAAAGTGAACCTCAGGACAGACTTGGCTTAGTGTGATAGATAGAAGAAAGCCTGGAAGAGGGGTCACCACCAAAGGGCTGAAGGGTCACAGAAGGATGCTACAGGACAGAGAGGGAAAGATAACAGAAGTTAACCCACAACCTTTCTCATTTGATATATTGGGCTCAAATGCGTACAAAGAGCAAATCCAAGCGAAAAGAGAGACCCAAAGGAGAACGAGAGAGATGTGAGCAGGTCTCTCTAGAGGAAAAGGATGGCCGTCCACCCTCCCATCTGTTAACCATGCCGCTCTTCCTCTGCCACAGAGCACAAGGGTGGTGGGGGAAACGAGGAGAAATCGTGGGGGGAAAGGAGAAAGAGGTGGGGGCGCCGACACTGGGATGTAATGAGGTGCTGTGTGCTTTTCTCTCTTTCGTTCTGTCTCTCTCTGCCTTTAAGAAATGGAACTATAAGGGCAATGAGTACGTTGATAAACAGGCATGATTCTGGGTCGGCTCAATCCCTAGTGTTCCACTAGAAAAGAAAAAAAAAATGTTTCGAAAGCGCACAATTGTATTGTCAAAGTCCTAATATAGTGAATATGACTTCTTCGTGCTCAGCGATATAATTTTGTTAGAGGAAAAAAAAAGAAACAAAGCAATTTTTTATTTCTCTAAGGGGTCTCATGTTGAGAATGAAAAAATTAATAAGATGCAAATGCCATGAATATATTTGTAAAAAAGTACAGAGACTATATCTGATAATGAAACACTTGTTTTGATGAGATACACAACTCTGGCAGGCTTCCCTTTTATTAAGATCTGGCGCAATCTGCGCAACAGTGCAGCGGTGCTTGACTCCCACCACATTAAAGTCATCTGTAATTTATTATTACAATCAGACAGGAGTTGATCTTTTGAGAAATTGACCTCAGCGCAATGTTGCCACCCTTCGTAAACTCTCTGGCTTCCACTTTCCCTCTTTGCTTTTCTTCGCAGCACATCTGCAAGACATTTGGTACTTGCGTGTGTTTGAAAAAAAAGGGCAGTATCCTCTATCCTCGTGGGAAATGTGGTTGCGAAGATTTGAAATAACATATTACAGGGCAGAAAGTAAACCTTTTAGGAGGTGCATGATATATTAAATAAACTCTCACTCTTTTAAAATAAACTCTCATTTCCTTGAAGAGGCCAAAAAACAATTTTTAATATGTCTTCTGAACAATTCCAATACAAAGGCATGCTTTTGCGCCTTGAGACTTTTTCCACATCTCAATCCTAAGAATTTTTCATGTAGTAATCATCAAAACTAAATAAATACTGTTATTTACGCTCAATGCTTTTTCCTTTAGCACATATATTCATGGAGGTGTGGCTGTTTGATTTGGGCTTGACGAGGGGGCAGGGAGCCCATAGCGAGAGAGCTAACAGCCTATTGTCTGTATAAAGTCATTATTGGCAGTGCTTCTTAAATGTGGCATTGTCTGCCTGAGGGACGAGTGCCCATAAATCTCGGCTGTGGAAAAGACACAGGATGGGTGACCCGATCCTGAGATTCGGTCTGTGTGGGAGGGACCCTGGAAATGCAGATCATAATGAGTGCTGGTAAAAATGGTTGGCATACAGAATGCATTTTTACTTTGCGTATGGATTTTAATTTTTTTATAAATGGTACAGACTTTTCTAATGACTGAACGCTAACCCATGCAAATGTAAGATTTGATGCATTATAACTAAATAAATCTTTTTTTTGCAAATTTTGGTTAAGAAAAATGTGAGAATTTTGTGACAAAAAGAAAACATTTAAAATGATTGTTAAACTGTATGAGAATTATTTCTAGTAAATATAAAAACACAAATTAAAAGGTTTTTCTTCTGTGCACCAATAAGAAAAAAAAATTTTAGGTTCATCTGGCATATTGCTTAACCAGTTTACAATTGGTCCTAATATTTGGACGTTTAGTGCAAAAAAGCAATTACACCACACATTTAATTTGAATTCTCTCTAATTTCCACGGACTGTATTTTGAATGCAGTCAAAACACATTAAAAGCTATTGTATGACACACAGTCTCATTACAGTAAGAGAGCATCAGTGTCTATCTGGGTTTCTCCATGGTCATCTATACCCCTTAGACCCCCCACTGTATGACTGGATAGAGACAGGAAACATACATGCGCACACAAAGAATGATGGAAGGAAATGACATCAGCAGCCACAGACAATCAAAGGTGTAAAGGTGCTTCCTTTCCTAAACTGTTCCAGCGTACACAAAATGGGAACCAAAACTCCTGCACTTCCTTCTCCAGGCCAGAAAAGAAGAAAAAAGAAGAGAAGAATAGAAAGAAAAAGACTTGAGGGCTTGAGCCACAGCTGACTGTAAACAAACGGCCTTGACTGATGCAAGCCCTGACAAAAAGATCTTGCGGTTTTTACTTTTTAAGCACTGAAGGCCAAAACTTTAATGACAAGGCTTTACCAATATACAGCAGATATGGTCAAAAAAATCACAGCAGCCATCCACACCATAATCAGATTTCATCACACAAAACAACCTCATTCTGAGATAGTAAAACTGATTTCACAGCCCATATTATTTTCCAGACCATTTAAGTCATTCGTTTCATAAACTCGTTTCAACCCAGATAGAAAAAGGGCAAAGATGAAGAGGGACTTTTTTTTTTTATGTGAGGTTTTATTACCAAAAGTGTAAAATTATAGATGAACTGCTGTTCTGTTTTTGCAGTGATTAGGGAATAACTCTTTTCAGGTGCTTTGCTAGATTAGGGCATTGGGTGGAGGGATTTATTTATGTGATACAGGGCACTCTTTCAGGACTCTGCTGAAATCCCTTCCCTCTGTCTCTACAGGAATCAACAGCTAATTACTAAAATAGTTCTACAAGTACCTTAAAATAACACTCCTACCCCTCTGACTTCCCAAAGTTCACCACTCTTTGTCAAAACAACTAAGAATCTTGGCACAGAATCATGTACGATTAAAATATGAGATGCTCTTGTCAGATATGTGAGTTTACACTGTAAGCAGCACTATTTGGTTTGAATCCAGTTTCAAATCACTGTAACAATTTTAACTTTAAATCATTTGTCGAACTCTCTATTGTCTTCAGTAGTTATCATATAGTTATCAATTTCAATTTAATACAAGAATCTCTTCAATCTCAAAGACAAATTCTTTGGCTACATCCAAATATATATTTAATATACCATTAATTACTGAATTTAATGAAGCATTTTTAACCTCTGAAATACATTCTGTATGTATGACAGCAAGTTACTACAGCTACAGCTTACTTACTACAGCCAAACGGCTCATAATTTTTTTATAATAAAAATAAATAAATAATTGAATTATATATAGTTAAAACAATTTAAATTTGATGACTCTCCACTTCACATCACTCCCATCATCGTTAGTAGTGTCTACTTGTTGCACACTTCAGAATCTCTGTTCATATAGTTTGTAACCTGCATAATATTTTCTTTTTGTGTCACGAATAGTATGTTTTTGTCTCCAACTAATTAGATGAATTGCTTTCTGAATACTTTGTAATGGGAAAGTATGGATATTTGGTGCAAAGTCTGATGAAAAAGCACAGTAGTATTGGTCTTTCATATGGTGGCACCTGATCTAGCGCAACAGTGGAAAATAGAATGAAAGGGTGTGAACAGCAGTTGCATCCTTGATGAAGTCAGTAAACAGAGAAGTATGGCCAGCTAAAGCCAGAACCAGGGAAGGTGAGAGCTATCTTTCAATTAGCGGTTGGTTACTGGCCCAAGAAAAGCGTGGCACAACATACTGTGTCAACTGTAAATGAAAGAGGCACGCTGAAGCCAGCTGCTCAGCTGACAGACACATACTGAGTGAATGGTGTAATGACTGATCACTGTCCTGTTCTGGCCGCCCAGCTGTTAGTAAAAAATAAGGCAAAAATTACAGCTCTAACAGCGGCTTGGTCTTGGTCAACAGGGCGATTGCCATGCGGTGGACATGAAATGGAGATTGCGTGAGTTGCTTTGGGTGGTTTCATCGGTCAATAAGGCATTACCTCAAAGAATCTCTCAGACTTCTGGGTGAGTTCTTAGTATACTGGAACAGAGTTAAAGACAGAAAGGAGAACTGAAATAAGGTCCAACTACGTTAGCATGTCAAAAAAAAAAAAAAAAAAAAAAGAAAAACCAAAGAGAAACGGACTCGTTTGCATGATAGACATGTAATTTCAATAGCAATGACTATGACTGCATTTACAATTACTACGTTCACATCTTCAGTGTTTGAGATAAACAATCATATTTACTATCTGGTTTCATTTTGTTTTGTTCATACAGTACATCAGGGCATTCACCTAGAGGGCCAATGCGGTGCCTGTGATTTTCTAATGATCCCAAAAACTTTGATTAGCATGCTCAGGTGTGTTTGACTAGGGTTAGACCTAAAATCTGCACCGTATTTGGCCCTCCAGGGCAAGATTTGAATAACTCTACAGTACATCATCTTTCAGAAGTGCACTGAATAATGTAGGAATTAATAACTGTGGTCAAACCCCTTTTAATTGTCAATATATCTGTAACAATAATGATAGTGACTAAAGTATATGCAATCTATTGCGACTAACTCAGCATAAAGTTACGATTGATATGACATTATTTAAAAACACAAACTCACAGTGGCTCTCACATTGTTTTGCATGACAGGCAACTATTTGGTTAGCTCAAGTTTTACTGAAATTACTTTTAAAATTCTGAAAATGTAAAAGGGTCACATCATTTCTAGAAAGCAGCGTCACTCTCGTTGAAAGCTGAATTGTATATGAACAGGCATGTTTATGCTAAAACAAGAATGACAAACGCATTTGCTGTGAAGCATTGCACACAAAGAACTTAATAAAAGAAAAGAAAAAAAAAACAAAAAACCTAAGCTTGTCACTGTCAACAGATAAGGCCTGATATCTTTACCCAAAAAGATTGCTGGCAGAGAATGCCAATGTCTTGCGATGTCAGCCATGTTTTTGAGGGTGATAGACAAAGTCATGTGACCTCCCCGCAACACAAGACAGCATGCTCAGATGATCCTCTGATTATTTCATTGCACATTTTTCTATCCCCTCTTCTCCCTCTGTACCACGGTATTCTAATCAGACTAATTAAAAGCTTTGTTCATTTGGAAATCTCCGATGACAATTTGTTTCACTCTACCCTACAGCGGTCCTGTGAAAAGAGAATTAAATTTGATCTTCTGACAGCAATTATTAAACGCTCCCTCCTGGCTTCAATTAAGCCCAGAGGCTAACGTGGCTCACCAGGCAAGAGCGAGGGCCAAGATACTTCCTTTGCCTCTTTATCATTGATCTTTTCTCTGGATTTTTTTTTAAATTGAATTCATGTACAGAATCTCACTGCAATGACTTAAAGATTGTTCATGGGAATTTTTGTATGGTTCCTTCTTGCAGTGGCTTTACAAGATGCTGGTTGAAGGGGGAGAAAGGGGGTAAGGTGAAAAAGGGAAGTTGAGCAACCTCTCCGATCAATCGGCAGTGATTGCATGAAAGTTATTTTTATGATGTTTCAGTAATGATGGCGTAAGAGTCGGCAAGCAGATGTTTGTTTCATTTTCACTGTACTCAAAAGCAAGCAAAAAAGGTTCAAATCAAAATGAGATTGCTATATCATTAAATGTGTCACCTCAAGTGTCCTTTTCTTGTGTATTTATGTTAAACAATGTGTTTTTTAGGATTCTGCTGCGATACCTTTCTTATATCTCGTCAGGAATCAACAGTTACTTACTTCATTGGTTCTACATACATTAATATAACATGAATGCCTCTCTGACTTCCCCAAAGTCCAGCATTATTTGGTTTGAATCTAGTTTCAAATCACCGTTCATCATTATTTTCTATACTTTAAGTTATCTGTTGATCTTTCTACAGATTGAGCTCCCTCTACATAACTCTTACTTCCAGTAATATAAGAATCTCTTCAATCTCAAAGACTGTAGCTACATCAAAATGTATAGTTTACTGAATTTAATGAAGCATTTTAATAATAGTAGTACATGCTGAAATACTTTCTGTACAGATACTGTGAAAATAATTCACTCAGTATTAAGTGGAAGAACTTTCTCAGTACATAAAAACTAACACTCAACAGCCTCTCCCTCTCTCTCTCTCTCTCTCTCAAAGATAGATAGATAGATAGCTCCAGCTCTTATCAGGTTACATTTAGTATATTGCAATATGTAGGAATCTCTATGTTTTCATTATGGTTGGAAACTCAGCAATGCAAATACGCTCTTCTGACTGATCTGTGACCTGCTCTGTAAGCAAATGGCATGACTTGTCATTTTGAAACCTTGCCACTGCAGTTCTCAAAGCAATATGTCCAAATGACTGTTCCCTGTGCCTACACTGACCAGAGAAATGAATTGATAGCTGCCCTAACATCACACATGCTATTTCTGACCCCCTTGAGGTGACTTGAAGACATCTAAACTGATCACAAAAGACATTTAGATCTGTCAGGGAGAACATAATTTGAAGTTGAAACACATTCAGCAAGGATGTCCTTCAAAACGTTGACCTGCCTCTTTTTCCCCCCACATTTCTCTCTCTCATCAGTCCCAAAGCTCTGCGAGGAAACCGAGTAACCCAGATCGGGAGGAAGAGAGCGCGGAAGAGGAGATGAAGATTACGTGAGCCCAGACACTATCTCAAATCTCCTGCTGCAAAATGTTATCCCATTATTCTGCCCTCCCCCACCTTGATTTTCAAGTGATGTCACTGTTCAGTTTAAGCGCAAGTTAATCCACTTGATTGTTGGAATAATTTTTGCGCTGTTGACATTGCAGATAATTAAACCCTGATTGTTGCAGTTAGAATTTATCTAAACATGAGTGGCAAAATGACTGGGTGACGCCTATCTCTCTTTCCTCCTCTCTAACGGTTCCTTCTTGAATCACTGCTTCCATTTCTTGGCCTCACTTCCTTTTATGCAAGACTAGGGATGTCTAGTAAACCAACTAGTTGGAGAGTTGCATGTACGACTAGTCGACTTAAGGAAACTTGTATAATTAGGCTGATTTTGAGTGCACCGAACCTCCATTAGATTAATTTCTTAGGGGGCCTTTACGTAAGATGTGATCAAAAACAGCTTGATGCACACTGGGGTTTTGAGACACGTTTATAAAAGCTGAGCTATTTTTAACTCGACATGTCATCTAAAAAAATGCAATGCTCATGGGCGGGACGCTTCAAAACAGCTCTAGACACGACTCAACGTCATAGGACGCCCATCTGAATGTGTATGACTGAAGCAACGGTACTCTGAATTTTTTTTTTTATAATTTATAATTTAATAATTTAATTTTTTTGAGGTTTTACACTTAAAAATAAAGGTGCTTAAAAGGTTCCTCACAGCGATGCCATAGAAGAAACATTTTTGGTTCCACAAGGTATCATTCAGTCAAAGGTTCTTTAAAGAACCATCTCTTTCTTACCGTTTTCTAATCTGAAAAATCTTCTTTCGCCACAAAGAACCTTTTGTGAAACAGAAAGTTTCTCCAGATGTTAAAAGGTTCTTTATGGAACCATTTAGACAAAAAGGCTCTATGGCATCGAGAAGCACCTTTACTTTGTGTACTGTGCAAATTGTGTAACTGTGAAATAAAGAGCACTCTCAGCATGCTAATAAAAGCATCTCTCTCTCTCTCTCTCTCTCTCTCTCTCTCTCTCTCTCTCTCTCTCTCTCTCTATATATATATATATATATATATATATATATATATATATATATATATATATTTAAAGACTTGTATCAAAATTCTAACCCCACTTTGATGTCCTCACAGCTTGGACCTTGGGGAAAAGATAGCCCCAGGCCTAGTTTTGCATTACAAAATATTATGAATTAATACATTGAAATATTTATTATATTTACAAAATAAATATGTATATGAAAAGAATATATATAAAAGAAAATACATATGAAAATAGACACACAATATATACATATAATTAAATATATCATAATAAAAAACAAAAGAATTCTGATCTGTTCTGGTAAGATACCTGCAAACCCCCTTTCATGTCCTCTCAGCTTGGAGCAGGGGGACCAGGCTGCCCCGGGCCCAGTCTCTCATTACGGTCTCAGCATGCCGATGCATAACCCCCACCCCCCTTTTGTAGTGGTAAGAGGAACCACCAGGGGCTGGCACAAGTTACTCCAGTACCGGCTTGCCCCGACCTCATCAAAGCACACGCTCGTAATTTGTCACAGAAAGCAACCAATTAAGATGCGTTAAGGGATGAGGGAGGGGAGGGGAGGGAGAGAGAAGGTTAGATGGGGCAAAGCAGTGAAAAGATAGCATATGATTAAAGAGTCAGCACAGCTGTGGTGAATCAAAACGGCCCGGACTTTCAAAGAAAACCTCAAACATGGACGGGAGGTTTAGAGTGCAGAGCTAGTGTGATCAGATAAAGCACTGCTGGTTAACCCTTGAGGAGGAAAAAAGAAGGGAAAGAAAAGTGAGCGTAAATATTAGATTTTCAATGGTTAGACTAGATTTTATAGTTTTCTTTTAAGGGTAATTGTTTCCTTTTTTCTCATGTTTTAGCTTCACAGTTACATTTAAGATGTCCTTTCCACAACTTGTAATTTTTTTTTCATTCTTCTTTCAAATCCTCCACACAGGAGTATCCATGTGTAGTGTGTGATGTGCGCGCATGTATTTCACTATATATTTATTTATTTTCTCAGGCTTTACCTTGTTGTTCAGCAGCGTGTCAGGTTGCACACATTTGCATAGCTTCCTTTACTGCGTGATTCTTGTGTCTTGCAGCTGTGACGGGCCTGTGACGTTTTTTTTTTTTTTTTATATGTGATCAGAAAACAGTGACAGCAAAAGTTTTGCGATGCAGCATGCCGGATTAAACGGCTTCACTTTTCTGCTTCACACTTTTCAGTCATCTCGATGGAGGAGGAAAAAAATATGCTAGTCAAATAAAAAAAAAAAAAAAAGAAGAAAAATCTCTGCTCAGCGGAAGAATAAAAAATTGCGAGATACATATCGTGTTGTTTTTTTAGGCATTTATATAAAAAATAATCACCCTTCTAATTGCTGTTATTCTGATGGTAATCACTCACTCTAGCTAAATAATGACCGCTTCTCGATTCGACTCGATAAGAGCGGAAAAGAAAACAAGAGAAAGCAAGTGCTTACAGCCGGTGTTGTGTAAATCAGGTCTCTGTGTGTGTGTGTTTTCTGGAGGCTTATCTACACCATCTCATTTTTAGAAGGGGGGTTTGGGAAAGTGCAGCCTGCAGAAGGTTGCGAAGGGAGGGAAGCTTTTTCTCAAGGCTCCAGCCACTCGGCAGCACAGGGATCGGCCTGGCGATCTCCCTCGGCTCCCGATCCAGCTGCAGTGTTCACATAACCCCAGCTGTCCCCCTCGGCTTATGATAGCACAACTCGTCTCTCCCTCCCTCCTTTGCGTTTGCACCCATGGACTTTTCCACTCCCTTCTGCACTGCTGGGCACACATTGGCCCTTTTCCCCCTAAACCGTTGTTTTTCTTTTTCTGCGTTGTATGTTTTTTTTTTTTTTGCAGATTCCAATTCCCCCCACCCCTGAGAAATGTCCTGTGGTCGTTTGACCCTGAAAAGGGATGAGAATGCCCAACCCTTCTCTGCCGAGCCTCCCTTTCCACGTTCTGGTGCCGATAGTGGGGACGGTCTTTCTCCTGTCTCCTCTTTCCTCCATCCTCCTATGCTATCCTTGACTCTCCCTGGGTCTGCTCCCAGCTCCGGCGTTAGGCAGACGTTCCTGCTGCGCATTATCCCAAATAAAAAACTCATTACACATGTAATTATCCGAGGGGGCTAGCCAAGCATTGGAAGCTAATCCACACCAGCATTCCCAGTCCCTCACTTTTCCGATTCCACTGGAGGGGAGCTTGGAGAAGAAAAAAAAAAAAGTCGGCTGTGTTTAGGATAAGTAAGAGAGAAAGAGGGAAAGCAAAAATTCTAATCGACTTCCTAACAAAATTACCCTTTTTTTGCCCTCTCTCTGTCATTCTCCACGATTCGTGCTTGGCTCTTACTTGTTTTCTTGACCGTTTCAGAAGTGGGTCATCGACGGGCTGCCTAGCAGCATTTTGAAGAATGTGGAAAAAAAGGTCTGTGCTTTGCCCTGGTGAAAACAGTTGTAGACTTTTTACGAGCGGCCTGCTTATCCAATTAAACTGTCATAAACGCATTAATATAACGGCACATGCCCGTTCAGGGAGAAAGGGAAAGAAGCTAACTGCTGCTTTATTAACATGAGGTTTCTTCACCTGATCGCTGAAGCTTGACAAGAGCAGTTCCTCTTTCTTGCGAAAGATTATGATGAATAAAATAAGATTACACCTCCTACGTTACCAGGCCTACAGAGCACATCACTTCTAATCTGACCTGGGAAACAATAACCTGAGGATAAAAGCAACCACTGTGTGTCCTCTACTCTAGTGTTGTTGAAAGAGACAACAGCAGTAAGATTTTGAGTAAGTATTTTAGAGATTATGACAGTTTCTGTCATTTACAATGCATACACAAGTGATACACCACTCTGAAATCCCCCTGCAAACCTTTTCCCTCAACAGCACTGTAACTTCAGACGCTACAGTTAAAGTTGTTCTAATCTAACCAAGGTGTCAGGCCTATGTTCAGGCCTCTCTGCGGTCTACAGGTGCTAACGTAGAGTCCAGAGGTCCAATACACAACCCCTCTAGAGGGACACCAGCGGGAAACTAGAAAATGTTTGCCGAGTCAAATTCAATCATGCCACATCATTAATTCACAATCTTAACAGTTAGCAACAGGGCTGGGGACGTCGTAATGTGCTAAGTGCATAGCTCTTTACACTAAGGTTTGATTTAAGCAAATATACAGTAGTGTTCAAAAGTTTGGACTCTGGTTTTTGAAGGAGTCTCTTACACTCAGGAATGCTGAATTAATTTGATTGTAATACAGTAAAAACAGTAATGTCTTGAAATATTATTGCAATTTTCAATAACTGTTTTCTATTCAAATATATTTCATAATGTAATTTATTTATCTGATGGCAAAGCTGAATTGTTAGCAGCCATTACTCCAGAAATCTTTTGTAATATTATAAATGTCTTTGTCACTTTCTATCACTTTCTACAATTAATTTAATGCATCATTGCTGAATAAAAGTAATTAATATAAATCTTACTGACTTTTGAATGGTACTGTACACATTCTAAAACAAAGTAAATAAACTGAACTATTTGCTTAGCAAAGAACCTCGTAATTTGAATTCACTGAATTTAACACACACTAAAAGTAAAACAGTAAAGGTGTAATATGCATTTTAACTTCAGGTTTATTAATCTTAAGGATCTATTTAATGCTTAAATCTGACTTGGTGCAATCTGGTGTAGTTAGGTTGATTGAGTTTTATTAAGAATATTTTTAACACTTTACACTTTACATTCACATAAAAAAAAAAAAAACTTTTAGTTTTTTTTTTTTTGTATTCTACTGGAGGTGGTAAAATATTTTAATGTTCATAAACAGCTCAAGTTTGTAATGAAGAAATAAAATTAGCACTTCACTTCTAAAAATATTCCATGATGTGGACATCGCCCTATTAGATTACACTCCATGCCTACGCACTCTTTTCTCTCTCTTCACATCGCACACTACCTTCTCTTTGCCAACTGAGAAGACCATAAAGCAGGCTCTGTCTCAAGCCTAACTTATAGTCATATTTCCATTTAATAAGTTCCTGTTAAAACAACACATATCAAATTCTGTATACGGAGAGCATGATATTAAGAGTATACAACATGAATATTGAGCAGTGGGGGGACAGCAGAGCTCACCAGAGTCTCGGCAGGTATCTCCCTTCCTTTCCTCATCTATTTATAACCCATGAGCCGCTCTGATCCAAAAATAAGACAGTGACCAATATTAACCTGAACAATGCTGCAGGCTCACAATCGTAGTCCCTGGCACACATATGCACACACAGGCAGACAAACACACGCAAAAAAAAGTCAATCTCATGGCTGAGCTATTTCTGGCGGGACAGCAACATTTAGGAAGTGTGGGCCACGGGCCAACGAGCAGTTTAATGACACGCCTGCATCACATGGTCTCTTGTCACAGGAGCTCCCGCCATTGTCAGGGTTGAGCGCGGACACACACACACACACACGCTCACACAAGATTATTTGTTTTTCCACAGCAGCTGCAGGTGAAAGGAGCCACCTCCGCACTTCACCATACAAAGCAGAGCACTCCACAGCCCGTCCTGCACTGGCCAGCAAACCTTGAAGTTTCAAATGAAGGGCTGCTCTTATTAATTATGCATACAAGTCGGTGCTGCACATTTCCTTTCCTTCTTTCTCTCTCCCTCTCTCTCTTTCATTCTCTTCTTTTCCAGATGGAGCATCTGTAATAAAATTAATGACATCATTGGCTGTACTTCGGAGTAACTACTGGAAGAAAAGTGATACATCAAAGTAAACAGTGTACTGTGGAGAAGGGGGAAGAAAAGTAAAAATCTTAGATAGCTCCTAGACTGATCTTTTTCCATTGTTAGATATGAAACAAAGAAAAGAAACAGATATATATATTTTATTATTTATTTATTCTTTTTTAAGACGTCAGCAAGATGCTATTAAGTGCTTATGGAAGAGTTTTCAAAACAATATTATAACTATCTATATCCATTCTTCTTGATATAAAACACAGTAAGAAATAACAATTAAAATCTTAACATATTATTCTATAAAGTCTAAAATTAATTGCATCTGGCATTTAAAGTGGAATAAAACCGACTTAAGACAGAGCAGACAGCCAATGGCTGAAACAGGCTCGTCTGATTGGTTGTTTTGGCGGTGGATGACAGCCTGCTGAAGGACCCTGTGCAAACGCCACCACAAACATAAAGGCATTAAGTGTCACAGTGCCAGGCTCACAGACACATCTCCTCTTCGGTTTTCACGACTTTTCTTTTTCTTTCTCTTCCTCGAATCTCGAGTGTCCAGCGCTGCACGCTTTTTCCGAAGTTTCAGCCTCCGCTGCTGACAGGCCGCTGTTGAGAACGGCGCAGATGACTGCAGAAAGACACAGGTGTGTAGCTTGGCAGGACACCGCTCGTGAGAGCTGCTCTTGCGAGCGCCTGAGAGGCTGTCTCTGCAAGCTAGGCTGAATGAAACACCTCAACCTCACACTAATGAAAAGAAACTCTTATTTCCTTCCATCGTTTTATGTTCAAGCGTATTTGAATCACGTCTGGGAGTTGTCAGACGAAGTGGCCTGTGTTTACTAGCGAACAAGCTAAAAAAATAACATGTGAAACAGTATATGATGTGAAAAATCAGGGAGTCACGACACTTTGAAAGTGTCAAAAGGACCGTCGAGTCCATTGTGAGTGCAAAAATTGCTAAAAATACATGCCTTGCCACACGGCACTGTGCTACGGGCAGCTCCGGCGACAGAGACGTTGGGGTTATGAATGTTATGCGAAGCTGGGGCATAGAGGCCCCTCTGTCCCCCCTCTCACCGGAGAACCTTACAGAATGACTGGGCTATGCTGCCCCACTGACAAAGATAAATTACATTTGCTGGAAAATATTTCAGCATTTTTTCCTCTCCCCTACCATCTCAACTTGTCTCCTTTTTTTTTTTTTTTGTGAAGATTTTCGTCGCTTTTTTGGCCCTCATCCAGCAGTGTGCCATAGGTCCCTCTGCTGTGAAGCGAGACGCACACACTGTGCCACTGTGCTTTATCATGAAATCCACTCTCCGTCTCCAGTATTTAAGCACAGAGTCGGCAAATGCAGATCCAGATGGTTAAAGATAAGTTGGGTGCCATCAAGACATAGAAACTTGACCAGATGTAATTATTTATTTATTTTCATTAAATCTGAAAGTGTGAAGTCTCTGAACTGGTTATTTAACTGCATATTTTAAATCGCCAACTCTAAGAGAAGTGCGACATCAAAAAAAATAAAAATAAATAAATTCACAAATGCTGGATTGCATCCAATTTGCATGACCAGATAAAATGAGCTATAGATGAACCTTTTCCTGATCAGTTTTTAATGTTCTGTGCACTATTATCTAGCTTAAAATGTGCTCTGTTTACTAAGATACTGACCAAAGTGGAAGTGCTTGGATGTTTAAGGAGAGAAAGGCCAGAAGAGGCTCCATGCTGGACCACCCAAAGCTAAAGAGGAGTTTATATGAAACAGGAGTCGCCTTTACCCATCTGATTTTTTGGAACAGCACTTCTTTCATGTTCGCAGCGTGATATGTTGTGCACATTCATTCGGCGTACACACGCACACTGACTTGTCTGTCATCGCAGCCTCCTCGTGGCAGCCTCTACCAGCTTTCTATCATCTGCTCGAGTATAAATATACAGTGAATTATAGTTTTTCTCACCTCACGCAAATGCACATACACAACTCTCCGAACTATTTCCAGGCACATACACACAGACTTCTACAGCATACATAATAATTATTGTGTGTTCGGTACATACCACGTAAGCCCACAGCAGATCTTTAGAACAGAGAAAGCTCAGCTGAAAAATTCAATTTTATGCAGAAATATTCTTTTCACAATA